>NC_091288.1:71437795-71771962 GCF_032444005.1 Ranitomeya imitator
GACAAGTTCAGACCATTGTTTGTTATACTCTGTGATGAATCTCACCTGATTAGCCATCCCTGTCCCATTTTTCCTCCTATTATTATACAGCAATTCTTCTCTGGAAAACCTCGATGCCTTTTTGAATCCTTTTTTAATTTGCCTGTTGCTGTATCCTCGATCATGCAGTCTACAAGCAAGATCCCCCGCTTGTTCAAAAAAATCTTCGTCAGTAGAACAGATCCTGTAGGGATCCCATTTAACGTAGACCTATGGTGGGCAGAAGAAGCAGATAAAAGGGTATTCGTAGCTGTCGGCTTTCTGAATACGTTTGTTACTATTTTTCCATTGGGGAGTGCTTCTATCTTCAAATCGAGGAACTCCACTTTTCTACCGTAACTATATGTTAACTAGATTGTGGCCCGATTCTAACGCATCGGGTATTCTAGAATATGCATGTCCCCGTAGTATATGGACAATGATGATTCCAGAATTCGCGGCAGACTGTGCCCGTTGCTGATTGGTCGAGGCAACCTTTATGACATCATCATCGCCATGGCAACCATTATGACATCATCGTCGCTGTGCCCGTTGCTGATTGGTCGAGGCAACCTTTATGACATCATCGTCGCCATGGCAACCATTATGACATCATCGTCGCTGTGCCCATCGCTGATTGGTCGAGGCAACCTTTATGACATCATCATCGCCATGGCAACCATTATGACATCATCGTCGCTGTGCCCGTCGCTGATTGGTCGAGGCCTGGCGGCCTTGACCAATCAGAGACACGGGATTTCTACGTCGATGCTGTGCCTGTTGCTGATTGGTCGAGGCCTGGCGGCCTCGACCAATCAGAGAGGCGGGATTTCCAGGACAGACAGACAGACAGAAAGACAGACAGACAGACAGAAAGACAGACAGACGGAAAAACCCTTAGACAATTATATATATAGATTTAACCCCTTCATGACCGAGCCTATTTTGACCTTAATGACCTGGCCGTTTTTTGCAATTCTGACCAGTGTCCCTTTATGAGGTAATAACTCAGGAACGCTTCAACGGATCCTAGCGGTTCTGAGATTGTTTTTTCGTGAGACATATTGGGCTTCATATTAGTGGTAAATTTAGGTCAATAAATTATGCGTTTTTTGTGATAAAAACGGAAATTTGGCGAAAATTTTGAAAATTTCGCAATTTTCTCAATTTGAATTTTTATTCTGTTAAACCAGAGAGTTATGTGACTCAAAATAAATAATAAATAACATTTCCCACATGTCTACTTTACATCAGCACAATTTTGGAAACAAAATTTTTTTTTGCTAGGAAGTTATAAGGGTTAAAATTTGACCAGCGATTTCTCATTTTTACAACGAAATTTACAAAACCATTTTTTTAGGGACCACCTCACATTTTAAGTCAGTTTACGGGGTCTATATGGCTGAAAATACCCAAAAGTGACACCATTCTAAAAACTGCACCCCTCAAGGTGCACAAAACCACATTCAAGAAGTTTATTAACCCTTCAAATGTTTCACAGCAGCAGAAGCAACATGGAAGGAAAAAATGAACATTTAACTTTTTAGTCACAAAAATTATCTTTTAGCAACAATTTTTTTGATTTCACAATGGTAAAAGGAGAAACTGAACCACGAAAGTTGTTGTCCAATTTGTCTTGAGTACGCTGATACCTCATATGTAGGGGTAAACCACTGTTTGGGCACACGGCAGGGCTTGGAAGGAAAGGAGCGCCATTTGACTTTTTGAATGAAAAATTGGCTCCACTCTTTAGCGGACACCATGTCACGTTTGGAGAGCCCCCGTGTGCCTAAAAATTGGAGCTCCCCCACAAGTGACCCCATTTTGGAAACTAGACACCCCAAGGAACTTATCTAGATGCATAGTGAGCACTTTGATCCCCCAGGTGCTTCACAAATTGATCAGTAAAAATGAAAAAGTACTTTTTTTTCACAAAAAAATTCTTTTAGCCTCATTTTTTTCATTTTCACATGGGCAACAGGATAAAATGGATCCTAAAATTTGTTGGGCAATTTCTCCTGAGTACACCGATACCTCATATGTGGGGGTAAACCACTATTTGGGCACATGGTAATGCTCGGAAGGGAAGGAGCGCCATTTGACTTTTTGAATGAAAAATTATCTCCATCGTTAGCGGACACCATGTCGCGTTTGGAGAGCCCCTGTGTGCCTAAACATTGGAGCTCCCCCACAAGAGACCTGATTTTGGAAACTAGACCCCCCAAGGAACTTATCTAGATGCATATTGAGCACTTTAAACCCCCAGGTGCTTCACAGAAGTTTATAACGCAGAGCCATGAAAATAAAAAATAACTTTCCTTTCCTCAAAAATGATTTTTTAGCCTGGAATTTCCTATTTTGCCAAGGGTAATAGGAGAAATTGGACCGCAAATGTTGTTGTCCAGTTTGTCCTGAGTACGCTGATACCCCATATGTGGGGGTAAACCACTGTTTGGGCACACGGCAGGGCTCGGAAGGGAAGGCACGCCATTTGGCTTTTTAAATGGAAAATTAGCTCCAATCATTAGCGGACAGCATGTCAGGTTTGGAGAGCCCCTGTGTGCCTAAACATTGGAGATCCCCACAAATGACCCATTTTGGAAACTAGACCCCCAAAGGAACTAATCTAGATGTGTAGTGAGGACTTTGAATTACCAAGTGCTTCACAGAAGTTTATAACGCAGAGCCATGAAAAAAAAATATATATATTTTCTCAAAAATGATCTTTTAGCCTGCAATTTTTTATTTTCCTAAGGGTAACAGGAGAAATTTGACCCCAAAAGTTGTTGTGCAGTTTCTCCTGAGTACGGTGATACCCCATATGTGGGGGTAAACTACTGTTTGGGCACATGCCAGGGCTCGGAAGTGAAGTAGTGACGTTTTGAAATGCAGACTTTGATGGAATGCTCTGCGGGCGTCACGTTGCGTTTGCAGAGCCCTTGATGTGGCTAAACAGTAGAAACCCCCCACAAGTGACCCTATTTTGGAAACTAGACCCCGAAAGGAACTTATCTAGATGTGTGGTGAGCACTTTGAACCCCCAAGTGCTTCACAGAAGTTTATAACGCAGAGCCGTGAAAATAATAAATACGTTTTCTTTCCTCAAAAATAATTATTTAGCCCAGAATTTTTTAATTTTCCCAAGGGTAACAGGAGAAATTTGACCCCAATATTTGTTGTCCAGTTTCTCCTGAGTACGGTGATACCCCATATGTAGGGGTAAACTACTGTTTGGACACATGCCGGGGCTCGGAAGTGAAGTAGTGACGTTTTGAAATGCAGACTTTGATGGAATGCTCTGCGGGCGTCACATTGCGTTTGCAGAGCCCCTGATGTGGCTAAACAGTAGAAACCCCCCATAAGTGACCCCATTTTGGAAACTAGACCCAGAAAGGAACTTATCTAGATGTGTGGTGAGCACTTTGAACCCCCAAGTGCTTCACAGAAGTTTATAACGCAGAGCCGTGAAAATAATAAATACGTTTTCTTTCCTCAAAAATAATTATTTAGCCCAGAATTTTTTATTTTCCCAAGGGTTACAGGAGAAATTGGACCCAAAAGTTGTTGTCCAGTTTCTCCTGAGTACGCTGATACCCCATGTGTGGAGGTAAACCACTGTTTGGGCACACGTCGGGGCTCAGAAGGGAAGTAGTGACTTATCTAGATATGTGGTGAGCACTTTGAACCCCCAAGTGCTTCACAGACGTTTACAACGCAGAGCCGTGAAAATAAAAAATCATTTTTCTTTCCTCAAAAATGATGTTTTAGCAAGCATTTTTTTATTTTCACAAGGGTAACAGGAGAAATTGGACCCCAGTAATTGTTGCGCAGTTTGTCCTGAGTATGCTGGTACTCCATATGTGGGGGTAAACCACTGTTTGGGCACACGTCGGGGCTCGGAAGTGAGGGAGCACCATTTGACTTTTTGAATACAAGATTGGCTGGAATCAATGGTGGCGCTATGTTGCGTTTGGAGACCCCTGATGTGCCTAAACAGTGGAAACCCCTCAATTCTACCTCCCACACTAACCCCCCCCACACCCCTAACCCTAATCACAACCCTAACCACAACCCTAATTCCAGCCCTAACCCTAAGGCTATGTGCCCACGTTGCGGATTCGTGTGAGATTTTTCAGCATCATTTTTGAAAAATCCGCGGGTAAAAGGCACTGCGTTTTACCTGCGGATTTACCGAGGATTTCCAGTGTTTTTTGTGCGGATTTCACCTGCGGATTCCTATTGAGGAACAGGTGTAAAACGCTGCGGAATCTGCACAAAGAATTGACATGCTGCGGAAAATACAACGCAGCGTTTCCGTGTGGTATTTTCCGCACCATGGGCACAGCGGATTTGGTTTTCCATAGGTTTACTTGGTACTGTAAACCTGATGGAACACTGCTGCGAATCGTGCACATAGCCTAATTCTAAAGGTATGTGCACACGCTGCGGAAACCTATGGGAAACAAAAATCGCTGTACACATGCTGCGGAAAAACTGCACGGAACTGCAGCGGACATTCCGCAGCATGTCGCTTCTTTCTGCGGATTCCGCAGCGGTTTTACAACTGCTCCAATAGAAAATCGCAGTTGTAAAACCGCAGCGAAATGTGCAGAAAAACTGCGGTAAATCTGCCATAAATCCGAAGCGGTTTAGCACTGCGGATTTATCAAATCCGTAGCGGAAAAATCCGCAGAGGACCAGAATACGTGTGCACATACCGAAACCCTAACCCTAGCCCTAACCCTAGCCCTAACCCTAGCCCTAGCCCTAACCCTAACCCTAGCCCTAACCCTAACCCTAGCCCTAACCCTAACCCTAACCCTAGTTCTTACCCCAACCTTAGTGGAAGAAAAAAAAAAATCTTTATTTTATTATTGTCCCTACCTATGGGGGTGACAAAGTGGGGGGGTCATTCAGTATTTTTTTTATTTTGATCACTGTGATAGGTTTTATCGCAGTGATCAAAATGCACTTGAAACGAATCTGCCGGCCGCCATTTTGGAAGATGGCGGCGCCCAGGAAAGAAGGCGGACGGACCACTGGAGGCTCGGTAAGTATGATGGGGTGGGGGGGAGCACGGGGGAGGGGTGGATCGGAGCATGGGGGGGTAAATCGGAGCACGGGGGTGTGGATCCGAGCACGGGGGGTTGGAACGGAGCACGGGGGGTGGATTGGAGCACCGGGGGGTGGATCGGACTGCAGGGGGGGTGGATCGGAGTGCAGGGGGGGTGGTTGGAGCACGGGGGTGGGATTGGAGCACGGGGGTGAGCAGACAAGAGCACGGGGGGAGCGGACAGGAGGACGGAGGGGAGCGGAGCAGTGTAAAGGACAGATCTGGGGGCTGAGGGGGCGATCGGTGGGGTGGGGTGGGGGTGCATCAGTGTTTCCAGCCATGGCCGATGATATTGCAGCATCGGCCATGGCTGGATTGTAATATTTCACCAGTTATAATAGGTGAAATATTACAAATCGCTCTGATTGGCAGTTTCACTTTCAACAGCCATTCAGAGCGATCGTAGCCACGGGGGGGTGAAGCCACCCCTCCTGGGCTAAACTACCACTCCCCCTGTCCCTGCAGATCGGATGAAATGGGAGTTAACCCTTTCACCGGATCTGCAGGGACGCGATCATTCTGTGACACAGCATATGCGTCACAGGTCGGATTGGCACCGACTTTCATGACGCATACGCTGTGTCACAGGTCGGGAAGGGGTTAATATTACGGTTATTGTGATTCAATCTTTCCATTAGTTTACACAAATTTTCCGTGGAGTCCTCCCAGATGAAGAGAACATCATCTATAAAGCGGCTCCATCCCTGAATAGTTACACTACCCAGAACACCATCTCCCTGAAATATCTCCCGCTCCCAGAACCCCATAAAAAGATTTGCGTATGCGGGAGCACATTATAGGGCTGTGATAGCCTATAAACTAATGGAATTTGTATGGGTTTTTTTAGGAATAGTTACCAGACTTTTTCCTGAATTGAGTGTGTCCTTACAATTTAATATCCTACATAGGTAAATGGAGTGCGTTTTGTGGCTTTAAATAGTTCATAAGCTTAATGCTCTGTCCTGTTTGCCGTCAGTATTTTATGAATATCCTTGTCTTGATTTTTATCATTGTCTAAATAAAGTGTATATGGTTTTATATTTTTACACAGTCACAAGAGGTCAGTCGACCGGCACTGAACGAGCTCTCCCTCACTTAGACCTCAATAAATTAGAGACCAGACGAAGTAAGCTTCTTCTGAAGGCGGGGAGGTGCATGCACTAGAAGCAGCTGAATCACCAATACATGAAGAAATGAATGAAAGCAGCACTCACCCGTTATCTTCAATGATAATATAGTCCTTTATTGACCGTGGCTCAACATTCCCAGCTAGGGACAAGGCAGGCTACAACATGAGGAATGAGCGGTGAGGGAGGGTGCAGAGACGAGACAGACGACGGCCGTTTGTTCGCAAAACGGCCGTCGTCTGTCTCGTCTCTGCACCCTCCCTCACCGCTCCCTCCTCATGTTGTAGCCTGCCTTGTCCCTAGCTGGGAATGTTGAGCCACGGTCAATAAAGGACTATATTATCATTGAAGATAACGGGTGAGTGCTGCTTTCATTCATTTCTTCATGTATTGGTTTTATATTTTTGCTTATGCCTCTTCTTCACCTACAAATTTGTATGGTGGTTGTTAATAAGTCATTTTTGTAAGTCTAGTAATTATGTGCTGTGTTTTTGACTGTAATTTCCTAATCAGTTTAAATTGGCCCACTGGCTAGCAGCCAATAATGGTAGGTTATACATGCCACATCTCCTGGGCAGGGGAGGGTGCAAAGGAGAGTATAGACATTCCAGCATGGGATCACAGCTGATTCTTTCTGTGAGGAAAAGCTTTTGGCTTGCTTTTAACCCCTTTCCGACATGTGGCGTTATGACTCTCGTTAGGAAAAGAAAGTACTCATCCTCTCATCCGCGTACACAGGGTTTGAAGGCCCACATTGCTAGACTAATATCGTTAGAGATGATGCCCTACTGGTTGGTTGAAAGCGAAGCTTTCAAAGACCTGATGGCCTACGCAGTAACACGCTATGACCTACCTAGTCGCCACTTCTTTGCAAGAAAAGCCATCCAAGCCCTCCATCAGCATGTCAAAGACCGCATTGTCCATGCACTGAGGCAATCAGTCAGTGGAAAGGTGCACCTCACAACAGATGCATGGACCAGTAGGCATGGCCAGGGACGTTACGTGTCCATCACGGCGCACTGGGTTAATGTGGTGGATGCAGGGTCCACAGGGGACAGCCATAGTGGGACAGTTCTGCCTAGCCCACGGTCTAGGAAACAGTTGGCTGTAGGCGTTCGCCACCCCTCCTCCTCCTCCTCCTCCTCCTCCTCCAAAAGCGAAAGCTTGTCCACAGAGCACAGTCGCACGACCACTCTATCCGCAGCTGCCAGTGTTGCACATGAGGTGTCACATTATCGAACAGCTAGTGGTAAGCGTCAGCAGGCTGTGTTAGAAATGAAGTGTTTGGGTGACAACAGACACACCGCGGAAGTACTGGCCGAGTACTTGCAGCAAGAAACTCAGTCATGGCTGGGCAGTGTACATCTTGAGGCAGGCAAGGTAGTCAGTGATAACGGAAGGAATTTTATGGCTGCCATAGCCCTTTCAGAACTGAAACACATTCCTTGCCTGACTCACACCTTGAACCTGGTGGTGCAGTGCTTCCTGAAAAATTATCCGGGGTTACCAGCCCTGCTCCTGAAGGTGCGAAGACTTTGCTCGCACATCCGCCGGTTGCCCGTACACTCCAGCCGTATGCTGAACTATCAGCAATCACTGAATCTTCCCCAGCACCGCCTAATAATTGACGTTGCAACAAGGTGGAACTCCACACTGCACATGCTTCAGAGTCTGTGCGAACAGAGGCGTGCTGTAATTTATTAGTGGGAGGATACACATACACGGCCAGGCAGTTGGATGGCAGACATGGAGTTGTCTGGTGTGCAGTGGTCGAAGCTACAAGACCTCTGTCAAGTCCTTCAGTGTTTTGAGGAATGCACACGGCTGGTAACTGCAGATGACACCATCATAAGCATGAGCATCCCACTAATGCGTCTGCTGATGCAAAGTTTGACGCACATTAAGGAGCAGGCGTCTGCAGCCGAGGAGGAGGGAAGCCTTGATGACAGTCAGCCATTGTCTGCTCAGGGAACTCTCCTGGATGAGGTGGCGGATGAAGAGGAGGAGGAGGAGGATGATGGGGATGAATATTTATGGGAGGAGGATGCTTCTCAGGGGGCAATACAAACCGGTGGCGTTGCAATGTCAGGTACAGGGTTTTTGCGGGACACAAGTGATGTTGATTTGCAAGAAAGTGCTCCTCAACCCAGCACAAGCAGTGAATTGACACCTGGAACATTGGCCCACATGGCTGAGTATGCCTTGCGTATCCTAAAAAGGGACCCCCGCATTATCAAAATGATGACGATTACTGGTTGGCCTGCCTCCCTGATCCACGATATAAAGGAAAATTACAAAATATCATGCCACATGAGAACCTTGAGCAAATATTGGCTACCAAACAAGCAACTCTTGTAGACCGTTTGGTTCAGGCATTCCCAGCACACAGCAGCGGTGATGGTTCTCACGCGAGCTGTAGGGGGCAACATGGCAGAGGTGTTAGAGGTGCACAAATCAGAAGTGGCGTTGGACAGAGGGGTTTTATGACCAGGTTGTTGAGTGATTTCCTAATGACCGCAGACACGACAGGTACTGCTGCATCGATTCAAAGTGACAGGAGACAGCATTTTTCCAGTATGGTTACGAACTATTTTTCCTCCCTTATCGATGTTCTCCCTCACAGGTCATTCCCCTTTGATTACTGGGCATCTAAAATAGACACCTGGCCTGAATTGGCAGAATATGCATTACAGGAGCTCGCTTGCCCAGCTGCTAGTGTGCTATCAGAAAGAGTCTTCAGTGCTGCTGGTTCAATACTGACCGAAAAAAGGACACGTCTGGCTACCCGAAATGTTGATGATCTAACCTTCACTAAAATGAACCAATCATGGATTTCAAATTATTTTGCCCCACCTTCCCCTGCTGACACGTAGCTTGCCAGAAAAATGTCTTGCTTTTGGCCTCCTCTTACTGACTGCGATAATTCCTCCATTTGCAGCTGCTGAATGTCCACCATAGGCCATTTTTATACCTCCCTAAATGGGCTGACTCCCCCCACAGGGCCGTGGTCACCACTTGGCGCAAGAACCTGTGCGAGTGCCGTTTGTCTGGACAGGTGGGTGTGCCCACTCTTGGGCGACGGCACTGGCACAGGGTCCCTCATAGTACAATGAAGTGTCTCTGACGGTGGTGGTGCACAACCAACGTCAGACACACCGTGGTAATATGAGAGGAGAGGAGCCCACCCCTGTACCTAGCTATGCCACCTGTTTATGAACAATTTTTTGGCAGACATTTAGCCCACTTTATTATTTTGGCATACTAACTGTGTCAGCCACTCCTTACAGTTGTCCTCCGCTGAACAATGCAATGCCGCCAGTTTAGTCCTGTTACCAATTTTGAACTGCATTTAGCCTACTTACTTATTTGGGCCTAGTAACTGTGTCTGCCTCTCATTACAGTTGTCCTCCACTGAACAAAGCTATGGCGCCTGTTTAGTCCTGTTACCAAATTTGGACTGCATTTAGCCTACTTTTTACTTTTGGGCCTACAAACTGTGTCTGCAAAACTCATACAATTGTCCTCCACTGAACAAAGCTAGGCCGCCTGTTTAGTCGTGTTACAAAATTTGGACTGCATTTAGCCTACTTTTTACTTTTGGGCCTACAAACGGTGTCTGCGACACTCATACAATTGTCCTCTACTGAACAAAACTAGGCCGCCTGTTTAGTACTGTTACCAAATTTGGACTGCATTTAGCCTCCTTTTTAATTTTGGGCCTACAAACTGTGTCTGCGCCACTCATTACAGTTGTTCTCCACTGAACAAAGCTATGCCGCCTGTTTAGTCCTGTCACCAATTTTGAACTGCATTTAGCCTACTTTATTATTTGGGCCTACATCTGTGTTTCCTCCTCATCCTGCCCATTGCCCAGCCACTACTAGTTTGGTTGGGCCTACTAACGGTGTCTGGCGCTCCTTGCTTTTCTCCTCCACTGAACAAAGCTGACCTTCAATCTTCAGGCTTTCGGCCTATATTTACAAATTTTAAACTGCATTTGGCCTACTAGTTTGGTTGGGACCTACTAACGGTGTCTGCCGCTCCTTGCTGTTCTCCTCCACTGAACAAAGCAGTGCCGCCTGTTTACTACTGTTACCAATTTTGAACTGCATTTAGCCTACTTACTTATTTGGGCCTACTCACTGTGTCAGCCTCTCGTTACAGTTGTCCTCCACTGAACAAAGCAATGCCGCCTGGTTAGTCCTGTTACCAATTTTGAACTGCATTTAGCCCACTTTATTATTTGGGCCTATATCTGTGTTTCCTCCTCATCCTGCCCATTGCCCAGTCAGTGCTAGATGAGTCTGCTGGTACATTGACCCAGACCACTACATTCCCCTTGCACTCTACACAGCCTGAATCTGACCCTGCTGAAAGTCAGGTTCCCCTTCCCGCATACTATACCACCTTACACGGGGACAAAGAGGAAGGTGCAGATGAAAGTGCAGGTTCCTTCATCAGGTGGGGGGGCATACTCTTTGGCGACGTCACTGGCACAGGGCCCCTCATAGTACGCAAAACTGTCTATGTGAGGCGCCACCCGCTGTCAAACACACCGCCGTACTATGAGGGGCCCTGTCCCAGTGCCAACTAGTGGCCCCCCTGCTTGCTCAGGATCACAGCACTTGCAAAGTTGAAATACTTACCTCTCCCTGCTCCACCGCCGTGACGTATTCCGCATTTCCTGGGCCCACGAAAATCTTGAGCCAGCCCTAACCCCCACCCCCCCCACAACTTTAGCCAAATGACTCCCTGTTTTCAATGCCTAACTATTATTATAAAGTAAATTTTTTTGGCATTACAATGGGCACTGTAGGTGTTTTCCTGTCCTCCACTCACCGCCGACTTTGATTCCCCATTGACTTGCATTGGGTTTCGTGTTTCAGTCGGCCCCCGACTTTTCGCAATAATCGGCTGATTTCACCCGACCCAACTTTTGAGAAAGTCGGGTTTCGCGAAACCCGACTCGATCCTAAAAAAGTAAAAGTCGCTCAACTCTGCTGGCATATGCTCCCAATTATTCGCTAGTATGCCAACTCAAGTCCCACTTGCTTAAAGGGAATCTGTCACCCCCCCCCCTAGGCGTTTTTAATTGAAAGTTTAGTTGGGGTCCTTTCCTACGCTAAAATATTCGTTTTAATAATTAGTCCCTCATACCTCTAGTTTGTCAGGGGGGCATGTCTTTTCCCCCTGACACAAACACCTCCCAGCCGTCACTCAATGCTCTGCGCGCCGGACACCGCCTTCACTTCCTCCAATAGCGTCCCTGACGCCTGCGCTGTAAGTTGAAGGACTCGAAGGGCAGCGCAAACTGCACATGCCCGAAACAAAAAAATTACAGCGCAAGCGCCGGGGATGTTAAAGGAGGAAGTGGAGGCGGTGCACGGAGCATTGAGTGATAGCTAGGAGGCGTTTGTGTCAGGGGGAAAAGACGTTTTGCGCCTACGCGTTATGCTTTGCCCAACTGCGGGCAAAGCCGAAAAACAGAAGTGTGCATGCGCTGGCAAAGGTACTGTAGTTCTGGTACATAAGCCGGATGTATGTGTGCCCCTGCATGACACTTCTGTTTTTCGGCTTTGCCCGCAATTGGGCAAAGCATACTGCGCAGGTGCGAAACGCAGTATTTCTTAGCAGGCGCTAGATGTTGCACGGTGCAAGAGGCGACCATCCATGAAGTAGGACGGCGAGCAACAGCCAATGGGGGAGGAATTAAGAGGGCCAAAACCACGCCCACCGGACCAGACTGAGACGATTATCATACAGCACAGGAGAAAATAAAAATGTTTTCGGGAGTATACAAGGGGAGTCAGGAGGTTATATAAGGATTTAGGCAATGCAGCACAGACACTGAATAAGGTGATATTTTTAGCTGCTATGTCACAAAACTGGTGATAAGAGAAGGCAGAACAGGCCAGAGGGCCACACAGTGAAAGGCACAGAACGCTTGGGAAAAACAGAATGCGGTCAGACGCCATTTGGTACGATTGTATCCCTTAAAGAATCCGGGGTCTGTGGCTCGAATCATGACAGAGGAATCTTTTTCATCTCCCTGTGAAGGGGAGCCGGAGTGGGATCCAGTACGGGAAAGTGGGCACAGGAATATGGGGACCACAGAGCCAGAACTAGCATCTCAGAGGATAAATGAGCCAGCATTGAGAGGGAAAGCTAAGGCTGAAAATGGAACTGCAGAGCCAGGAAGAGCATCTCAGAGGCTAGAGGAACCATCATTGAGAGGGAAAGCTCAGGCTGAAAATGGAACTGCAGAGCCAGGAAGAGCATCTCAGAGACTAAAGGAACCAGCATTGAGAGGGAAAGCTCAGGCTGAGTATGGGACTGCAGAGCCAGGAAGAGCATCTTAGAGACTAAAGGAGCCAGCATTGAGAGGGAAAGCTCAGGCTGAGTATGGGACTGCAGAGCCAGGAAGAGGATCTCAGAGGCTAGAGGAACCATCACTGAGAGGGAAAGCTCAGGCTGAAAATGGAACTGCACTGCAGAGCCAGGAAGAGCATCTCAGAGACTAAAGGAGCCAGCATTGAGAGGGAAAGCTCAGGCTGAGTATGGGACTGCAGAGCCAGGAAGAGGATCTCAGAGGCTAGAGGAACCATCACTGAGAGGGAAAGCTCAGGCTGAAGACAAGAACTTGTGGGAAAATACTAAAACCCTATGTGTCATATTTGTCTATACCTATGCCTATGGTAGATTTTACCTATGGTAGATTTTTTAGTCATATTTGTCTGTATCTATGCCTATGTATTTGTCTATACCTATGGTCGATTTTTTTAGTCATATTTGTCTATACCTATGGTAGATTTTTTACAGTGTGCGGGAAATCAGCGATTCTGCAAAATTAATAAACATGTTGCTTTTTTCCCCGCGATTCGTTTTTTTTGCAGAAAAAAATCGCAACATTTGCACAAGTTTTGCAGATTACATTGAAATGATTGGGAACCAAATGTAAGCGTTTTTTTCATGTTTTTATAGCAAAACAACCGCGAAAAATACTGAACGTGTGCACATAGCCTTACAACTCCCTTCTCTGTGTACCTGAACAGAGAGGGAGGGGGATGTTTTGAGTGAGATAATATTAAGGCTAGGTTCTCATTTCATTTTCGGGTGAGCGCTAACAGACAGCGTTGCACGGCAAAATTAACGCCGTGCAACGCGTCCGTTAGCGCTCCCATTGCCAGCAATGTTAAAGCGCATTGCTAGTGCGTGCCATTTTTGGCACACGCTAGCGATGTGCCGTTCTTTTGTGGCACGCCTCGGACGCTGCTTGCAGCGTCCAAGGCGTGCCCAAGGTCCGTTCCCCGCTCTCGCAGATCGGGGATCTGCACTAGCAGGGACGTTTAACGCGACCCCTAAAAAGACATTGCGTTAGCGCAATCCGCTAGCGCTTAGCGCTAAAAGGATTGCCCTAACGCAATGAGAACCTAGCCTAATATTGTCTACCTTGAGATAGTTTATAAACCCTCCTCTCACACATCCAGTACCCTAGCATCCACAGAATGCAGAGTAAGGCCGGCGTCACACTCAGCGTATAAAAATACGGTCCGTAAATTACGGCCGTAATACGCAGAAAAGTCCCCAAAATAGTGGTCCGTATCTCCTCCGTAGGCAGGGTGTGTCAGCGTATTTTGCGCATGGCATCCTCCGTATGTAATCCGTGTGGCATCCGTACTGCGTGTTTTTCTCGCAGGCACATACAATGGATCCATGGTCTCAAATAATCATAAAAACATATATACTGTCTATATAGTAGACACATATATGTACAGTTAGGTCCATATATATTTGGACAGAGACAACATTTTTCTAATTTTGGTTATAGACATTACCACAATGACTTTTAAACAAAACAATTCAGACGCAGTTAAAGTTCAGACTTTCAGCTTTCATTTGAGGGTATCCACATTAAAATTGGATGAAGGGTTTAGGACTTTCAGCTCCTTAACATGTGCCACCCTGTTTTGAAAGGGACCAAAAGTAATTGGACAGATTCAATAATTTTAAATTAAATATTAATTTTTAGTACTTCGTTGAAAACCCTTTGTTGGCAATGACTGCCTCAAGTCTTGGACTCATGGACATCACCAGACGCTGTGTCTCCTCCTTTTTGATGCTCTGCCAGGCCTTCACTGCGGTGGTTTTCAGTTGCTGTTTGTTTGTGGGCCTTTCTGTCTGAAGTTTAGTCTTTAACAAGTGAAATGCATGCTCAATTGGGTTGAGATCAGGTGACTGACTTGGCCATTCAAGAATATTCCACTTCTTTGCTTTAATAAACTCCTGGTTTACTTTGGCTTTATGTTTTGGGTCATTGTCCATCTGTAGTATGAAACGACGACCAATCAGTTTTGCTGCATTTGGCTGGATCTGAGCACACAATATGGCTCTGAAGACCTCAGAATTCATTCGGCTGCTTCTGTCCTGTGTCACATCATCAATAAACACTAGTGACCCAGTGCCACTGGCAACCATGAATGCCCAAGCCATCACACTGCGTCCGCCGTGTTTTACAGATGATGTGGTTTGCTTTGGATCTTGAGCTGTACCAAGCCTTCACCATACTTTTCTCTTTCCATCATTCTGGTAGAGGTTGATCTTGGTTTCATCTGTCCAAAGAATGTTCTTCCAGAACTGTGCTGGTTTTTTAGATGTTTTTTAGCAAAGTCCAGTCTAGCCTTTTTATTCTTGATGCTTATGAGTGGCTTGCACCGTGCAGTGAACCCTCTGTATTTACTTTCATGCAGTCTTCTCTTTATGGTAGATTTGGATATTGATATGCCTACCTCCTGGAGAGTGTTGTTCACTTGGTTGCCTGTTGTGAAGGGGTTTCTCTTTACCATGGAGATTATTCTGCGATCATCCACCACTGTTGTCTTCCGTGGGCGCCCAGGTCTTTTTGCATTGATGAGTTCACCAGTGCTTTCTTTCTTTCTCATGATGTACCAAACTGTATATTTTGCCACTCTTAATATTGTAGCAATTTCTCAGATGGGTTTTTTCTGTTTTTACAGCTTAAGGATGGCTTGTTTCACCTTCATGGAGAGCTCCTCTGACCGCATGTTTACTTCACAGCAAAACCTTCCAAATGCAAGCACCACACCTCAAATCAACTCCAGGCCTTTTATCTGCTTAACTGAGAACAACATAACGAAGGGATTGCCCACACCTGTCCATGAAATAGCCTTGGAGTCAATTGTCCAATTACTTTTGGTCCCTTTAAAAACAGGGTGGCGCATGTTAAGGAGCTGAAACTCCTAAACCCTTCATCCAATTTTAATGTGGATACCCTCAAATGAAAGCTGAAAGTCTGAACTTCAACTGCATCTGAATTGTTTTGTTTAAAATCCATTGTGGTAATATCTATAACCAAAATTAGAAAAATGTTGTCTATGTCCAAATATATATGGACCTAACTGTATATATATTAATACTGCATCCAGCGCGAGATAGCTTTAAAGCCGGTAATTCAATTGCCGGCTTTTCCTATCTCCTTCCCAAACCCGACATGATATGAGAGATGGTTTACATACAGTAAACCATGTCATATCCCCATTTTTTTTGCATATTCCACACTACTAGTGTTAGTAGTGTGTATGTGCAAAATTTGTGCGCTGTAGCTATTAAAGGGTTAAATGGCGGAAAAAATTGGCGTGGGCTCCCGCGCAATTTTCTCCGCCAGAGTAGTAAAGCCAGTGACTGAGGGCAGATATTAATAGCCTGGAGAGGGTCCATGGTTATTGGCCCCCCCTGGCTAAAAACATCTGCCCCCAGCCACCCCAGAAAAGGCACATCTGGAAGATGCGCCTATTCTGGCACTTGGCCACTCTCTTCCCATTCCCGTGTAGTGGTGGGATATGGGGTAAGGAAGGGTTAATGTCACCTTGCTATTGTAAGGTGACATTAAGCCAGATTAATAATGGAGAGGTGTCAATTATGACACCTATCCATTATTAATCCAATTGAATGAAAGGGTTAAAAATCACACACACACATTATTAAAAAGTATTTTAATGAAATAAACACACAGGCTGTTTTAATATTTTATTGTTCTCTCAATCCACCTGAAGACCCTCGCTCTGTAACAAAGAAAAAATAATAAACCAACAATAAACATACCTTCCGATGATCTGTAACGTCCCACGATGTAAATCCATCTGAAGGGGTTAAAATATTTTACAGGCAGGAGCTCTGCTATAATGCAGCTGTGCTCCTGCCAGTAAAACCCCAGCGAATGAAGGTAATGTAGGTCAATGACCTGTAGTTACCTTCATTCACGGTGAGGCGCCCTCTGCTGGATGTCCTTCGAGCATGGGAAAAAAATCAGGAAAGTTCCCAGGCTTGAGTTCATATGAGGACAACCAGCAGAGGGCGCCTCACCATGAATGAAGGTAACTACAGGTCATTGACCTAGTTTCTATTAATTCGCTGGGGTTTTACAGTCAGGAGCATAGCTGCTTTATAGCAGAGCTCCTGGCTGTAAAAAAAATTAACCTCTTCAGATGGATTTACAACGTGGGACATTACAGATCTACGGAAGGTATGTATATTGTTGGTTTATTATTTTTTCTTTGTAACAGAGCGAGGGTCTTCAGCCAGTAGATTGAGCGTACAATAAAATATTACAACAAACGGTGTGTTTATTTCATTAAAATACCTTTTAATAATGTGTGTGTTTTTTTAACTCTTTCATACAATTGGATTAATAATGGATAGGTGTCATAATTGACGCCTCTCCATTATTAATCTGGCTTAATGTCACCTTACAATAGCAAGGTGACATTAACCCTTCATTACCCCATATCCCACCGATACATGGGAATGGGAAGAGAGTGGCCAAGTGCCAGAATAGGCGCATCTTCCAGATGCGCCTTTTCTGGGGTGGCTGGGGGCAGATGTTTGTAGCCGGGGGGGGGGGGGGGGAGGGCAATAACCATGGACCCTCTCCAGGCTATTAATACAGTTAGGTCCATATATATTTGGACAGAGACAACATTTTTCTAATTTTGGTTATAGACATTACCACAATAAATTTTAAACAAAACAATTCAGATGCAGTTGAAGTTCAGACTTTCAGCTTTCATTTGAGGGTATCCACATTAAAATTGGATGAAGGGTTTAGGAGTTTCAGCTCCTTAACATTTGCCACCCGGTTTTTAAAGGGACCAAAAGTAATTGGACAGATTAAATAATTTTAAATAAAATGTTCATTTCTAGTACTTGGTTGAAAACCCTTTGTTGGCAATGACTGCCTGAAGTCTTGAACTCATGGACATCACCAGACTCTGTGTTTCCTCCTTTTTGATGCTCTGCCAGGCCTTCACTGTGGTGGTTTTCAGTTGCTGTTTGTTTGTGGGCCTTTCTGTCTGAAGTTTAGACTTTAAAAAGTGAAATGCATGCTCAATTGGATTGAGATCAAGCGACTGATTTGTCCATTCAAGAATATTCCACCTCTTCGCTTTAATAAACTCCTGGGTTGCTTTGGCTTTATGTTTTGGGTCATTGTCCATCTGTAGTAGGAAACGACGACCAATCAGTTTTGCTGCATTTGGCTGGATCTGAGCACACAGTATGTCTCTGAATACCTCAGAATTAATTCGGCTGCTTCTGTCCTGTGTCACATCATCAATAAACACTAGTGACCCAGTGCCACTGGCAGCCATGTATGCCCAAGCCACCACACTGCCTCCGCCGTGTTTTACAGATGATATGGTATGCTTTGAATCATGAGCTGTACCATGCCTTCGCCATACTTTTCTCTTTCCATCATTCTGGTAGAGGTTGATCTTGGTTTCATCTGTCTAAGGAATGTTCTTCCAGAACTGTGCTGGCTTTTTTAGATGTTTTTTAGCAAAGTCCAGTCTAGCCTTTTTATTCTTGATGCTTATGAGTGGCTTGCACCATGCAGTGAACCCTCTGTATTTACTTTCATGCAGTCTTCTCTTTATGGTAGATTTGGATATTGATACGCCGACCTCCTGGAGAGTGTTGTTCACTTGGTTGGCGGTTGTAAAGGGGTTTCTCTTCACCATGGAGATTATTCTGTGATCGTCCACCACTGTTGTCTTCCGTGGGCGCCCAGGCCTTTTTGCATTGATGAGTTCACCAGTGCTTTCTTTCTTTCTTTCTCAGGATGTACCAAACTGTAGATTTTGCCACTCCTAATATTGTAGCAATTTCTCGGATGGTTTTTTTCTGTTTTCGCAACTTAAGAAGGCTTGTTTCACCTGCATGGAGAGCTCCTTTGACCGCATGTTTACTTCACAGCAAAACCTTCCAAATGCAAGCACCACACTCAAATCAACTCCAGGCCTTTTATCTGCTTAATTGAGAATGACATAACGAAGGGATTGCCCACACCTGTCCATGAAATAGCCTTGGAGTCAATTGTCCAATTACTTTTGGTCCCTTTAAAAACAAGGTGGCACATGTTAAGGAGCTGAAACTCCTAAACCCTTCATCCAATTTTAATGTGGATACCCTCAAATGAAAGCTGAAAGTCTGAACTTCAACTGAATCTGAATTGTTTTGTTTAAAATTCATTGTGGTAATGTCTATAACCAAAATTAGAAAAATGTTGTCTCTGTCCAAATATATATGGACCTAACTGTATCTGCCCTCAGTCACTGGCTTTACTACTCTGGCTGAGAAAATTGCGCGGGAGCCCACGCCAATTGTTTCCACCATTTAACCCTTTAATTTAATAGCTAGAACGGCCAAATTTTGCACATACACACTACTAACAGTAGTGTGGAATATGCAATAAAAATGGGATATGAGATGGTTTACTGTATGTAATCATGTCTCATATCATGTCGGGTTTTTGAAGGAGATAGCAAAAGCCGGCAATTGAATTATCGGCTTTTAAGCTATCTCGCGCTGGATGAAATATTTAAATATATATATATATATATATATATATATATGTGTCTCACTAACATATATATATTAAAAATATATATATATATATATATAGACAGTATATATGTTTTTATTATTTTTTGAGCACATGGATCCATTGTATGTCCGTATGTCGGTTTTGCAAGCCTGCGAGAAAATCTCGCAGTACGGATGCCATACGGATTACATACGGAGGATGTCATGCGCAAAATACGCTGACACACCCTGCCTACGGAGGAGATACGGACCACGATTTTGGGGACTTTTCAGCGTATTACGGCCATAAAATACGGACTGTATTGTCTTACGCCAAGTGTGACTATATAGACATGTATGGGTTTGCCTTGTTTAAAACACAATTAAAGTTTAACCTCCGCTAATTTATTTTTAAATAGAGTGAAGTAAAAAGGAAAAATAGATTAAAAATTTCAACTTTAGAAAAACAACTACCATAGGCATAGGTATGGCAGATTATGGCGCATAAAGACTGAATCCCAAAAAATATCTTAATGAAACTTGGAAGATAACATTTTTGTGCTAATATGAACAAATTCCAATAAAAAAAACGGAGCTCAAAACCGTTATTCCGTTTCCAACCATGATAACACACTAGGCATAGGTATGGCAGAATATGACGCATAAAGACTGAATCCCTAAAAAGATCCTAATGAAACTTGGAAGATAACGTTGTTGTACTAATATGAACTTATTCCAATAAAAAAAACGGAGCTCAAAACCGTTATTCCGTTTCCAACTATGATAACACTGTAGGCATAGGTATGGCAGAATATGGCGCATAAAGACTGAATCCCTAAAAAGATCCTAATGAAACTTGGAAGATAATGTTGTACTAATATGAACTAATTCCAATAAAAAAACGGAGCTCAAAACCGTTATTCCGTTTCCAACCATGATAACACTGTAGACATAGGTATGGAAGAATATGGCGCATAAAGACTGAATCCCTAAAAAGATCCTAATGAAACTTGGAAGATAATGTTGTTGTACTAATATGAACTAATTCCAATAAAAAAAAACGGAGCTCAAAACCGTTATTCCGTTTCCAAAAAATTTAACGCCTACATTCATGTATTGCAACTTTATGTCAAATAAATACATATGTAAATAAATTGGTTACTCTGCTTCAAATGGAGTGAAGTGAAAAGGAAAACTAAATTAAGAAATTGAAACGGTAAAAAACAATCTAAAATAGGCATAGGTATGGATGAATACGACTAAAATATCTACCATAGGTATAGGTTAATTTGGCACATAGGGTTTTAGTATGCACCAAACTTGTGCTGCACTGAAATGGCCATGGATTGTTTGTTATCAAGTAAAGTTACACTGTTAAAGCGGAATACGATGTCTGTTCTTGAGTGTGTGATATCGTCTGGAGACAGGACTATATACTATAGATTATACACTACTAAAAAATCTCTTTATTGGTATTCATTAAAAACCTATAAATTCTAGAACGTATAAATACACCTCAAAACATAACTCAAAGTGATAATATAAAAAAAAAAATCACATAGTCAAGAGTAAAGGGGATCACCTCATTTATTTTACTCACTTTTATAGTGTCATTTACTCCACAGCGCTTTACATTTGTCAACTACTCTTGTTCCTACCTAGTCGCAGAGGTTGGCACTCTCTTAGAAAAACACAATTGTCGATTACGGTAAGGAAACACGGCACTCAGTAGATATGAGGGTTGGCGGTGCTCAAGTAGGGTGTCCACCCCGTAGGGTGTCCCCCCCTGCACTACTAGCGCTCAGGATCCAGCGCCGTTACTCCCTCCAGGCTTTGTGCCTCTCCTCTGGCGCTTCACCTTCCTTTGTGATCCTGCAGCAGACTGCAGCTCCTATATCCCGTGCTCTGGCTGACGCTCATTAGCTTCCTCATCCAGTCAATGTCTAAGAAACGCTCTGACGAAGGTCCGGTGTGGACCGAAAACGTTTAGCGGTTTTGTTGGTCTGGATGCATCAATAAACTAAGAAGCTTTTCTTCTCAAAAATTGAGTGCCAAGTTTCATTCATCTACAATTGTCGATTAGCCGTGGTTGCCTTCACCACCTCCTTAGCTTCCCTCAGCAGCCTCTACCTGCTAGACGCAGACTCTTTCACTAGCCTCCCCTCTCTCCACTCAGCAGCCTCCCCCCTGCTGGAAGCAGACTCTACTCAGCAGCCTCCTCCTGTTGGACGCAGACTCCACCCAGCAACCCCCACCTGTTGGACGCAGACTCCCCTCAGCAGCCTCCGTCTGTGGGAAGCAGACTCCGTAGGGGAGCCTCCACCTGTGGGAAGCAGACTCCCCTCAGCAGTCTCCACCTGCTGGATGTAGACTCCCTTCATTAGCCTCCCCTGACTCCACTCAGCAGCCTCCCCCTGCGGGATGCAGACTCCCCTCATCAGCCTCCCCCTGCGGAACGCAGATACCCCTCAGTATCCTCCACCTGAGGGACACAGAATCCCCTCAGCAGCTTCCAGCTGCTGGACGCAGACTCCCCTCAGCAGCCTACACCTGCTGGACGCAGACTCCCTTCAGCAGCCTCCACCTGCTGGACGAAGACTCCCCTCAGCAGTCTCCACCTGCTGAATGCAGACTCCCTCAGCTCCCTTCCCCTACTAGCCTCCACTCAGCAGCCTCCCCCTACTAGCCTCAACTTACTCCACTCAGCAGCCACCCCTCACAGGATTCACACTCCCCTCACTCCACTTAGCAGCCTTCCCTGTGGGATGCAGACTCCACTCAGCAGCCTCCACCTACGGGACGCAGACTCCCACCTGCTGGACGCAGACTCCTCTCAGCACCCTTCACCTACTAGCCTCCCCTCACTCCATTCAGCAGCCTCCCCTCACAGGATGCAGACTCCCCTCACTAGCCTCCCCCTATGGGACACAGACCCCCTGTCCCCTCACTAGCCTCCCCCTGTGGGACTCAGACCCCAAGTTCCCTCACTAGCCTCACCCTGTGAAACACAACCCCCCCAGTCCCTTTACTAGCCTCCCCCTGTGGGACACAGCCCACCAGTCCCCTCACTAGCCTCCCCCTGTGGGACACAGCCCACCAGTCCCCTCACTAGCCTCCCCCTGTGAGACACAGACCACCAGTCCCCTCACTAGCCTCCCCTCAGCAGCCACTGGCTACCAGACGCAGTCTCCACTTAATGGATGCAGTCTTCTCACACACCACCCAGTGCCTGCTGACAACACAGGTGGCACGCTGCTCTGCTCCAGAATGAGGAAGGAACGTGAGGCACCCAGGCCGGCTGCAGCTTAAAGGTACAGCGTCCATTTCCGTCCACCGGGTGAATTAGCAACACTGTAGGTGTATCTTTAAATCACTACAGGGTTGTAATGCATCTGGCTTGCGGTGGCTTTGAACTGTTTTCCCTGGGGCCCGGTGAGCAGAAGCAAAGAGAGGGGGGCCTTCTGGGGGGATGGGTGCCAGTGTGTATGGGCCCCCCTTTTTGCTTTTACTCTTGGGCTGCATACAGTGCTAAGGGCAGTAATGCCCTGATGGCGGTCCTGATGATGATTGACTTCTGACCTACAAACATCCATGGATCACTCTGACCCCTGCTCACCTCTCATTAAAAGCAATGTAAACCACAAGATGTCCAGCATACAATCATTATCACACAATATGTGTAACATAACACAAGCGGTATCTGCCATTGGGAAAGAGCAATGGCTCCGTGTCCTATAAAATCCACACAGTCTGTAATATACAGGGAGCCCCAAGTATAATGGCCCTATCCTAGTGATGCAATCAGTATTATATAGAAGATATGAATCATGACAAGAGTTTTGTAAATTAAGTAAAAGAAAATCACATTTAAGTCTCTTCTACATGACTGATGCCTACCTGCTATTTCATATCTTCACTTTTGAGCTTTGTTCACTTAGGACAAACTTATGGTCAGTGACCTCCTGTGTAATCAGTGGCTCCGCTCCTCCCTCCGACATAATGTACTTTGTTTTCATCTGCAAATAATTTTTTAGGGTGTTTTGTGGTGAACTTAGGTATTTTAAATGTTATTAACATTGTATGTAAATTTTTAACACATGTGAATTAATGTGATTGGAAGCTATCCAATCATTAAGGCAAACAGGAAAAAAAAAAAAAAATCCAGCTTCCAAAAATATCAAGATTTATTGAGGATAAAATCCAAAGTCCAATGACATGGTTCACAGGAGAATGAGTAGCAGCAGGCTACGCGTTTCGAACAATGAGTTCTTTTTCAAAGCTGCTCACTATGCATGACAGTATGGTTAAATAGCAGCTGTGACAAATCACAGTGAGTAAACCTATCACCTGACACATAAGTGAATATACACAATAAAAACATCAAAATAACAGAAAAAGAGGAAAATTAACATACAAGTGCATCAAACATTACATGCAAACTAAACAATGTTGATATCTTAATAGTGGAACATGATTTCTTTGCGAGCATTCAAGCCCGCAGGATAGCAAGTGTTAAGGCAGAACATCCAGTAAGCTTCACGCATCATTAAGCGTCTTTTGAAGTCTCCTCCTCTGGCTGACATCGCAAGCTTCTCAATGCCGACAACCCGGAAAAATGCTGTGCTCCTCTGGTGACAGGTAATAAAATGCTTAGAGGCATAAGACATGGAGCGATTACTATCAGTAGAGACAACAATGTCAGTAATATGCTCAGAAATACGGATCTTAAGCGTACGAGTAGTGCAACCTATATAACTCAGTTTGCATTTTGTGCATGTTATCATATATACCACATTTCTGCTGTTACAATTAATAAGTTGCTGAATTCTATATTCCTGTCTGTTGTCGCTATCATGAAAAGAATGTGCAACAACAGAGTGAGCACATGTTCGACATCTATGGGCACCGCAGCGGTAAAAACCTGTATGATATAACCAGGTGCGAGAGACATTACCAGAATTGAAAAAACTGGGAGAAAGAATGTCAGATAAAGTGGTGGCCTTCTTTGCAACCACTTGACACCCTGAAGACAAAATCTTGGAAAGAATTTCGTCCTCATATAGAATAGGAATGTTTTTTAGAATAAGAGATTTAATACTATTATATTGAGGACTGTATTTAATAGAGCAAAATATCTTTTGATTTTGATTAGAATTCCTCTCCTTATCTTTTGGCAAGAGCATATCACTCCGTTTTTTCCTTTTCACTATATTTTTAGCTCTATCAAGCGACCAATTAGTGTAGCCTCTTTTTTCTAGTCTCCTGCAACACGAATCAATTTCTTGCCTGAGAATACCAGCATCATTGCAGTTTCTAGTTATCCTGGTTAATTCACCTACTGGTATAGACTTAATAGTATGTCCAGGATGGCTACTAGACGCATGCAAGATGCTGTTACCCGACAATGGTTTACAATATGTGGAAGTGGTGATAACATCACCTACAATACCACGCAACGTCAGATCTAAAAAAGAAATTACATGTGAATCAGTGTTACAGGTAAAACGAAGATTGAATTCATTGGAATTAAAATAACTCAAAAGTTCCGGTATGGCAGATACATCGCCACTCCAAATAAGGAACATATCATCGATGTATCTGCCATACCAGAATATATCCAACAAAAACGGATTACAGTCCGAGTATAGAAACAATTCCTCCCAATATGACATGACCAAATTGGCCACGGATGGTGAATGTTTACCTCCCATAGAGACTCCTTTACATTGGAGAAAAAACTGTTGGTCAAAAGAAAAATAATTGTGAGTCATCAGAAAATAGATAGCTTGCATAATGTAATTGCACAAATCAATAGTATAATTGCTATATTTGTGCAGATGAAATTCAAGCGCTTGAATGACAATATTCTGTGGAATACATGTATAAAGAGAGATGACATCACAGCCTATCCAATGAAAACTGTCACTCCATACAGTATTAGAAAGTTGGTGCAAAACATCCCTTGAGTCTCTCAGAAATCCTGGAACTCTTATGACAAGATGCTGCAACAAAGAGTCCACCCATTGACTTAAATGTTCCATAAGGGAACCCATCCCGGATATAATAGGACGCATTGGAGGAGGTGTAGTACCCTTATGCACTTTGGGCAAGCCGTACATCGTAGGTATAATAGGGTGACCCACCTTCAAATATTCCACATGCGTTTTAGTTAGTATACCCAAAGCTGCACCATCATCTACTAGGCTAAACAATTCATTCTTAAAAGAAAGTGTGGGATCTGAAGGCAATCTCCTATATGTCGTACTATCACTGAGCAGACAATTAATTTGATCTTTGTATGTCGATGTGTCCATCACTACAATTAAACCACCTTTGTCTGCCTTTTTTATAGTGATCTCGTCCATGTTTCTGATTTCTTGAAGAGCTTTACGCTGCTTCGAATTGAGATTACCTTTACATGTTTTCTGCTGAACAGATATATCTAGGGATCTCAAATCCCGTTCAATAACAGCTTGAAATCTGTCCATGCAATCCACTCTCGATTGAATGGGATAGAATAATGGATTTTTTGTGTTAAATTGTTCAGCTTGATTTACATCTCTATTCATGGATACATTGAGATTATTTAGATCGTTCAAATTTCTCAATAGACATTGTTCATTAAATGTGAGATCACAATATTCATTCTGAACAGCAGAAACACCCACAGTTGTAACCGATTCCTGTCCAAAGAAATGTCTTTTAACTGTTAGGTTACGAATGAATCTGTTAACGTCCATTAATGTATGAAACAGGTCAAACCGTTGATCCGGTGCATATTTAAGTCCCAGAGAAAGAACTTGCAATTGTTCCACTGAAAGATTACAACTAGAAATATTTAAAACGTTAGAAAAATCACCTTGAAAAGTAGATGTTATTTCCTGTTGCGGGTAGCCATTCGGAAAGTTCCGGCGGTGCTTGCGGCCCCCGCGCCTCTTGCGTTTTTTGAATTGTGTCTTCTTGGTTTGCGATAATAAGTATTAGTATTGTCCATACTTTGATTGATATTTCCATCAGCGCAAACTTCATTAGAACCATTATCCGTAGAATCCACGTCTGAAGAACTGAAAGAGACTCGGCGCTCAGATGCATCAGAGGAATTAGTGCGTTTGAGAATTGGGCGAGGGTTTCTGTTTGATTTCTGCCACCTGCCCCACTCATACACCTGATTCATTTGATAATCTCTCAAATCACGTTGGAATTTACTTTTCTTCCGACTCATAATACCATCTTCTGATTTAGAGAGAGATATCTTGATGTTTTTTAATTCCTCATTATATTTGGCAATATTTTTATTTTCCAAGCCGATTTTAATGTCATTAATTTCTGACTGAATATTTTTAAGCTTGGTGTCCTCACATTTCATAATTAATTGCATCAATTGAATAGAGCAGTTGCTCAGGATCAAGTTCCATTCCTCCACAAACTCTTGTGAGTATATAGTGGTGGGAATTTTTTTTATACGCAATCCTCTAGGGATCATATCTTTGCGCACATAATTGTCCAATGTAGTGAAATCCCACCATACTTTCATTTCACTTATCATAAGTTTTTCCAATTTATTAATGTCTATGCTGAAAAGGTCAGACTCAGACCCATCAGCTGTTAAGGATTGATCCATTGAAAATAATTGAGCAGCCTTTCGAGCTCTTTCTGGACTTTCGTTCATATTTTAAAGATATTTTTAAAAAAACCCACAAACAAAAAAATGCCCCAGAGCACAGAGTTTTAGCAAAGTAAAATACTTATTTTCTTAGGCTCTCGGTGTGCACGGTTAAAAAACTGAACTGAACAAGGAAAAATAGTGAAAAACCAGCTCACCTATTAGGCATTTGTTGTGGGGAAGCCCGGATACCGTGCAGTCATCACGTGGAACGATAAGGCAAACAGGAAAAAAAAAACAAAAATCCAGCTTCCAAAAATATCAAGATTTATTGAGGATAAAATCCAAAGTCCAATGACATGGTTCACAGGAGAATGAGTAGCAGCAGGCTACGCGTTTCGAACAATGAGTTCTTTTTCAAAGCTGCTCACTATGCATGACAGTATGGTTAAATAGCAGCTGTGACAAATCACAGTGAGTAAACCTATCACCTGACACATAAGTGAATATACACAATAAAAACATCAAAATAACAGAAAAAGAGGAAAATTAACATACAAGTGCATCAAACATTACATGCAAACTAAACAATGTTGATATCTTAATAGTGGAACATGATTTCTTGCCCGCAGGATAGCAAGTGTTAAGGCAGAACATCCAGTAAGCTTCACGCGTCATTAAGCGTCTTTTGAAGTCTCCTCCTCTGGCTGACATCGCAAGCTTCTCAATGCCGACAACCCGGAAAAATGCTGTGCTCCTCTGGTGACAGGTAATAAAATGCTTAGAGGCATAAGACATGGAGCGATTACTATCAGTAGAGACAACAATGTCAGTAATATGCTCAGAAATACGGATCTTAAGCGTACGAGTAGTGCAACCTATATAACTCATTTGCATTTTGTGCATGTTATCATATATACCACATTTCTGCTGTTACAATTAATAAGTTGCTGAATTCTATATTCCTGTCTGTTGTCGCTATCATGAAAAGAATGTGCAACAACAGAGTGAGCACATGTTCGACATCTAGGGGCACCGCAGCGGTAAAAACCTGTATGATATAACCAGGTGCGAGAGACATTACCAGAATTGAAAAAACTGGGAGAAAGAATGTCAGATAAAGTGGTGGCCTTCTTTGCAACCACTTGACACCCTGAAGACAAAATCTTGGAAAGAATTTCGTCCTCATATAGAATAGGAATGTTTTTTAGAATAAGAGATTTAATACTATTATATTGAGGACAGTATTTAATAGAGCAAAATATCTTTTGATTTTGATTAGAATTCCTCTCCTTATCTTTTGGCAAGAGCATATCGCTCCGTTTTTTCCTTTTCACTATATTTTTAGCTCTATCAAGCGACCAATTAGTGTAGCCTCTTTTTTCTAGTCTCCTGCAACACGAATCAATTTCTTGCCTGAGAATACCAGCATCATTGCAGTTTCTAGTTATCCTGGTTAATTCACCTACTTGTATAGACTTAATAGTATGTCCAGGATGGCTACTAGACGCATGCAAGATGCTGTTACCCGACAATGGTTTACAATATGTGGAAGTGGTGATAACATCACCTACAATACCACGCAACGTCAGATCTAAAAAAGAAATTACATGTGAATCAGTGTTACAGGTAAAACGAAGATTGAATTCATTGGAATTAAAATAACTCAAAAGTTCCGGTATGGCAGATACATCGCCACTCCAAATAAGGAACATATCATCGATGTATCTGCCATACCAGAATATATCCAACAAAAACGGATTACAGTCCGAGTATAGAAACAATTCCTCCCAATATGACATGACCAAATTGGCCACGGATGGTGAATGTTTACCTCCCATAGAGACTCCTTTAAATTGGAGAAAAAACTGTTGGTCAAAAGAAAAATAATTGTGAGTCATCAGAAAATAGATAGCTTGCATAATGTAATTGCACAAATCAATAGTATAATTGCTATATTTGTGCAGATGAAATTCAAGCGCTTGAATGACAATATTCTGTGGAATACATGTATAAAGAGAGATGACATCACAGCCTATCCAATGAAAACTGTCACTCCATACAGTATTAGAAAGTTGGTGCAAAACATCCCTTGAGTCTCTCAGAAATCCTGGAACTCTTATGACAAGAGGCTGCAACAAAGAGTCCACCCATTGACTTAAATGTTCCATAAGGGAACCCATCCCGGATATAATAGGACGCATTGGAGGAGGTGTAGTACCCTTATGCACTTTGGGCAAGCCGTACATCGTAGGTATAATATGGTTACCCACCTTCAAATATTCCACATGCGTTTTAGTTAGTATACCCAAAGCTGCACCATCATCTACTAGGCTAAACAATTCATTCTTAAAAGAAAGTGTGGGATCTGAAGGCAATCTCCTATATGTCGTACTATCACTGAGCAGACAATTAATTTGATCTTTGTATGTCGATGTGTCCATCACTACAATTAAACCACCTTTGTCTGCCTTTTTTATAGTGATCTCGTCCATGTTTCTGATTTCTTGAAGAGCTTTACGCTGCTTCGAATTGAGATTACCTTTACATGTTTTCTGCTGAACAGATATATCTAGGGATCTCAAATCCCGTTCAATAACAGCTTGAAATCTGTCCATGCAATCCACTCTCGATTGAATAGGATAGAATAATGGATTTTTTGTGTTAAATTGTTCAGCTTGATTTACATCTCTATTCATGGATACATTGAGATTATTTAGATCGTTCAAATTTCTCAATAGACATTGTTCATTAAATGTGAGATCACAATATTCATTCTGAACAGCAGAAACACCCACAGTTGTAACCGATTCCTGTCCAAAGAAATGTCTTTTAACTGTTAGGTTACGAATGAATCTGTTAACGTCCATTAATGTATGAAACAGGTCAAACCGTTGATCCGGTGCATATTTAAGTCCCAGAGAAAGAACTTGCAATTGTTCCACTGAAAGATTACAACTAGAAATATTTAAAACGTTAGAAAAATCACCTTGAAAAGTAGATGTTATTTCCTGTTGCGGGTAGCCATTCGGAAAGTTCCGGCGGTGCTTGCGGCCCCCGCGCCTCTTGCGTTTTTTGAATTGTGTCTTCTTGGTTTGCGATAATAAGTATTAGTATTGTCCATACTTTGATTGATATTTCCATCAGCGCAAACTTCATTAGAACCATTATCCGTAGAATCCACGTCTGAAGAACTGAAAGAGACTCGGCGCTCAGATGCATCAGAGGAATTAGTGCGTTTGAGAATTGGGCGAGGGTTTCTGTTTGATTTCTGCCACCTGCCCCACTCATACACCTGATTCATTTGATAATCTCTCAAATCACGTTGGAATTTACTTTTCTTCCGACTCATAATACCATCTTCTGATTTAGAGAGAGATATCTTGATGTTTTTTAATTCCTCATTATATTTGGCAATATTTTTATTTTCCAAGCCGATTTTAATGTCATTAATTTCTGACTGAATATTTTTAAGCTTGGTGTCCTCACATTTCATAATTAATTGCATCAATTGAATAGAGCAGTTGCTCAGGATCAAGTTCCATTCCTCCACAAACTCTTGTGAGTATATAGTGGTGGGAATTTTTTTTATACGCAATCCTCTAGGGATCATATCTTTGCGCACATAATTGTCCAATGTAGTGAAATCCCACCATACTTTCATTTCACTTATCATAAGTTTTTCCAATTTATTAATGTCTATGCTGAAAAGGTCAGACTCAGACCCATCAGCTGTTAAGGATTGATCCATTGAAAATAATTGAGCAGCCTTTCGAGCTCTTTCTGGACTTTCGTTCATATTTTAAAGATATTTTTAAAAAAACCCACAAACAAAAAAATGCCCCAGAGCACAGAGTTTTAGCAAAGTAAAATACTTATTTTCTTAGGCTCTCGGTGTGCACGGTTAAAAAACTGAACTGAACAAGGAAAAATAGTGAAAAACCAGCTCACCTATTAGGCATTTGTTGTGGGGAAGCCCGGATACCGTGCAGTCATCACGTGGAACGATAAGGCAAACAGGAAAAAAAAAATAAAAATCCAGCTTCCAAAAATATCAAGATTTATTGAGGATAAAATCCAAAGTCCAATGACATGGTTCACAGGAGAATGAGTAGCAGCAGGCTACGCGTTTCGAACAATGAGTTCTTTTTCAAAGCTGCTCACTATGCATGACAGTATGGTTAAATAGCAGCTGTGACAAATCACAGTGAGTAAACCTATCACCTGACACATAAGTGAATATACACAATAAAAACATCAAAATAACAGAAAAAGAGGAAAATTAACATACAAGTGCATCAAACATTACATGCAAACTAAACAATGTTGATATCTTAATAGTGGAACATGATTTCTTTGCGAGCATTCAAGCCCGCAGGATAGCAAGTGTTAAGGCAGAACATCCAGTAAGCTTCACGCGTCATTAAGCGTCTTTTGAAGTCTCCTCCTCTGGCTGACATCGCAAGCTTCTCAATGCCGACAACCCGGAAAAATGCTGTGCTCCTCTGGTGACAGGTAATAAAATGCTTAGAGGCATAAGACATGGAGCGATTACTATCAGTAGAGACAACAATGTCAGTAATATGCTCACACATGCTAGCCACCTTAGGGAGAGACCCAAGTTGGGCTAAATGTTTCGTCCCGCTACATTTAGCCCAACTTGGGTCTCTCCCTAAGGTGGCTAGCATGTGTGTATCGCTTGCTCACCGAGCCCCACTCCATACAGCCAACCAATTCCAGCCCTGTGCTGATGAGGGCCTAAAGCCCGAAACACGTGTCCACAGGTAGGAATTGGTTGGCTGTGTAAATTTAGAAACTAATCTGCAGCATTGCACGCTTGGCGGTTCCAAGCGCTGTGGATTAGACTGGGGTGGAAAGAGATGATTTGCATAGCTCCGCCTACTGCAAAGGATTCTGGGTAAACCTGCTATTCTTTGTATTATGCTGCTTGCAAGTACTTTCCGTTTTAGGAAAGCATCCACTAAGTAATATGCTCAGAAATACGGATCTTAAGCGTACGAGTAGTGCAACCTATATAACTCATTTGCATTTTGTGCATGTTATCATATATACCACATTTCTGCTGTTACAATTAATAAGTTGCTGAATTCTATATTCCTGTCTGTTGTCGCTATCATGAAAAGAATGTGCAACAACAGAGTGAGCACATGTTCGACATCTAGGGGCACCGCAGCGGTAAAAACCTGTATGATATAACCAGGTGCGAGAGACATTACCAGAATTGAAAAAACTGGGAGAAAGAATGTCAGATAAAGTGGTGGCCTTCTTTGCAACCACTTGACACCCTGAAGACAAAATCTTGGAAAGAATTTCGTCCTCATATAGAATAGGAATGTTTTTTAGAATAAGAGATTTAATACTATTATATTGAGGACAGTATTTAATAGAGCAAAATATCTTTTGATTTTGATTAGAATTCCTCTCCTTATCTTTTGGCAAGAGCATATCGCTCCGTTTTTTCCTTTTCACTATATTTTTAGCTCTATCAAGCGACCAATTAGTGTAGCCTCTTTTTTCTAGTCTCCTGCAACACGAATCAATTTCTTGCCTGAGAATACCAGCATCATTGCAGTTTCTAGTTATCCTGGTTAATTCACCTACTTGTATAGACTTAATAGTATGTCCAGGATGGCTACTAGACGCATGCAAGATGCTGTTACCCGACAATGGTTTACAATATGTGGAAGTGGTGATAACATCACCTACAATACCACGCAACATCAGATCTAAAAAAGAAATTACATGTGAATCAGTGTTACAGGTAAAACGAAGATTGAATTCATTGGAATTAAAATAACTCAAAAGTTCCGGTATGGCAGATACATCGCCACTCCAAATAAGGAACATATCATCGATGTATCTGCCATACCAGAATATATCCAACAAAAACGGATTACAGTCCGAGTATAGAAACAATTCCTCCCAATATGACATGACCAAATTGGCCACGGATGGTGAATGTTTACCTCCCATAGAGACTCCTTTAAATTGGAGAAAAAACTGTTGGTCAAAAGAAAAATAATTGTGAGTCATCAGAAAATAGATAGCTTGCATAATGTAATTGCACAAATCAATAGTATAATTGCTATATTTGTGCAGATGAAATTCAAGCGCTTGAATGACAATATTCTGTGGAATACATGTATAAAGAGAGATGACATCACAGCCTATCCAATGAAAACTGTCACTCCATACAGTATTAGAAAGTTGGTGCAAAACATCCCTTGAGTCTCTCAGAAATCCTGGAACTCTTATGACAAGAGGCTGCAACAAAGAGTCCACCCATTGACTTAACTGTTCCATAAGGGAACCCATCCCGGATATAATAGGACGCATTGGAGGAGGTGTAGTACCCTTATGCACTTTGGGCAAGCCGTACATCGTAGGTATAATAGGGTGACCCACCTTCAAATATTCCACATGCGTTTTAGTTAGTATACCCAAAGCTGCACCATCATCTACTAGGCTAAACAATTCATTCTTAAAAGAAAGTGTGGGATCTGAAGGCAATCTCCTATATGTCGTACTATCACTGAGCAGACAATTAATTTGATCTTTGTATGTCGATGTGTCCATCACTACAATTAAACCACCTTTGTCTGCCTTTTTTATAGTGATCTCGTCCATGTTTCTGATTTCTTGAAGAGCTTTACGCTGCTTCGAATTGAGATTACCTTTACATGTTTTCTGCTGAACAGATATATCTAGGGATCTCAAATCCCGTTCAATAACAGCTTGAAATCTGTCCATGCAATCCACTCTCGATTGAATAGGATAGAATAATGGATTTTTTGTGTTAAATTGTTCAGCTTGATTTACATCTCTATTCATGGATACATTGAGATTATTTAGATCGTTCAAATTTCTCAATAGACATTGTTCATTAAATGTGAGATCACAATATTCATTCTGAACAGCAGAAACACCCACAGTTGTAACCGATTCCTGTCCAAAGAAATGTCTTTTAACTGTTAGGTTACGAATGAATCTGTTAACGTCCATTAATGTATGAAACAGGTCAAACCGTTGATCCGGTGCATATTTAAGTCCCAGAGAAAGAACTTGCAATTGTTCCACTGAAAGATTACAACTAGAAATATTTAAAACGTTAGAAAAATCACCTTGAAAAGTAGATGTTATTTCCTGTTGCGGGTAGCCATTCGGAAAGTTCCGGCGGTGCTTGCGGCCCCCGCGCCTCTTGCGTTTTTTGAATTGTGTCTTCTTGGTTTGCGATAATAAGTATTAGTATTGTCCATACTTTGATTGATATTTCCATCAGCGCAAACTTCATTAGAACCATTATCCGTAGAATCCACGTCTGAAGAACTGAAAGAGACTCGGCGCTCAGATGCATCAGAGGAATTAGTGCGTTTGAGAATTGGGCGAGGGTTTCTGTTTGATTTCTGCCACCTGCCCCACTCATACACCTGATTCATTTGATAATCTCTCAAATCACGTTGGAATTTACTTTTCTTCCGACTCATAATACCATCTTCTGATTTAGAGAGAGATATCTTGATGGTTTTTAATTCCTCATTATATTTGGCAATATTTTTATTTTCCAAGCCGATTTTAATGTCATTAATTTCTGACTGAATATTTTTAAGGATAGCAAGTGTTAAGGCAGAACATCCAGTAAGCTTCACGCGTCATTAAGCGTCTTTTGAAGTCTCCTCCTCTGGCTGACATCGCAAGCTTCTCAATGCCGACAACCCGGAAAAATGCTGTGCTCCTCTGGTGACAGGTAATAAAATGCTTAGAGGCATAAGACATGGAGCGATTACTATCAGTAGAGACAACAATGTCAGTAATATGCTCAGAAATACGGATCTTAAGCGTACGAGTAGTGCAACCTATATAACTCATTTGCATTTTGTGCATGTTATCATATATACCACATTTCTGCTGTTACAATTAATAAGTTGCTGAATTCTATATTCCTGTCTGTTGTCGCTATCATGAAAAGAATGTGCAACAACAGAGTGAGCACATGTTCGGCATCTAGGGGCACCGCAGCGGTAAAAACCTGTATGATATAACCAGGTGCGAGAGACATTACCAGAATTGAAAAAACTGGGAGAAAGAATATCAGATAAAGTGGTGGCCTTCTTTGCAACCACTTGACACCCTGAAGATAAAATCTTGGAAAGAATTTCGTCCTCATATAGAATAGGAATGTTTTTTAGAATAAGAGATATAATACTATTATATTGAGGACTGTATTTAATAGAGCAAAATATCTTTTGATTTTGATTAGAATTCCTCTCCTTATCTTTTGGCAAGAGCATATCGCTCCGTTTTTTCCTTTTCACTATATTTTTAGCTCTATCAAGCGACCAATTAGTGTAGTCTCTTTTTTCTAGTCTCCTGCAACACGAATCAATTTCTTGCCTGAGAATACCAGCATCATTGCAGTTTCTAGTTATCCTGGTTAATTCACCTACTGGTATAGACTTAATAGTATGTCCAGGATGGCAACTAGACGCATGCAAGATGCTGTTACCCGACAATGGTTTACAATATGTGGAAGTGGTGATAACATCACCTACAATGCCACGCATTGAGAAGCTTGCGATGTCAGCCAGAGGAGGAGACTTCAAAAGACGCTTAATGACGCGTGAAGCTTACTGGATGTTCTGCCTTAACACTTGCTATCCTGCGGGCTTGAATGCTCGTAAAGAAATCATGTTCCACTATTAAGATATCAACATTGTTTAGTTTGCATGTAATGTTTGATGCACTTGTATGTTAATTTTCCTCTTTTTCTGTTATTTTGATGTTTTTATTGTGTATATTCACTTATGTGTCAGGTGATAGGTTTACTCACTGTGATTTGTCACAGCTGCTATTTAACCATACTGTCATGCATAGTGAGCAGCTTTGAAAAAGAACTCATTGTTCGAAACGCGTAGCCTGCTGCTACTCATTCTCCTGTGAACCATGTCATTGGACTTTGGATTTTATCCTCAATAAATCTTGATATTTTTGGAAGCTGGATTTTTTTTTTTTTCCTGTTTGCCTTATCGTTCCACGTGATGACTGCACGGTATCCGGGCTTCCCCACAACAAATGCCTAATAGGTGAGCTGGTTTTTCACTATTTTTCCTTATCCAATCATTAAGGTTGTGATGTCATTATGGATACTATAAATGATGGCATGTATTTCTCATTTCTAACTAGCCTGATGAAGAAGATAGACCAGCTCCGTAATGCTTAGCTGAAAAAAATAATTAAATAAGAAAATAAAATACTCCGTACATCCTTGGCAGCGCTTTTGGAAGCCCATTTTTTACTTACGGTATATTTTTTATCCTGATTCACTATAGTGACTTACTCCCTCGGAGGTTTTATCTGAATCACATCACTCTGAGATTTAGATGGATACCCAAATGTACAGTGGGTACTGAAAGTATTCAGACCCCTTTAACTTTTTCACTCTTTGTTTCATTGCAGCCATTTGGTAAATTCAAAAAAGTTCATTTTTTTTCTCATTAATGTACACTCTGCATCCCATCTTGACTGAAAAAAAACAGAAATGTAGTAATTTTTGTAAATTTATTAAAAAAAGAAAAACTGAAATGTCACATGGTCATAAGTATTCAGACCCTTTGCTCAGTATTGAGTAGAAGCACCCTGTTGAGCTACTACAGCCATGAGTCTTCTTGGAAATGATGCAACAAGTTTTTCACACCTGGATTTGGGGATCCTCTGCCATTCTTCCTTGCAGATCCTCTCCTGTTCCGCCAGGTTGGACGGTGAACGTTGGTGGACAGCCATTTTCAGGTTTTTCCAGAGATGCTCAATTGGGTTTAGCTCGGGGCTCTGGCTGGGCCAATCAAGAATGGTCACAGATTTGTTCTGAAGCCACTCCTTTGTTATTTTAGCTGTGTGCTAAAGGTACCGTCACATTTAGCGACGCTGCAGCGATATAGACAACGATGCCGATCACTGCAGCGTCGCTGTTGAGGTCGTTGTGTGGTCGCTGGAGAGCTGTCACGCAGACAGCTCTCCAGCGACCAACAATGCCGAAGTTCCCGGGTAACCAGGGTAAACATCAGGTTACTAAGCGCAGGGCCGCGCTTAGTAACCCGATGTTTACCCTGGTTACCATTGTAAAAGTAAAAAACAAACAAACAGTACATACTTACATTCCGGTGTCTGTCCCTCGGCGTCAGCTTCCCTGCACTGTGTCAGCGCCGGCCGGCCGTAAAGCACCGCTGTGCTCTGCTTTACGGCCGGCCGGCGCTGACACAGTGCAGGGAAGCTGACGCCGGGGAACAGACACCGGAATGTAAGTATGTACTGTTTGTTTTTTTTTAACTTTTACAATGGTAACCAGGGTAAACATCGGGCTACTAAGTGCGGCCCTGCGCTTAGTAACCCGATGTTTACCCTGGTTACAAGTGAAGACATCGCTGGATCGGCGTCACACACGCCGATTCAGCGATGTCAGCGGGTGATCTAGCGACGAAACAAAGTTCTGGCCTTCTAGCTCTGACCAGCGATGTCACAGCAGGATCCTGATCGCTGCTGCGTGTCAAACACAACGATATCGCTAGCCAGGATGCTGCAACGTCACGGATCGCTATCGTTATTGTTCTAAAGTTGCTCAGTGTGAAGGTACCTTTATTGTCATTGTCTTGTTGGAAGGTGAACCTTCAGCCAAGTCTGAGGTCCAGAGCACTCTGGAAGAGGTTTTCATCCAGGATATCTCTGTACTTGGCTGCATTCATGTTTCCTTCAATGACAACCAGTTATCCTGTCCCTGCAGCTGAAAAACACCCCCACAGTATGATGCTGCCAGCGCCATGTTTCACTGTTGGGATTGTATTGGGCAGATGATGAGCAGTGCCTGGTTTTCTCCACAGGTACCGCTTAGAAGTATCACCAAAAAGGTCTACCTTCATCTCATCAGACCAGAGAATCTTAGTTCTCATAGTATGGGAGTCCTTCATGTGTTTTTTTTAGCAAACTCTATGTGGGCTTTCATATGTCTTGCACTGAAGAGAGGCTTCCGTCGGGCCACTCTGCCATAATGGCCCGACTGGTGGAGGGCTGCAGTGATAGTTGACTTTGTGGAACTTTCTCCCATCTCCCTACTGCATCTCTGGAGCTCAGCCACAGTGATCTTGGGGTTCTCCTTTACCTCTCTCACCAAGGCTCTTCTCCCACGATTGCTCAGTTTGGCTGTACAGCCAGGTCTAGAAAGACTTCTGGTGGTCCCAAACTTCTTCCATTTAAGGATTATGGAGGCTACTGTGCTCTTAGAAACCTTGAGTACTGCAGACATTCTGTTGTAACCTTGGCCAGATCTGAACCTTGCCAAAATTCTGTCTCTGAGCTCCTTGGCCAGTTCCTTTGACCTCATGATTCTTATTTGGTCTGACATGCACTGTGAGCTGTGAGGTCTTATATAGACAGGTGTGCGCCTTTCCTAATCAAGCCCTATCAGTTTAATTAAACACAGCTGGACTACAATGAAGAAATAGAACCATCTCAAGGAGGATCACAAGGAAATGGACAGCAAGTGACTTAAATATAAGTTTCTGCGCAAAGGGTCTGAATACTTTTGACCATGTGATATTTCAGGTTTTCTTTTTTATTAAATTTGCAAAAACTTCTACATTTCTGTTTTTTTTCTCGGTCAAGATGGGGTGCAGAGTGTACATTAATGTGAAAAAAATGAACTTTTTTGAATTTACCAAATGGCTGCAATGAAACAAAGAATGAAAAACTTAAAGGGGTCTGAATACTTTCCTTACCCACTGTAAGTGCTCAGCGTAGAGCGTGGAATAAATGTGATCCCAAATGTAATGTAAAATGATGTTGCTAACAAAAGGTTCAACAAAATCCACAAAAAAAGCATGTCCTCACTCAGGTCTGTCATCTGTCATCGGAAATATAGGAGCTACCATGTTACTGGTAGTACAAAGGCTCTGGAAAAGCGAAATGGCTCGTCGCCCCTCAAAATACATTCATTACATTTTATGCTGCTAAATGCAAATAAACCACTCCTTTCTGAACCCCAGTGTACCTAAACCACATGCAGCATCCACATGTTTGGGGTTTCTGTAACGATGAGAGCCTGCCAAATTTATGGGTGAGTGTCTCCAGAAGCATGAGCTGGACACTAAGGCCGGCTTCACACTTGCGATTTTTACGGACGTAAGAGCGCAGAAACTACGTCCGTAAAACTCGCAAAACATACGGCACAATTATTCTCTATGCCCCTGCTCCTATCTGCCGTATTAAACTGATCAGTATTATATGGCTTTCTACGGCCGTAGAAAATCGCAGCATGCTGCGTTTGTCACCGTATTGCGCAAATTAAACGTCAATGAAAGTCTATGGAAGCCCCAAAAATACGGATCACACACGGACCAGCAGTGTGACTTGCGAGAAATACGCAGCGGTGTTAGCAAGAAAAGCCGGTAATTCAGCGCGGTGTACAGTAAAATCACACTGACAGCTTACATTAGAATAGGTAGAATAAATGTCTACACATAGAATAGGTATATATATATGTATATATATATATGTCAGTGGACACATATAGGTATATATATATTATTACTTCATACAGAGCTAGACAGCTTTAAAGCCGGTAATTCAATTACCGGCTTTTGCTCTCTCCTTCCTAAAACCCGACATGATATGAGACCTGGTTTACATGCAGTAAACCATCTCATATCCCCATTTTTTCCCATATTCCACACTACTAATGTTAGTAGTGTGTCTATGCAAAATTTGGCCGTTCTAGCTAGTAAATTAAGGGGTTAAATGGCAGAAAAAATTGGCGTGGGCTCCCGCACAATTTTCTCCACCAGAGTAGTAAAGCCAGTGACTGATATTAACCCCTTTACCCCCAAGGGTGGTTTGCATGTTATGGACCGGGCCAATTTTTACAATTCTGACCACTGTCCCTTTATGAGGTTATAACTCTGGAACGCTTCAACGGATCCCGGTGATTCTGACATTGTTTTCTCGTGACATATTGTACTTCATGATAGTGGTAAAATTTCTTTGATATTACCTGCGTTTATTTGTGAAAAAAACGGAAATTTGGCAAAAATTTAGAAAATTTCGCAATTTTCCAAATTTGAATTTTTATGCAATTAAATCACAGAGATATGTCACACAAAATACTTAATAAGTAACATTTCCCACATTTCTACTTTACATCAGCACAATTTTGGAACCAAAATTTTTTTTTGTTAGGGAGTTATAAGGGTTAAAAGTTGACCAGCAATTTCTCATTTTTACAACGCCATTTTATTTTAGGGACCACATCTCATTTGAAGTCATTTTGAGGGGTCTATATGATAGAAAATACCCAAGTGTGACACCATTCTAAAAACTGCACCCCTCAAGGTTCTCAAAACCACATTCAAGAAGTTTATTAACCCTTCAGGTGCTTCACAGGAAGTTTTGGAATGTTTAAATAAAAATTAACATTTAACTTTTTTTCACAAAAAATTTATTTCAGCTCCAATTTGTTTTATTTTACCAAGGGTTACAGGAGAAAATGGACCCCAAACGTTGTTGTACAATTTGTCCTGAGTACGCTGATACCCCATATGTGGGGGTTAACCACAGTTTGGGCGCATGGCAGAGCTCGGAAGGGAAGGAGCGCCATTTGACTTTTCAATGCAAAATTGACTGGAATTGAGATGGGACGCCATGTTGCGTTTGGAGAGCCACTGATGTGCCTAAACATTGAAACCCCCCACAAGTGACACCATTTTGGAAAGTAGACCCCCTAAGGAACTTATCTAGAGGTGTGGTGAGCACTTTGACCCACCAAGTGCTTCACAGAAGTTTATAATGCAGAACCGTAAAAATAAAAAATCATTTTTTTTCACAAAAATTATCTTTTCGCCCCCAATTTTTTATTTTCCCGATGGTAAGAGAAGAAATTGGACCACAAAAGTTGTGGCACAATTTGTCCTGAGTACTGATACCCCATATGTGGGGGTAAACCATTGTTTGGCCGCATGGGAGAGCTCGGAAGGGAAGGAGCGCCGTTTGACCTTTCAATGCAAAATTGACAGGAATTGAGATGGGACGCCATGTTGCGTTTGGAGAGCCACTGATGTACCTAAACATTGAAACCCCCCACAAGTGACACCATTTTGAAAAGTAGACCCCCTAAGGAACTTATCTAGATGTGTGGTGAGCACTTTGACCCAATAAGAGCTTCACAGAAGTTTATAATGCAGAGCCGTAAAAATAAAACAAAAATTTTTTCCCACAAAAATAATTTTTTAGCCCCCAGTTTTGTATTTTCCTGAGGGTAACAGGAGAAATTGGACCCCAAAAGTTGTTGTGCAATTTGCCCTGAGTGCGCTGATACCTTATATGTGGGGGAGAACCAGCGTTTGGGCGCATGGGAGGGCTCGGAAGGGAAGGAGCGCCATTTGGAATACAGACTTAGATGGAATGGTCTGCAGGCGTCACATTATGTTTGCAGAGCCCCTAATGTACCTAAACAGTAGAAACCCCCCACAAGTGACCCCATATTGGAAACTAGACCCCCCAAGGAACTTATCTAGATGTGTTGTGAGAACTTTGAGCCCCCAAGTATTTCACTACAGTTTATAACGCAGAGCCGTGAAAATAAAAAAAAAAATTTCCCCTCAAAATTATTTTTTAGCCCCCAGTTTTGTATTTTCTCGAGGGTAAAAGGAGAAATTGGACCCCAAAAGTTGTTGTCCAATTTGTCCTGAGTGCGCTGATACCCCATATATGGGGGGGGGACCACCGTTTGGACGCATGGAAGGGCTCGGAAGGGAAGGAGCGCCATTTGGAATGCAGACTTAGATGGAATGGTCTGCAGGCGTCACATTGCGTTTGCAGAGCCCCTAATATACCTAAACAGTAGAAACCCCCACAAGTGACCCCATATTGGAAACTAGACCCCCCCACGAACTTATCTAGATGTGTTGTGAGAACTTTGAGCCCCCAAGTGTTTCACTACAGTTTATAACGCAGAGCCGTGAAAATAAAAAATCTCTTTTTTTCCCACAAAAATTATTTTTTAGCCCCCAGTTTTGTATTTTCCCAAGGGTAACAGGAGAAATTGGACCCCAAAAGTTGTTGCCCAATTTGTCCTGAGTACGCTGATACCCCATATGTTGGGGTAAACTCCTGTTTGGGCACACGGGAGAGCTCGGAAGCGAAAGAGCACTGTTTTACTTTTTCAATGCAGAATTGGATGGAATTGAGTTCGGTCGCCATGTCGCGTTTGGAGATCCCCCTGATGTGCCTAAACAGTGGAAACCCCCCAATTATAACTGAAACCCTAATCCAAACACACCCCTAACCCTAATCCCAACGGTAACCCTAACCACACCTCTAACCCAGACACACCCCTAACCCTAATCCCAACCCTATTCCCAACCGTAAATGTAATCCAAACCCTAACCCTAACTTTAGCCCCAACCCTAACTGTAGCCTTAACCCTAACCCTAGCCCTAACCCTAGCCCCAGCCCTAACCCTAGCCCCAACCCTAACCCTAGCCCTAACCCTAGCCCTAGCCCTAACCCTAGCCCTAACCCTAACCCTAGCCCTAACCCTAACCCTAGCCCTAACCCTAGCCCTAACCCTAGCCCTAACCCTAACCCTAGCCCTAACCCTAGCCCTAGCCCTAACCCTAGCCCTAACCCTAGCCCTAACCCTAGCCCTAACCCTAATGGGAAAATGGAAATAAATACATTTTTTTCATTTACTTTTATAGCGGGTTTTTTAGCGGATTTTTATGAATGGCAGCCGTCACACACTGAAAGACGCTTTTTATTGCAAAAAATATTTTTTGCGTTACCACATTTTGAGAGCTATAATTTTTCCATATTTGAGTCCACAGAGTCATGTGAGGTGTTGTTTTTTGCGGGACGAGTTGACGTTTTTATTGGTAACATTTTCGGGCACGTGACATTTTTTGATCGCTTTTTATTCCGATTTTTGTGAGGCAGAATGACCAAAAACCAGCTATTCATGAATTTCTTTTGGGGGAGGTGTTTATACCGTTCCGCGTTTGGTAAAATTGATCAAGCAGTTTTATTCTTCGGTTCAGTACAATTACAGCGACACCTCATTTATATCATTTTTTTATGTTTTGGCGCTTTTATACGATAAAAACTATTTTATAGAAAAAAATAATTATTTTTGCATCGCTTTATTCTGAGGACTATAACTTTTTTATTTTTTTGCTGATGTTGCTGTATGGCGGCTCATTCTTTGCGGGACAAGATCACGCTTTCAGCGGTACCATGGTTATTTATATCCGTCTTTTTGATCGCGTGTTATTCCACTTTTTGTTTGGCGGTATGATAATAAAGCGTTTTTTGCCTCGTTTTTTTTTTTTTTTTTTCTTACGGTGTTCACTGAAGGGGTTAACTAGTGGGCCAGTTTTATAGGTCGGGTCGTTACGGACGCGGCGATACTAAATATGTGTACTTTTATTGTTTTTTTTTTATTTAGATAAAGAAATGTATTTATGGGAATAATATTTATTTATTTTTTTTTTTTTACACACTTGGAAATTTTTTTTTTAACTTTTTTACTTTGTCCCAGGGGGGGACAATACAGATCGGTGATCTGCCAGTTTGCACAGCACTCTGACAGATCACCGATCTGTCTGAGAGCAGTGCAGCGTTACCAAGTGCCTGCTCTGAGCAGGCACTTGGTAAGCCACCTCCCTCCCTGCAGGACCCGGATCCGCGGCCATCTTGGATCTGGGACTTACTGCAGGGAGGGAGGTAGGAGACCCCTGGATCAACGCGATCACATCGCGTTGCTGCGGGGGTCTCAGGGAAGCACGCAGGGAGCCCCCTCCCTGCGCGATGCTTCCCTGCACCGCCGGCACATCGCGATCATCTTTGATCGCGGTGTGCCGGGGGTTAATGTGCCGGGGGCGGTCCGTGACCGCTCCTGGCACATAGTGCCGGATGTCAGCTGCGATAAGCAGCTGACACCCGGCCGCGATCGGCAACGCTCCCCCCGTGAGCGCGGCCAATCGCGCTGGACGTAATATTCCGTCCTTGGGAATTAAGGCCCACCCCACATGGACTGAATATTACGTCCAATGGCAGAAAGGGGTTAATAGCCTGGAGAGGGTCCACGGTTATTGCCCCCCCCCCCCCTGGCTAAAAACATCTGCCCCCAGCCACCCCAGAAAAGGCACATCTGGAAGATGCGCCTATTCTGGCACTTGGCCACTCTCTTCCCATTCCCGTGTAGCGGTGGGATATGGGGTAATGAAGGGTTAATGCCACCTTGCTATTGTAAGGTGACATTAAGCCAGATTAATAATGGAGAGGCGTCAATTATGACACCTATCCATTATTAATCCAATACTAGTAAAGGGTAAAAAAATACACAAACACAATATTAAACATTATTTTAATGAAATAAAAACAAAGGTTGTTTTAATATTTTATTGAACGCCCAATCCAATCTCTGAAGACCCTCGTTCTGTAACAAAAAAAACATAATAAACCAACAATATCCTTACCTTCCGCAGATCTGTAAAGTCCAACGATGTAAATCCATCTGAAGGGGTTAAAATATTTTGCAGCCACGAGCTTTGCTAATGCAATGTTGCTCATGTCTGCAAAACCCCGGAGAATGTAGGTAAAGTAGGTCATTGACCTATATTTACCTGCATTTGCGGTGAGGCGCCCTCTGCTGGCTGTTCCTAGATCGTGGGAACTTTCCTAGAAAGCTCCCTGGCTCGAGTTCATATGAGGACAACCAGCAGACGGCGCCCTCTTATGATCTTGATGATGGATGACATACGGATTACATACGGAGGATGCCATGCGCAAAAAACGCTGAAACACCCTGCCTACGGAGGAGCTACGGACCACTATTTTCGGCACTTTTCAGCGTATTACGGCCGTAATATACGGACCGTATTTTCATACGCTGAGTGTGAAGCCGGCCTAAAGTGTACTGGGCACTACAAAGGCAGTTTGAAATTTTCATTCATCAACATCGATTGCTTCTGGAAAACACCTATGCAGCAAAAATAATCACTACACCTGTAGATAAAGTCCCAAAGAGGTAGAATTTCCAAAATGGGATCACTTGAGGGGGATTCTGCTCTTCTTGCACTTAGGGGCTCTGTATATTGAGTCTGCAAACTATTCTAGGAAAATCTGAGCTCCAGGAGGCAAATAGCTCTCTATCCGTCTCAAGTCTCACCGTATGACTAAGCAGTACTGTACCGTCACATATGGGGTATGTCTACGTTCAACACAAAAATTGTGCTACAAATTTTACAACAGAAAAACTTTTCAGCTCACCCAGTAGAAACATTCGTCTGTAGTCCACATAATGTCCGAGCAAGGAAAAAACATCTCTGTCTGAGTTGAAACTTGTGCACATGGAAAGAAAAATCCAGCTCCAGGAATAAAAAGTATCAAGAATGTATTTAAATATATTAACCCCTTACTGACATCGGACGGTATAGTACCACCGATGTCAGCTCCCCTGCTTTGATGCAGGGCTCCGCGGTGAGCCCGCATCAAAGCCGGGACATGTCAGCTGTTTTGAACAGCTGACATGTGCCCGCAATAGCGGCGGGTGAAATCGCGATTCACCCGCCGCTATTAACTAGTTAAATGCCGCTGTCAAACGCAGACAGCGGCATTTAACTACCGCATCCGGCAGGGCGGCCGGAAATGACGTCATCGCCGACCCCGTCACATGATCGGGGGTCGGCGATGCTTCAGTATTGTAACCATAGAGGTCCTTGAGACCTCTATGGTTACAGATCCCCGGCAGCTGTGAGCGCCACCCTGTGGTCGGCGCTCACAGCACACCTGATTTTCTACTACATAGCAGCGAACAGCAGATCGCTGCTATGTAGCAGAGGCGATCGTGCTGTGCCTGCTTCTAGCCTCCCATGGAAGCTATTGAAGCATGGCAAAAGTTAAAAAAAAGGGAAAAAAAAGTGAAAAAAATAAAAAAATATAAAAGTTTAAATCACCCCCTTTCGCCCAATCATAATAAATCAATTAGAAAAAAATCAAACCCAAACACATATTTGGTATCGTCACGTTCAGAATCGCCCAATCTATCAATAAAAAAAAGCATTAACCTGATCGCTAAACGGCGTAACGAGAAAAAAATCGAAACGCCAGAATTACGTTTTTTTGGTCGCCGCGACATTGCATTAAAATGCAATAACGGGCGATCAAAAGCACATATCTGCACCGAATTGGAATCATTAAAAACGCCAGCTCGGCTCGCAAAAAATAAGCCCTCAACCGACCCCAGATCATGAAAAATGGAGACGCTACGAGTATCGGAAAATGGCACTTTTTTTTTTTTTTTTAGCAAAGTTTGGAATTTTTTTTCACCACTTAGGTAAAAAATAACCTAGTCATGTTAGGTGTCTATGAACTCGTAATGACCCGGAGAATCATAATGGCAGATCTGTTTTAGCATTTAGTGAACCTAGCAAAAAAGCCAAGCAAAAAACAAGTGTGGGATTTCACTTTTTTTGCAATTTCACCGCACTTGGAATTTGTTTCCCGTTTTCTAGTACACGACATGGTAAAACCAATGATGTCTTTCAAAAGTACAACTCGTCCCACAAAAAATAAGCCCTCACATGGCCAAATTGACGGAAAAATAAAAAAGTTATGGCTCTGGGAAGTAAGGGAGTGAAAAACGAACACGGAAAAACGAAAAATCCCACGGTCATGAAGGGGTTAAAATTTGGAAAACTGCTGACAAGCAAAAAATTACATCATTTGGATGGAAGCTACCATGTAGTCGCTGGACGCGTTTCGAGCACAAACGGCGCTCTTAGACTTCAGCCTTTTTATTCCTGGAGCTGGATTTTTCTTTCCATGTCTACAAATTTTACTACCATTTTAAAATCTGGGGCTAAAACAACTTTTTTTGTGGTAAAAAATTTAATTATTTTTTCTTCACTGCCCAATAGGACACTACATTCTATTGGGCAAATTTACAATTTTAACTCTGTAACATCCATTGCTGCTTGTTTCTGGAAAACACCTGTGGAGTCAAAATCATGCTTACAGCTGTATATGGATTTACAGGGGGTTTAATTTCCAAAATGGGGTAACTTGAGAGAAGTGTCTGCTGGTCTAGCATTTTGGTGCTCTGCAATTTGAATTTGGAAACTAATCTAGGAACATCTGCACTCCAAAACTCAAACAGTGCTCCTTCCCTCCCGATCACTGCCATGTTGCCAAACAGTACTGTATGTAGTCACATGTGGAGTATTGCCACATTAAGAAGAAATTGTGAAAAAATTATGGGGCCACTTTTACCCATTTTCCCTTGTGTGAATGTAAAATCTGGGACTAAAACAACATTTTAGTGATAAAAATTTTTTCTTCACTGCCCTATGGTATAAAAATATGTATTCATTGGGGGTTGAAGTTTGTAAACTAGGGACACTTATAAAAGAAAACATACGCAAATATGGAGAATAAACATCAGTATGAAGTGTGCTGTAACGGGCTGAGTGGTGGACCCACTGTGCCAATGCTCAAGGAAGATCTGGAGGGGTGTGACTTGGAGCCTCACCCAATCCGACCACTGACATGCAGCAGCTAATGACACCGCAGTCCGTGGAGAGACAAGGGAGGTGATCCAGGTGCTACTCCAAGACTGACCTTTGGTAGATGGTGGCTGACACCTAGGAGCGGATAACTGGAATTGCCCGGGGGAGAATGTCCAACAGGTGCAGGCAGAGAAGATGACAAGAACCGCAGGTGCAGACAGGACAGTCAAACAGAGAGATGAGCACTGGTGGGTGTAGCTGGCTCAGCTGCAATTGAGGTGAGCACTGGTGGGTGCAGCTGGTTCAGCTGCCATTGAGGTGAGCACTGGTGGGTGCAGCTGGTTCAGCTGCCATTGAGGTGAGCACTTGTGGGTGCAGCTGGCGTGGTTGCCGTTGAGGTGAGCACTGGCGGTGCAGCTGGCGTGGCTGCCGTTGAGGTGAGCCCTGGCGGGTGCAGCTGGCTTGGCTGCCATTGAGGTGAGCACTGGCGGGTGCAGCTGGCTTGGCTGCCATTGAGGTGAGCACTGGTGGGTGCAGCTGGTTCAGCTGCCATTGAGGTGAGCACTGGTAGGTGCAGCTGGCGTCGCTGCCGTTGAGGTGAGCACTGGCGGTGCAGCTGGCGTCGCTGCCGTTGAGGTGAGCTCTGGTGGGTGCAGCTGGCGTGGTTGCCGTTGAGGTGAGCACTGGCGGTGCAGCTGGCGTGGCTGCCGTTGAGGCGAGCCCTGGTGGGTGCAGCTGGCTTGGCTGCCACTGAGGTGAGCACTGGCGGGTGCAGCTGGCTTGGCTGCCATTGAGGTGAGCACTGGCGGGTGCAGCAAACTCGGCTACTGTTGAAGGAAGCACTGGCGTGTGCAGCAGACTCAGCTACCGTTGACAAAAGTACTGGCGGGTGCGGGAGACTCGGATGTAAGTTCAGGGACCTGAGAAATGACAAGTGTGTTAGGAACAAACTCACAACATTGCACAAGCACCTCCATGTTGGAGGAGGCAGTTTACACAGAAAGAGACCTCCAGTTGTTGGCTGCGGACACTTTAGAGGGACCCGCCCGGCCTCTTTAAGAAATAGGGAAGGTGCAGGCGTGCTCTAAGCACAGTGCTTGGAGATCTACTAGGAGTGCATGCACCCCGGGCAGCAGCAAACCCGGAAGGGGCGGGACGGGAGCCTTGGCAGTGAGTACGCTGATGTCTATGCAGGGAGAGAGGGACTACAAGCAGAGATACGGATGCTACATGTGCTATGATGAGGGTGTGGTGCACAACGGCTTCAGGCTGGCTACTGTCACCGCTCTGTTGTTGGATGTCCCAGGATCAGGAGCTCCTTCCCTGTCCCTAATGCTAGGGGCACCTTAGCTCGCTGTGTTCCCTGGATTATTTCTGATGGTGAAGACGCTGGGACCACATACCTTGCTTTAGCTCCTGAATCTGCCCTCATTCAGTGCCCTTTTTAGGGCACACGAAATGCGTGTGTTCTTGTCTTAGTTGTCTGCCGCCAAATTGTATATTGGAGGTTTACGGCCGATGAAACCTCAAGACATGGACAGTGAGTCGTGTCTCAAATGAATTCTGCTTTATTGGTTGAAATGTACAACAATTTATAGGGAAAAAAATAAAGGACTTTGCCACATATCACCTCATTGCTTTATCGCATAATTATTGCTAGTCATTGCTGACGTCTGTCACCCACATGTCATTATCTACTGTATATTACTCTAATGGTTAATCAATTAGGTCAAGCTGACATCGGTCTTACATATAATCTTCAAACTCAATCAATATGGTCAGCTATCTTTATTATCCTGTTCCTCACTCACAGCAATAAAGTTTATTAATGGAAGAATTAGGGTTTTTCCATTTACATAGCATGTCGATCTTTGATCGCTATGAGGTGACTGGTACAACCTGTTACGAGCAGACTAGAGGCCATTCCAACATTATTTAGTATCTTTGATTCTTATATATATTAAGCAAAGCATCCATTTACGGCAAGCGTCTATTTTGGATATCTTCAAATCAAATACATATCCTTAACACCCTTCCCCCACCTAGGGAAGATGGGAGTAGTAGTGTATCGTAATACACCAACCAGACTAACAAGGTAAATACAAACAAGGATAAAGGAAAATACCAATCATGCAAATATACTCACACAAACAACAAAGGGATGCATCGGGGAATGGAGGATGGGGTTAAACCAAAGTAGGAGAAAAAGGGGAATTAGCACACAAGCAAAACCTTGCAACAGTCACAGAAAAATCCACCAAGCATCTTCTCAAATAACAACCTTCAACCATGCAGCAAAAGCTACACTGGCAATGAGTGCTTGCCAGGGCCCAGATTATATAGGAGATGGGATTGGCTAACAGTGAACAGCTGAGAGTTGAGAGCCTTAATGCAGGAAAGCTTCCAACAACTCTCAACAGAGCAAATTAACCCCTGCACTGCTAGAAGAAACCTGGACCTTTTAAGATGAAAGTGAAGTGCTTCTAATCAGTGCAGGAGTTGGAGAAATCAGACGCTGCGGTCTTCTGGCTCCTTTCTATTGCGGTAAACAGCTCCTGATTCAAACAGTCTTAGAAAAGAGGAAAAAATCCAGCAACCAAAAAAATAAATAAAATATCTCATTTTTTTTAACTGTTTTAAAAAAAGAAAAATGTACAATTAAAATAGCATGATAGCATCGGGTCAACGCATTTCAAGCTTGCACAGCACTCAGTCTAAGGTCGGCGTCACACTCAGCATATTAAAATATGGTCTGTTATTTACGGCCGTAATACGCAGAAAAGTCCCCAAAATAGTGATCCGTATGTCATCCGTAGGCAGGGTGTGCCAGCGTATTTTGCGCATGGCATCCTCCGTATGTAATCCGTATGGCATCCGTACTGCGAGATTTTCTCGCAGGCTTGCAATACGGACATACAATGGATCCATGGGCTCAAGTAATTGTAAAAACATATATACTGTCTATATATATATGTCAGTGAGACACACATATATATATACCGTATATACTCGAGTATAAGCCGACCCGAGTATAAGCCGACCCCCCTAATTTTGCCACAAAAAACTGGGAAAAAACCAATTGACTCGAGTATAAGCCTAGGGTGGAAATGCAGCATTTACCGGTGAATTTCAAAAATAAAAATAGATCATTATTTCCCCATAGCTGTGCCATATAGTGCTCTGCACCGTTCATTATTTCCCCATAGCTGTGCCATATAGTGCTCTGCACCGTTCATTATTGTCCCATAGCTGTGCCATATAGTGCTCTGCACCGTTCATATTTCCCCATAGCTCTGCCATATAGTGCTCTGCACCGTTCATATTTCCCCATAGCTCTGCCATATAGTGCTCTGCACCGTTCATATTGCCCCATATCTGTGCCCTATATGCTCTGCACCGTTCATACTGCCCCCATATCTGTGCCCCATATAGTGCTCTGCACCGTTCATATTGCCCCATAGTAGTGCCCCATATAGTGCTCTGCACTGTTCATATTGTCCCATAGTAGTGCCCCATATAGTGCTCTGCACCGTTCATATTGTCTCATAGTAGTGCCCCATATAGTGCTCTGCACCGTTCATACTGCCCCAGAGATGCTCCACATAAATCTGTGCCGCTGCTGCAATAAAAATAAAAAAAAAGCCATACTCACCTCTCTTGATTGCAGCTCCCGGCGTCTCGTTCCGGCGTCCGGTCCCGGCGTCTCCGCACTGACTGATCAGGCAGAGGGCGCCGCGCACACTATATGCGTCATCGCGCCCTCTGACCTGAACAGTCAGAGCGGAGCGGAGCGACGCCGGGAAGACAGAGCGGCGCCCGGCGGCTGGAACGGGGACAGGTAAATATGACATACTTACCTGGTCCCGACGTCCGGCTCCCTCTGCCTGTCCCACGGTCTCCGGGTGCCGCAGCTTCTTTCTCTATCAGCGGTCACCGTTACCGCTGATTAGAGAAATGAATAGGCGGCTCCACCCCTATGGGAGGTGGAGCCGCCTATTCATTTCTCTAATGAGCGGTCCCACGTGACCGCTGAAGAGGGGAAGAGCTGCAGCACAGAAGACCGTGGGACGGCAGGGGGAGCGTCAGGATCGCTGGGACTAGGTAAGTATACCTCAGCGCCCTCACCCCCTCACCCGCCGACCCTGCCACCCACCTTGACTTGAGTATAAGCCGAGAGGGGCACTTTCAGCCCAAAAATTTGGGCTGAAAATCTCGGCTTATACTCGAGTATATACGGTATATATATATATATGTATATATATATATATATATACTAGATTGTGGCCCGAGATTGTGGACAATGATGATTCCTGAATTTGCGGCAGACTGTGCCCGTCGCTGACTGGTCGAGGCAACCTTTATGACAAAATTGTCGCCATGGCAACCATTATGACATCTACGTCGATATTGTGCCCGTCGCTGATTGGTCGAGGCAACCTTTATGACATCATCGTCGCCATGCTGTGCGAAGACCCTTGTCACCTGAAACAAATGTAAGCAAAACAAACAGCAATATTCCATACCTTCCGACGATCAGTCTCGTCCCACGCTGTAAATCCATCTGAAAGGGTTAACTAATTTTACAAGCAGAAGCTTGCTAATGCAGCCGCCCCTGCCTGTAAAAACCCGGCGAATTAATGGAATGTAGGTGAATGACCTGTAGTCACCTCGAGTTGCGGTGATGCGCCCTCTGCTGGATGTCCTCATATGAACTCGAGCCTGGGAACTTTTCAGAATATTTTCCCAGGCTCGAGTTCATATGAGGACATCCAGCAGAGGTATGGAATATTGTTTGTTTTGTTTACATTTGTTTCAGGTAACAAGGGTCTACAGGTGGATACCAGTATAATAAAATATTACAACAACCTGTGTATTTATTTCATTAAAATACTTTGTAATAATGTGTGTGTGTTTTTTTAACCATTTCATACTATTGGATTAATAATGGATAGGTGTCATAATTGACGCCTCTCCATTACTAATCTGGCTTAATGTCACCTTACAATAGCAAGGTGACATTAACCCTTCATTACCCCATATCCCACCGCTACACGGGAATGGGAAGAGAGTGGCCAAGTGCCAGAATAGGCGCATCTTCCAGATGTGCCTTTTCTGGGGTGGCTGGAGGCAGATGTTTTTAGCCGGGGGGGCCAATAACCGTGGACCCTCTCCAGGCTATTAATATCTGCCCTCAGTCACTGGCTTTACCACTCTGGCGGAGAAAATTGCGCGGGAGCCCACGCCAATTTTTTCCACGATTTAATCCTTTATTTTAATAGCTAGAGCCACCAAATTTAACATACAGACACTTCTTCCATTACTAAAGATAAATATGTAATAAAAGAAGGGATATGAGATGGTTTACTGTATGTAAACCATGTCTCATATCATGTCGTCATGTCGGGTTTCAGAAGGAGATAGGAAAAGCCGGCAATTGAATTACCGGCTTTTCTGCTATCTAGCGCTGTTTGATATGTTAATACAGTATATATATATATATATATATATATATATATATATATAAAAATATATATATGTGTGTCTCACTGACATATATATATATACCCCTATACTATGTGTAGACATTTATTTTATCTATTCTATTCTAACCTGTCAGTGTGATTTTACTGTACACCGCACTGAATTGCCAGCTTTTCGCTAGAACACCGTTGCGTATTTCTCGCAAGTCACACTGTTGGTCCGTGTGTAATCCGTATTTTTCTCGCCCCCATAGACTTTCATTGGCGTATTTTTTGCGCAATACGGTGACAAACGCAGCATGCTGCGATTTTCTACGGCCGTAGAAGGCCGTATAATACGGATCAGTAAAATACGGCAGATAGGAGCTGGGCCATAGAGAATCATTGTACCGTACGCAATCCGTATTTTCTGCACCTCTCATACGTCCATAAAACCCGCTAGTGTGACGCCGGCCTAAGATGAAGGTTCTGCTGTCCATGCAACTGGGGAGCAAAGAGAATAAAAAAAGTGCAAAAACTGGTGAGATCCTCTTTAAGTCAGGCAAAAAACAAACAACGGAAAACAGTGTCGCTGCTAAGGTTTCAATGCCAGTATTAGTGCATAAAAAGGTTAAAAGGGTCTTCCAGTTTTGTAAAACCCCACTCTCCCTGGCTGCAGTTTGTTTAGATAAATAGTCGGAGTTTTACTCACCCTCCCAGGGTCCAGCACTAAGTCTCTGCAACCGCTCCTGGTGTCTCTCATTGTGTGCAGCTCTGACATCGCGTCACATCAACACTAGAGCCAATCAGTGAACTCAGTGGCTCTGCCCAAGTTATCAGTATGAGTAGCTCAGAGCCACTGAGGTCACTGATTGGCAACAGCGCTATCGACATAATGTCAGCACTGCAGACAATTGTAAACATTGGGAACACAGCTGGACTTGGGGACAGTGAGTAAAGCAGAGGGTATTTTTTTTTAACAAACTGCAGCTTGGAGAGCAAGGTATTCCCGAAACCAGAAAACCTCTTTATGCAATGGTTCAAATCAAGATATAACCACAATAATTTTGCCTGTTCCCAGATTGTAAAATGGACAAAAGGTGCTCAGGAAACTACCAAAAACAAGCTAAAAAAGAATCTTCAGGGAGAAAAACACAGAAGCATCTTCTTGAAAAACCTTGACATATCTGCCTTTCCTAAAACGTCTTCCTCTTGAAAAAACTTGATGGGTTTGCGTATTCTGAAACACGTTCCTCATCAGGTGCACATTCCCTAATGTAATCACTTTAGGAAACAGCAGCCAATTCGTGAGCTCAGCTGTACTACAAATGTAGAATGGACGCCTGCTTCAGAGCCGCTTAACTCACTGATTTGCTGCCATCACGTCAACACAGCAGCTAATACCAGACACCAGGAGCAGCAGAGGAAATTCACCGGCGTACCCAAGGGAAAGTGAGTACGGCGAGGTTTGATATTTTTTAACAATCTGCAGCAGTGGCGGATATTATCTGAAAGCTGTCAACCCATTTTATACATAACCCAAGAACGTATAATAACTGTTATGAATTGACCCTTTTGTGAAAAACAGACTCTGACAGTCAAAATGAATCTGAAATTTTTTATTTTTATTTTCCACCTAAACCAGAAACTTAAGGAGGTTAGAATCACTTTCAAAAAGGAGGAATAGAAATGCAGCACTCACCTGGTTCCCTGAAAATTGCCCACAGGAAAATTGCCCACAGGAAAATTGACCACATGAAAAATGCCCACATGAAAAATGCCCACAGGAAAAATGCCCATAGGAAAATTGCCCACATGAAAAATGCCCACAGGAAAAATGCCCACAGGAAAATTGCCCACAGGAAAATTGCCCACACAGAAAATTGCTCACACGGAAAATTGCCCACACAGGAAAATTGCCCACATTGAAAATTGCCCACACGGAAAATTGCCCACACGGAAAATTGCCCACATGGAAAATTGCCAATTGCAGCATCACAAAGTTTTAGATCTATGATATTTGAGGTGAAAGGTGAGGATGTTCACATGATATGTGATCAACTTGTGATTTACAGCTGACCTAGTGCAAAACTGCAAACATGCTGAAGATCTGTGGTTTGTAGCAGTCTGTCATTATCAGCAATAGATAGATCTAGTCTGCTCTCATCTCTCACTGATTCTGCCTTACTCCTCCCATCAGCCCAGAACAGCAGCACATGCAGAACCAGCAGCAGTGTGATCCAGAGGAGCCATCACTGCTATCAGTACTCACAAAAGAATCACTGTATTATCTATGGAGTTACATGGGACTGCAGATCAGATCTAATACATTACACTGGGGAACACAATTTTTTAAGAGTTAGGTCAGACAACTGTTCTTAATTAATTTTTGGATGCTGAATCCAGAAATGATCTCAGTTTTTCTCTATCACGTCAAGTTTTTGAACTGTAGGATTTTTGTCTTCTCAAAACTATGTAAACTACTGTACCTAAAAAGTGTTTTTTTTTTTAAATAGTACAAATATGAACAAAAAATGAAATATATAAGAAATAGGCATGCCAAAGTTGTGACTACTCTTACAAGTTGCCACATAGCTCTATACGAGTCGAATTGTAATCAGATAACAAGTCTTATTACAGATATCAGTGCAATTGTGCTTCTCTGGCAGGTAAGTTGTGTAGGAATAACTTGACGTGCTAGAAAAAAAACCAATGACTTCAGTGGCAGTGAATCTGGGGCCTGCACTCCCTTCCCTGTCCACTTATGGCTACCAAGAGTAAGAGTGAACAGACCCTACCTAGTTATGTATCATACACATATACTGCTGGTGCTGGCAGGCATAAGATGGAAGGAAATGCAGAGTGGATTTGAATAAGGGTCTCTAGACCCAGACATACCACAATGAGAGTGGAATAAGGGTCTCTAGGCCCAGACACACCACAATAAGAGTGGAATAAGGGTCTCTAGGCCCAGACACAGCACAATGAGAGTGGAATAAGGGTCTCTAGGGCCACACACACCACAATGAGAGTGGAATAAGGGTCTTTAGGGCCACACACACCACAATGAGAATGGAATAAGGGTCTCTAGGCCCACACACACCACAATAAGAGTGGAATAAGGGTCTCTAGGTCCACACACACCACAATGAGAGTGGAATAAGGGTCTCTAGGCCCACACACACCACAATGAGAGTGGAATAAGGGTCTCTAGGCCCACACACACCACAATGAGAGTGGAATAAGGGTCCCTAGGCCCACACACACCACAATGAGAGTTGAATAAGGGTCTCTAGGCCCACACACACCACAATGACAGTGGAATAAGGGTCTCTAGGCCCACACACACTACAATGAGAGTGGAATAAGGGTCTCTAGGCCCACACGCACCACAATGAGAGTGGAATAAGGGTCTGTAGTCCCACACACACCACAATGAGAGTGGAATAAGGGTCTTTAGGCCAACACACACCACAGTGAGAGTGGAATAAGGGTCTCTAGGTCCACACACACCACAATGACAGTGGAATAAGGGTCTCTAGGCGCACACACACCACAATGAGAGTGGAATAAGGGTCTCTAGGCCCACACACAACATTGAGAGTGGAATAAGGGTCTCTAGGCCCAGACACACCACAATGAGAGTTGAATAAGGGTCTCTAGGCCCAGACACACCACAATGAGAGTGGAATAAGGGTCTCTAGGCCCACACACACCACAATGAGAGTAGAATTATTGTTAGCACAGTGGAATGACAACTCTTAAGAACAGAATCCGTACTCTGGGACTAGGGATGAGTGAACCGAACCTGTAGAACCTGGAGAAGTAAACTGGGCCCAGAGACCTTTGTTGAAATCCATTCTGAATTTTCTTTGCTGCCTGTGTTGTGCTGTATTTCAATGGAGCCCATGGAAGTCAAGGACAATCACCCGACAGCTAATTATTTGCAGGTGTGCAATGATTGTCTAATAAACTTAAGTTATTGTTGTTATTAGAACTCCTTAATAAACTGTTCTTAATAAACTTGTCGGTAGTTTTTTTTGTGGGAAATTTTCGCCGACATTCTTCTGTCCTGCAGAGCATCTGACCTATAATTCCATACTATTCTATGTTCTGCGGAGCATCTCACATATACCTGCATACTATCCCCCTGTCCTGCAGAGCATTTAACCTATAGATCTTTGCTATTCTCTATCCTGCAGAGCAACTCACCTATAATTCTATATTATTCTTCTGCCCTGCAGAGCATCTCACCTATAATTATATATTATTCTTCTGCCCTGCAGAGCATCTCATGAATACATGCATATACTATCCCCCTGTCCTACAGAGCATTTAACCTATAATTCAGCCTGTAGGCAATTTTCTGTGGGCATTCTTCACCTTGCACCTCAAATATCATGGATCTGAAACTCTGTGAAGCTGCAATTGGCAATTTTCAGTGTGGGCAATTTTCTGTGTGGGCAATTTTCCATGTGGGCAATATTCAGTGTGGGCAATTTTCCATGTGGGCAATTTTCCGTATGGGCAATTTTCCATGTGGGCAATTTTCCATGTGGGCAATTTTCGATGTGGACAATTTTCCGTGTGGGCAATTTTCCATGTGGGCATTTTTCCTGTGGGTAATTTTCCTGTGGGCATTTTTCCTGTGGGCATTTTTCTGGTCACCCACTCACCCATATCATTTGAATTGAAAGTCCTTTATTTCACACCCATGGACATCATTCTTCGCAACGAGCAGGTAAAAACAGGGGAGAGGAGGAGCAACGGACTATAGCCATTTTCATCCTTAATTGACGCTTCCATGGGTCTATGTTTTCAGCTGACATGTATCCACTTCCTTCTAAGGTGGGGGAGACCGTCATTTTATTTAAAAAAGCAAAAAAAAAGCATAAAATAAGTTTAATGTTCACAGCTTCATAACGTTACAGACATGACAAGTTTTTCATTCAAACCTCGAGGACCTAAGGCATTTGCGTCTAATATACACTTTGCCTCCTTCTTTAAAAATAATGTGCGGTGGTTTCCGCCTTGTGGGGGATATCACACCTGCTCAATACCTGCAAATCTGAGTGTGTTTGTGTCACGATGCAATTTTGGATTTGTGGCAGATCTGGTTTGCCTCAGTTTTAGACCTTTTTTCCTTTCTGGTCATCGGGGGTTAATGCAGTTTCCCTTTTTCTGATGTTACTGCATTGCTGCTGGGTCAGCTGATGTTTGTGTTGACCACTCCCTCCATCCTTTAAGAGGTCACCTGGTCCATCAGCTGACTGTTGGTGTTAGTTCATTCTTCAGCGACCAAACCAGGAGTAGGAGCTAGCTGGGAACTGTTGTTCTACAGCAGTGTCCGTTGTATCTGGTGTTTCTTCTTGCTGTGCCTTGCTGCATTAAGCTAAATGTGGTTTTCCTTTACCTTTTCTGTTTACCTGTTAATTGTGATATTTATACACTGGTGCAGTCCACCTCCCTTGGGGGAAGAGTGGGTCACTGATAGGGCCTGCACAGGAGACAGGGATACGGTGGCGGCTCGGGCCTCCTAACCATCATAGGTACCCCCGAGATAAGGGTAAGCCAGGACCCCTTATTGTGGCAGGGACAGGTGCGGGTTCCAGTTTGCCGTCCTGCCCCTTTATCGCCGTAAACGGCGTGACAGTCTGAATCAGCATTGTGGTGCTCATGTACGAGTATGTGTTTTATGAGCTTAGGAGAGCCTTTTTTGTTAATATTTAGTGATGAGCAAGTATACTCGTTACTCGGGTTTTCCCTAGCATGCTCGGGTGGTCTCCGAGTATTTTGGCGTGCTTGGAGACTTAGTTTATGTCGACGGAGCTGCATGATTTGCGGCTGCTAGAAAGCTTGCAGGGCCGGACTGGGACTAAAATTCAGCCCTGGCATTTGAAGTTACACAGGCCCACTTGTCACATGATGACTTGATGACTGTATAATATCTTTGTACACTTGTAGGTTACAAGAAGTGAGGGGAGTGTAACACGACTCTATAACATAATCACAGCTGTATCCAGCATTACAGCTCAGTCCTATTTATTGCTTTTAGTTGCAGTACCAAGAAAAGCCGCTACTTTACCTACATAACTGGATCTCGTACTACCAAAGACTACCAAAGGCTACGGAACCTCATTCTGATGCTCCATAAACTTTGCCTACAGACACTTTTGGTTCCGCTGCACAGTATGAAACCCGGTGACGCTGAAGAGCGGTGACATCAGTAACGTCACCGCTCTTCAGATATTCCGGGTCTTGCGCTGAGCTCGGCGACTGTGAAGAGCGGTATTGCTACTACCGTCACTGCTCTTCAGAGTCGCTGGGTCTCGCCAGGTCTGGACTAGTAGTGGGGGTGTCTGATAGATACCACTCCAGTACTAACACCAAGGATTGATAGCAGCTGACATTACGCAGCTGACATCAACCCTAAAAATCATTACACATACCAGAATTAAATGCTTTGGCGGCTGGGAAAAGCAGTAGAGTTAGCGCTATTCCCAGGCGCCGGGTGCTAACTACAACTGTCATCATCCTTGCCTGGTCTCCCTGCAAAGCATTTCTGCTGTATTTAGATGCACTGATCTCAGGCCACTAAACGAGTGTGATCGACAATACTGAAGTCGTTCGCTTGTTTCCCGGCCTCTTCACACCAACTGAGAAAGAATGAAGGGAACAGAACAATCACAATTAGATCAATCTGTCTCCATACAGTATCATGTTATCAGCAGCACATCTACAGTATACACCAGCGATGTGCTGCTGAGAACAAGGATTTCTGTTCCCACATAAACAATCCAATCACTCGATGAATAGGCAGCATTTTGCTTGTTTAGTATAATACACCCCATAGTCCACCATATATTATAATGTGCACCTCAGTCCTCCATATAGTATAATACACTCCTCAGTCCTCCATCTACTATATAATTGTCTAAGGGTCACTTCCGTCTTTCTGTCTGTCCTTCTGTCTGTCACGGATATTCATTGGTCGCGGCCTCTGTCTGTCATGGAAATCCAGGTCGCTGATTGGTCTCGCCAGCTGCCTGTCATGGCTGCCGCGACCAATCAGCGACGGCCACAGTCCGATTAGTCCCTCCCTACTCTCCTGCAGTCAGTGCCCGGCGCCCGCTCCATACTCCCCGCAGTCAGTGCCCGCTCCATACTCCCCTCCAGTCACCGCTCACACAGGGTTAATGCCAGTGGCAAGGGACCGCGTTATACCACGGGTAACACACGGGTTTCCACCGCTGTCAACCCTGTGTGACCAAGTTTTTACTATTGATGCTGCCTATGCAGCATCAATCGTAAAATGATCTAATGTTAAAAATAATAAAAAAAAAAAAAAATTGCTATTCTCACCTTCCGTAGTCTGACGATGCGCTCGCGCCTGTTGCCAGCTTCCGGTCCCAGAGATGCATTGCAAAATTACCCAGAAGATTTAGCGGTCTCGCGAGACCGCTAAGTGATCTGAGTAATTTCACAATGCATCCTGGGAACGCAAGATGGCGGCAGCCGCGCACGCATCGCCAGAGGTTTGCTGGATCTACGCTGGATCCCGGCGGGTGAGTATATATCTATTTTTTATTTTAATTATTTTTTTTAACAGGGATATGGTGCCCACACTGCTAAATACTACGTGGGCTGTGTTAGATATCGCGTGGCTGCTATATACTACCTGGCCAGTGTTAGATACTATGTGGGCTGTGTTCTATACTGCATGGGCTGCGTTATATACTACATGTCTGCTATATACTACGTGGGCAGTGTTATATACTACGTGGCTGTGTTCTATACTGCGTGCTATATACTACGTGGCCACTGTTAGATACTATGTGGGCTGGGCTATATATTACGTGGGCTGTGTTATATATTACGTGGCCAGTGTTACATACTACGTGGGCTGTGTTATATACTGCGTGGCTGCAATATCCTGCGTGGCTGCTATATACTGTGTGGGCTGTGTTATTTACTACGTGGGCTGTGTTCTTTACTGCGTGGCCTATATTAACGCATCGGGTATTCTACAATATGTATGTATATAGCAGCCACATGGTATATGCCACAGGCCACGTAGTACTCCTATATACTACGTGGTCTGTGCTATATACTATGTGGCTGCTATATACATACATACATATTCTAGAATACCGGATGCGTTAGAATCGGGCCACCATCTAGTATAGTATAATACACTCCTCAGTCCTCCATATAGTATAATACACTCCTCAGTCCCCCATATAGTATAATACACTCCTCATAGTCCTCCATATATTAAAATACACTGCTCCTCAGTCCTCCATATAGTATAATACACTCTTCAGTCCTCCATATAGTATAATGTACTGCCACAGTCCTCCAAATAGTATAATACACTCCTCATAGTGCTCCATATAGTATAATGCACCGCCATTGTCATCCATGTAGTACAATTCACTTCTCATAGTGTAATGCACCCCATAGTTTTTCATATAGTATAATGTATTCACCATAGTCCTCGATACAGTATAATGCAGCCCACATATATTATAATGATGCCACTCCAGAGTATAATACAGCCACCCCACAGAATACAGGTCCTTCTCAAAAAATTAGCATATAGTGTTAAATTTCATTATTTACCATAATGTAATGATTACAATTAAACTTTCATATATTATAGATTCATTATCCACCAACTGAAATTTGTCAGGTCTTTTATTGTTTTAATACTGATGATTTTGGCATACAACTCCTGATAACCCAAAAAACCTGTCTCAATAAATTAGCATATCAAGAAAAGGTTCTCTAAACGACCTATTACCCTAATCTTCTGAATCAACTAATTAACTCTAAACACATGCAAAAGATACCTGAGGCTTTTATAAACTCCCTGCCTGGTTCATTACTCAAAACCCCCATGATGGGTAAGACTAGCGACCTGACAGATGTCAAGAAGGCCATCATTGACACCCTCAAGCAAGAGGGTAAGACCCAGAAAGAAATTTCTCAACAAATAGGCTATTCCCAGAGTGCTGTATCAAGGCACCTCAATGGTAAGTCTGTTGGAAGGAAACAATGTGGCAGAAAACGCTGTACAACGAGAAGAGGAGACCGGACCCTGAGGAAGATTGTGGAGAAGGACCGATTCCAGACCTTGGGGAACCTGAGGAAGCAGTGGACTGAGTCTGATGTGGAAACATCCAGAGCCACCGTGCACAGGCGTGTACAGGAAATGGGCTACAGGTGCCGCATTCCCCAGGTAAAGCCACTTTTGAGCTACAGAGAAGCAGCACTGGACTGTTGCTAAGTGGTCCCAAGTACTTTTTTCTGATGAAAGCAAATTTTGCATGTCATTCGGAAATCAAGGTGCCAGAGTCTGGAGGAAGACTGGGGAGAAGGAAATGCCAAAATGCCTGAAGTCCAGTGTCAAGTACCCACAGTCAGTGATGGTGTGGGGTGCCATGTCAGCTGCTGGTGTTGGTCCACTGTGTTTCATCAAGGGCAGGGTCAATGCAGCTAGCTATCAGGAGATTTTGGAGCACTTCATGCTTCCATCGGCTGAAATGCTTTATGGAGATGAAGATTTCATTTTTCAGCACGACCTGGCACCTGCTCACAGTGCCAAAACCACTGGTAAATGGTTTACTGACCATGGTATTACTGTGCTCAATTGGCCTGCCAACTCTCCTGACCTGAACCCCATAGAGAATCTGTGGGATATTGTGAAGAGAAAGTTGAGAGACGCAAGACCCAACACTCTGGATGAGCTTAAGGCCGCTATTGAAGCATCCTGGGCCTCCATAACATCTCAGCAGTGTCACAGGCTGATTGCCTCCATGCCACGCCGCATTGAAGCAGTCATTTCTGCCAAAGGATTCCCGACCAAGTATTGAGTGCATAACTGAACATTATTATTTGTTGGTTTTTTTGTTTGTTATTAAAAAACACTTTTATTTGATTGGATGGGTGAAATATGCTAATTTATTGAGACAGGTTTTTTGGGTTATCAGGAGTTGTATGCCAAAATCATCAGTATTAAAACAATAAAAGACCTGACAAATTTCAGTTGGTGGATAATGAATCTATAATATATGAAAGTTTAATTGTAATCATTACATTATGGTAAATAATGAAATTTAACACTATATGCTAATTTTTTGAGAAGGACCTGTATATTGTAGCCCCCTGAGTATAATGTACCCCCCAGAGAATATAATGCAGCCCCCTCATATAGTATAATGCAGCCCCTGCATATATGGTAGCCCCCTCATAGAGCATAATGCAGCCCCCCATAGAATATAATGTAGCCCCTCCATAGAATACAATGCAGCCCTCCTCATATAGTATAATGCAGCTTCCCATAGAATATAATGTAGCCCCCTCATAGCGTATGATGCAATCACCCCTCACAGAATATAATACAGCCCCCACAGAATATAATGTAGCCCCCAGAGAATGTAATACAGCCCCCCACATGGAATGTAATACAACCTCCGCATAGAATGTAATACAGCCCCCCATAGAATATAATACAGCACCCCATAGAATGTAATACAGCCCACCTCCCCACAGAATATAATACCCCATGGAATATAATGTAGCCCCCATAGAATGCAATACAGCCCCCATAGAATGTAATACAGCCCCCATAGAATGTAATACAGCACAACCCCCATAGAATGTAATGCAGCCAGCCCCCATATAATGTAATAAAGCCCCCCAATAGAATGTAATACAGCACAGCCCCTATAGAATGTAATGCAGTCAGCCCCCATAGAATGTAATGCAGCCAGCGCCCATATAATGTAATAAAGCCCCCCCAATAGAATGTAATACAGCACAGCCCCTATAGAATGTAATACAGCACAGCCCTCATAGAATGTAATACAGCCCCCATAGAATGTAATACAGCACAGCCCCCATAGAATGTAATGCAGCCAGCTTTCATATAATGTAATAAAGCCCCCCCAATAGAATGTAATACAGCACAGCCCCCATAGAATGTAATACAGCCAGCCCCCATAGAATGTAATAAAGCCCCCAATAGAATTTAATACAGCACAGCCCCCATAGAATGTAATACAGCCCTTTCCCATACATATAATGTAATACAGCACAGCCCCCATAGAATGTAATGCAGCCCCCCATAGAATGTAATGCACCCAGCCCCCATAGAATGTAATGCAGCCAGCCCCCATAGAATGTAATAAAGCCCCCCAATAGAATGTAATACAGCAATGTGAAGCAGCCAGCCCCCATAGAGTGTAATGCAGCCAGCCCCATAGAATGTCATGCAGCCAGCCCCATAGAATGTAATGCAGCCAGCCCCATAGAATGTAATGCAGCCAGCCCCACAGAATGTAATGCAGCCATCCCCCATATAATGTAATGCAGCCAGCCCCCATATAATGTAATGCAGCCAGCCCCCATAGAATGTAATGCAGCCAGCCCCCATAGAATGTAATGCAGCCAGCCCCCATATAATGTAATGCAGCCAGCCCCATAGAATGTAATGCAGCCAGCCCCATAGAATGTAATGCAGCCAGCCCCCATATAATGTAATGCAGCCAGCCCCCAAAGAATGTAATAAAGCCTCCCCATAGAATGTAATACAGCAATGTAATGCAGCCAGCCCCATAGTATGTAATGTAGCCAGCCGCCATAGAATGTAATGCAGCCAGCCCCATAGAATGTAATTCAGCCAGCCGCCATAGAATGTAATGCAGCCAGCCCCAAAGAATGTAATAAAGCCTCCCCATAGAATGTAATACAGAAATGTAATGCAGCCAGCCCCATAGTATGTAATGCAGCCAGCCGCCATAGAATGTAATGCAGCCAGCCCCATAGAATGTAATGCAGCCAGCCCCATAGAATGTAATGCAGCCAGCCCCACAGAATGTAATGCAGCCATCCCCCATAGAATGTAATGCAGCCAGCCCCCATATAATGTAATGCAGCCAGCCCCCATAGAATGTAATGCAGCCAGCCCCCATAGAATGTAATGCAGCCAGCCCCCATATAATGTAATGCAGCCAGCCCCATAGAATGTAATGCAGCCAGCCCCACAGAATGTAATGCAGCCAGCCCCCTTATAATGTAATGCAGCCAACCCCCAAAGAATGTAATAAAGCCTCCCCATAGAATGTAATACAGCAATGTAATGCAGCCAGCCCCATAGTATGTAATGCAGCCAGCCGCCATAGAATGTAATGCAGCCAACCCCATAGAATGTAATTCAGCCAGCCCCATAGAATGTAATGCACCCAGCCCCCATAGAATGTAATGCAGCCAGCCCCCATAGAATGTAATAAAGCCCCCCAATAGAATGTAATACAGCAATGTGAAGCAGCCAGCCCCCATAGAGTGTAATGCAGCCAGCCCCATAGAATGTCATGCAGCCAGCCCCATAGAATGTAATGCAGCCAGCCCCATAGAATGTAATGCAGCCAGCCCCACAGAATGTAATGCAGCCATCCCCCATATAATGTAATGCAGCCAGCCCCCATATAATGTAATGCAGCCAGCCCCCATAGAATGTAATGCAGCCAGCCCCCATAGAATGTAATGCAGCCAGCCCCCATATAATGTAATGCAGCCAGCCCCATAGAATGTAATGCAGCCAGCCCCATAGAATGTAATGCAGCCAGCCCCCATATAATGTAATGCAGCCAGCCCCCAAAGAATGTAATAAAGCCTCCCCATAGAATGTAATACAGCAATGTAATGCAGCCAGCCCCATAGTATGTAATGTAGCCAGCCGCCATAGAATGTAATGCAGCCAGCCCCATAGAATGTAATTCAGCCAGCCGCCATAGAATGTAATGCAGCCAGCCCCAAAGAATGTAATAAAGCCTCCCCATAGAATGTAATACAGAAATGTAATGCAGCCAGCCCCATAGTATGTAATGCAGCCAGCCGCCATAGAATGTAATGCAGCCAGCCCCATAGAATGTAATGCAGCCAGCCCCATAGAATGTAATGCAGCCAGCCCCACAGAATGTAATGCAGCCATCCCCCATAGAATGTAATGCAGCCAGCCCCCATATAATGTAATGCAGCCAGCCCCCATAGAATGTAATGCAGCCAGCCCCCATAGAATGTAATGCAGCCAGCCCCCATATAATGTAATGCAGCCAGCCCCATAGAATGTAATGCAGCCAGCCCCACAGAATGTAATGCAGCCAGCCCCCTTATAATGTAATGCAGCCAACCCCCAAAGAATGTAATAAAGCCTCCCCATAGAATGTAATACAGCAATGTAATGCAGCCAGCCCCATAGTATGTAATGCAGCCAGCCGCCATAGAATGTAATGCAGCCAACCCCATAGAATGTAATTCAGCCAGCCCCATAGAATGTAATGCAGCCAGCCCCCATAGAATAATGCAGCCAGCCCCCATATAATGTAATGCAGCCAGCCCCCATAGAATGTAATGCAGCCACCCCCCATAGAATGTAATGCAGCCAGTCCCCATAGAATGTAATGCAGCCATCCCCATAGAATGTAATGCAGCTAGCCCCCATGGAATCTAAAGCAACCATCCCCCATAGAATGTAATGTAGCCAGCCCCCTTAGAATGTAATACAGCCAGCCCCATAGAATGTAATGCAGCCAGCCCCATAGAATGTAATGCAGCCAGCCCCATAGAATGTAATGCAGCCAGCCCCCATAGAATGTAATGCAGCCAGCCCCATAGAATGTAATGCAGCCAGCCCCATAGAATGTAATGCAGCCACCCCCCATAGAATGTAATGCAGCCACCCCCCATAGAATGTAATGCAGCCAACCCCCATAGAACGTAATGCAGCCAGCCCCCATAAAATGTAATGCAGCCAGCCCCCATAGAATGTAATGCAGCCAGCCCCATAGAATGTAATGCAACCAGCCCCATAGAATGTAATGCAGCCACCCCCCATAGAATGTAATACAGCCCCCCCCCCCAATTGCCCAACAATTCAGTTATCACTGATATATTAAAAAAAAACAACACTCTCCTCACCTCTCCTCGTGCCCACGCTGCACCCAGTTCCGGTCTCAGCAGCTGCAGTCTGCCCGGCCACAGAGCAGTTTCAGAGCGAGGGAGGCAGAGCGGGGTATGATGGGAGAGGGAGAGACAGCAGACGCTCTCTCCTCCATCATTGCATTCAACTGTACCGGTGTCATAGACGCCGGTATAGTTGACTGCAGGACGGGGCTGGCGAACAGGGGGGGTGAGTCGGCGCTGGCGGGAGGAGTCGACCCTGGCGCCGCTGATAGCAGCAGCGGCCCACTCCTGTTACCGGCCCTTCTGGCATTTGCCAGAAATGCCCGATGGCCAGTCTGGCCCTGGCTTGAATACATGTGGGGATAGCAGCCGCAAATCATGCAACTGCGTCGACATAAACTAAATCCCCGAGCATGCAAAAATACTCGGAGACCACCAGAGTATGCTGGGGAAAACCCGAGTAATGAGTATACTCGCTCATCACTATTATTATTTAATGGTAGTGTTCTCTAAATCAAATAAATAATGGTCGTATCGTCTCACTAATATAAAAGAACTGGCATGAGTAAAAAATTACATACTATATATTTAGAACAAGATATTATAAATTCTTTTTTTATTTTATGATTTATTGTCCCAATTTTAATGGTTTATCCTGTGAGATGTACTTGGCAAAAGGAACAACTGCTGCATTTATAGTTCCCTGTTGGATTATTTCGGTCCAACCAGGTTGTTTTTTTCTCTGAAAAACATCTTCTGCGTACCAACACATCTCCCAAACTTTTACTCCTTCAGTAGAAGAAACAAGGTTTATTTTGTGCTACATCTGTCAAATCTTTGTCACTTTCAATAAGATGCCAATTGCGTCTAATTGAATTCTGGATCAGCTGCACGCTGTAATTTTGTTTGAAGCTAAAAATTAATCTTTTGTTTTCTATTACTTTCATTTTTTGCATTCCTTATTAGGGTATTTATTTTAAGTAGCTCTTATTGTGTTTTCATTTCTGCTTAACTTTGGGCTTCCTTTAGGATAGGGAGAGGATACCCTAGTTTTAGGAAATGATCTGTTAATTCTTCAGCTTGTTTTTGAAGTCCTTGTCACGCACAGTGTAGGAAAGACTAAGTGCAACACGAAGGGATAAGGGGGAGGGAACCCAACACTAGGTAAGGGGGAAGTGGAGACTCCTAGGCAGATCTAATGTTACCCTGTCTGCCCTAAGCATCCCTACATAGGTTCCGCACCTATCGCTGAGCAGAATACCTAACCCCTGCCTGACCCTGGCGATAAGCCCTGCATAGGGAAGGACAGGTTGAGCACTGGTCAATCCCCAATACCACTAAAGACAGATGGGATACAAAAACAAGGGGAACACTTAGCTTGAGTAGACTCAGAGAAGAACACAGACATCCTCCAAACACCAAAGATGAAGATAGCTGACTGCTATAGCTCCAAGTCTCAACAGGAAAATGGAAATATCACAGGCAACTCCCAGCAGCAAGCTGGGAGTTATAAACACTCTGGTCCAGGTGTCTCAACTAGAAGAAAGACCAGGAAGAAGTCTGCAAAGCAAACTGTTGAGACCTTCTGCAGTCAGATGCAGAGCGACGGTCTGCAGCCTCTGACACACCCATGACAGTCCTTCAATGCTATTGTTAGTTTTCCTTAACCTTAAATATTGGCTGTATGGTAAGCCTCTTTATGTGTGCCCTGGATGTGCACTATTATAATGCAGTACTGTGTTATTAGCTGTCATTTTTTTAATGTTTCTGTAATAATTTTTCCTTCTTCTATCCTCATTTTTACATCTACAAATTGCAGGGTGTCAATTAGAAATTGTGATTCGAACTTCATGTTAATTTTATTGGTGGCATTCAGATATGTCACAAATTCATCAAACTCTTCCTTACTACCATTCCACGCGACAAATATATCATCCACGTACCGAAGGTACAGTATATACTGTAGTACAGCGGTATCCATACTGTGCAGTGATGAGGCAGTGGCCCAGCAAAGTTCAAAGCAAAATGTGTTTTAATGTCCAATTCACAGAAATACACAGCACACGATATTCTCCGGATCGCAGCCGGAAAAGACGACAGTCCACCTCCGAGACCAGCTGCCACGTGCGACTGCACTGCCCTGTATGCTATGGGTGCCAGGCCTTTCAGCTCCGCTTGCCTGTGTTGCCTCACACAGGTGGAGCTCTACAGAGCTGTCTGCTCTGCACACTTGCAAAACTAAACTGACACACCCAACCCTCTGCTTCACGGGTTTTTACAAGGAACCTGTGGCCGTAGGTCACATGGAAAACCCGGCTGGAAAGGAAATGGACTGTCCCACCACCATCCTGTAATCCATTTAAAAAATAAAAGCCCAGAGCAGGTTTTCTTAACCTGTGCACTGAGTTCATGTTTAGCGGCAGGTTTGTGGTGCTTTTTCAGGTGAGGGGTGCCTGCCGCAATCCACCTGAAAAAGATGTGTGCATATACCCTTACCTTGGTTCTGCAGCCACAAAATACATTCATCCCAACATGAAAACGATCTGTCCAGAGTAGTGTAGCATCCATATGTTTCGTCAAACTCAATCTGACAGGTGGACATGCCCCTATCAAAGTGTATCAAAGTGTATAACCCCTCCCCTCCCCTTGTCTGACAGCTGGTAGCCAGCTGTCCCTCCTTGTTTGATCTCCCCCCTTTTGATATAGTTTGATATAGTTTTATATAGTTTTATAGTAGCTTTTATATTAGCTTTTTGCTAATCCCCCTATTAGATTACTGTGGTATATAATTATATCCTAGGATCTGTACGATTACATACTGCATTCGGTAATCAGGGCAGTATGTTTTATTCGTTTTTATAACACACCATGTTTGATATTGTTAATTTGATTCTGGGATAACACATGTTTATAATTATATCCTAGTCGTGTATTTATTTTACACGTGGTTTATAACACCTTTCTCATTATATGGGCACATTATGTATGTGGCCATATTACAACACACGCAAGTAAGAAGCGGTGTGTTTTATACGAATATAAAACCAAAGACACGATATTGTAAAAATTTAAAAAGATTTTATTGTTGCAAAATAAATACATCTCAAAGACAATTCAATACTATAAAAATTCTTACAGAATATAAAAAGTAAAAACATTAATACATCTCAAAGACATTTCAATACTATAAAAATTCTTACAGAATATAAAAAGTAAAAACATTAAATAGTACAATGAACATACATCATTACACTTCTTACAAAATAATTAATATAGCGTTACAAGGCAAGTACAGCATTTATCGAGTACATTCTTTACATCGTGAGCCACATGGTTTGTAGCATCGGTAGAGACCTTTTTTTAGGTGGCAGAGTTCCGCGTGTGGTACCTAATGACGGGGAATGTAAAGATTGAATTGTACGGGGCGCCGTAGCTAACTTCAGCGGTGTAGATACTGAGCGTGTCTCACTGTTGGTAATTTTTAATTCATCTAAAAGCTTCCTAGTAGCAGGGTTGCCCACAACTGTAGACGGCATATTTAGCTCGGCCATAGCCTGCATAAATGAATCCCAACCCGGCGGTAAATTTCTACTGTTCAGAGCATGGCTCTGCGTTGTACTACGTACCAAATCCAGTAAGTTAGACCCTGGTATTACGGATCCTTTGAAAATAAATTCAGCATTATTATTCCATGCTGTAACATTTTTATTCTGCAGCAGCCTGTTTAGTAAAAATTCAGCATTCTTTTTATATCTTTGGTTTATATGGCTGACAATTTCAGCGAGCTCATGATTTTTATCAGAGTCGGTATTTGGCAATTGTTGCTGACCAGGATCAGGAGTACTAACGAGATTTAAAGCCGTTACTTCTTTTGAGCTGTGTCGTGTATGTACCAAGTAGCGCTGTAGCACAGAGCTATACATTTTAATTTTCACATCATCGGGAATGTCACGACGCTGTAAAATGTCGCTAATTTCACCATCAAGGCGTCGAATAACACTGTCGCGTATGTTATCTGTAGTACCGGGTCTTAGTTTGTCTAGCTCCTGTTTGGGGACTAGATACATTTTCGCTGCATGCTCCATTATCTTCCGGCGATCAGGCTTGTTATTATTGGAATTGTAAAAGCTAAAAGAGGGCCGATAAACCCGCCGGCCTGTTTTAGTAGTCGCTTCTTTTTCTTTATGGGCTGAGATCTGTCGCTCAGGGTTCTTATAGCTTTACGCCACTTCTTTAATATACCTTTTTGGCGCTCTTTCAGCGGAATCCTGCCTTTTAAGATATTTAAAGCAATCTCGCCTATGGCTGTAATTAAATCATTGCTTGCATTGCGCAAAATAGACTTTCTGACAGCGGGGGTTGCTCTCACTAGGGTTTTTAAGAGAGCCCAGTTACGCCGGAGCCTCCCAGACATCTTTACATCACAACGCACACAGCGTAGAATGTCTGATACCGGGTAAAATTCACTTTTTAGAAGTGTTTTTCTTTTGAACATAGACAGCGGGCAACGCGGGTGGAAACAACCCAGTTCTTAAGCGCAGATCCTCAGGGGTATTAGCTCTCAAATCTACAAGCAAATACCCGTAAGGGGCCCGCGTGGCATCCTCAAAAGCTTCTAGGAAAAAACGTGTTTTTCCGGGATACATCTGACGAGCTAGAGTTAAAATTTGTAATTTATCTCGAGGGTTATTAAAAAGCACCATGTACTTTGTGTTTAAATTTATCGTACGGCTTTTCTTACCCTGACAAAATATGTTTTGCACCAGGTAGAAAATGCTGAGATTTCTGTGGTGCACATACTTGGTAAAGGCTTTTTCTATCTCACAATTTTCACTAGCACTCTCCATGAGATCATCAACAATCGCCAAATTCACCTTCTCCGGTGGGAATAATTCGTCATCTACGAATGTATTCAGCAGACCCTCCACAAATCTGGCGTGGGGAAAAGAGAGAGAGATTTCATCATATAGTTTTTGCCAACACGAATAAAACCATACAATATCATCAGGTTTCTGAGAAAAATTAGCTTCAATATTATATAGCAGCTGTTTTACAAAATAGCTCTTTCCAGAATTAGACGGGCCTGCTAGAATGCATGAGAATGGGTGCTGCAGACGCGTATCCATCACAATACTCGACTAATACCCAAAAGGTAATGTTGTGAAATCGTCTAATAGTCGCCGCTTTGTATAAACGCACTTTTGTGTTTTGCGTAATGGCCTTGTTTCAATATCCCAGTACTTTTTATTTCTCACAATGGACGCCTGCTGTACGACAATACGTTTCTGAGTTTCTGCGGCAGAATTGCGCGGGTAGTCCAGAACTAGATCTTTCAGACTGTTGAAATTAATAGATTGAGAGTTACCAACATTTAGTGTTATCCCCTTAACTTTTAAGACAGTTTTACCGGTGTTGAGTTTGTAGCCGTAAGTTTTGGGGCCCGCGGATACAAATTCTGTGATGTGTGTACCATCGGGTATTTCACTGGTCAGCTCCCCCAGGTAATCGCCTAAAGGCGGTTGCCACTCACCATCTCTCTGTACAAAAATAACTGAATCTGTGTCGTGATAAAGGCACCTCTCCTGCAGCCGATCCAGCAGCGAATAGAGCTCTAACCGAGCATACGCTGTTGTAAAACACGCTATAAAAATGTTTGTGTTTTTGTTGAGTGTGTGGTGGCCTTTTGCATATTTTCAGTTAATGGTTGCGGTGTCATCATCAAGGAAATGTAACATCGAAATGTCATAGTAAGGCAGGAACAAATACTTAAAAAGTTCATCTGGATCCCTAACAATGCTGGTACATGATAGATTAGATCTCTGAGCAAACTTTCCCCATAAAGAATTTAAGAAAAGCTTGGAGATCTGTCTCTTGGCAGGATTGACAGCTATATTTTCAGGCCGTAATTGGACACCTTCTTTTTCAAGAAAAGAGTCAATGTACTGCCGTTTCTTGGCGTCATCAGTAGGGTTGAGCGAAACGGGTCGTTCATTTTCAAAAGTCGCCGACTTTTAACAAAGTGGGGTTTCATGAAACCCGATCCGACCCCTGTGTGGGGTCGGCCATGCGGTACGCGACTTTCGCGCCAAAGTCGCGTTTCAATGACGCTAAAAGTGCCATTTCTCAGCCAATGAAGGTGAACGCAGAGTGTGGGCAGCGTGATGACATAGGTCCTGGTCCCCACCATCTTAGAGAAGGGCATTGCAGTGATTGGCTTGCTGTCTGCGGCGTCACATGGGCTATAAAGGGGCGTTCCCACCGACCGCCATCTTACTGCTGCTGATCTGAGCTTAGGGAGAGGTTGCTGCCGCTTCGTCAGAAGCAGGGATAGCGTTAGGCAGGGTCCATTAACCACCAAACCGCTTGTGCTGTAGCGATTTCCACTGTCCAACACCACCTTCGGTTTGCAGAGACAGTGGAGGCTACCTTTTTTTTTTTTTTTCTCAGCGCTGTAGCTTATTGGGCTGCCCTAGAAGGCTCCCTGATAGCTGCATTGCTGTGTGTACGCCGCTGTGCAAACCAACTGCTTTTTTCAAAGCACAAATCCTCTTGTTCCTTCTTTTCTGCACAGCTATCTTTTTTGTTTGTCCACACTTTTTATTTCATTTGTGCATCAGTCCACTCCTTATTGCTGCCTGCCATACCTGGCTGAGATTACTGCAGGGAGATAGTAATTGTAGGACAGTCCCTGTTTTTTTTTTTTTGTGGGAGATTAAGATTGGCATTTCTGCTAGAGTGCCATCCCTGTGTGTGCCATCTCTCACTCAGTGGGCCATAGAAAGGCTATTTATTTTTTGAGTTGATTTGGGTTCTAAATTCTATCTGAATAAATCAATAAATCAATCAGTGGGAGATAAATATTGGCCTCTGGGCTTGTGTGCCACTCCTGACTCCTGTGTGTGCCATCTCTCACTCAGTGGGCCATAGAAAGCCTATTTATTTTTTTGGTTGATTTGGGTTCTAAATTCTACCTGAAAAAATTAATAAATCAATCAGTGGGAGATAAATATTGGCCTCTGGGCTTGTGTGCCACTCCGACTCCTGTGTGTGCCATCTCTCACTCAGTGGGCCATAGAAAGCCTATTTATTTTTTTGGTTGATTTGGGTTCTAAATTCTACCTGAAAAAATCAATAAATCAATCAGTGGGAGATAAATATTGGCCTCTGGGCTTGTGTGCCACTCCTGACTCCTGTGTGTGCCATCTCTCACTCAGTGGGCCATAGAAAGCCTATTTATTTTTTTGGTTGATTTGGGTTCTAAATTCTACCTGAAAAAATCAATAAATCAATCAGTGGGAGATAAATATTGGCCTCTGGGCTTGTGTGCCACTCCTGACTCCTGTGTGCCATCTCTCACTCAGTGGGCCATAGAAAGCCTATTTATTTTTTTGGTTGATTTAGGTTCTAAATTCTACCTGAAAAAATCAATAAATCAATCAGTGGGAGATAAATATTGGCCTCTGGGCTTGTGTGCCACTCCTGACTCCTGTGTGTGCCATCTCTCACTCAGTGGGCCATAGAAAGCCTATTTATTTTTTTGGTTGATTTGGGTTCTAAATTCTACCTGAAAAAATCAATAAATCAATCAGTGGGAGATAAATATTGGCCTCTGGGCTTGTGTGCCACTCCTGACTCCTGTGTGTGCCATCTCTCACTCAGTGGGCCATAGAAAGCCTATTTATTTTTTTGGTTGATTTGGGTTCTAAATTCTACCTGAAAAAATCAATAAATCAATCAGTGGGAGATAAATATTGGCCTCTGGGCTTGTGTGCCACTCCTGACTCCTGTGTGTGCCATCTCTCACTCAGTGGGCCATAGAAAGCCTATTTATTTTTTTGGTTGATTTGGGTTCTAAATTCTACCTGAAAAAATCAATAAATCAATCAGTGGGAGATAAATATTGGCCTTTGGGCTTGTGTGCCACTCCTGACTCCTGTGTGTGCCATCTCTCACTCAGTGGGCCATAGAAAGCCTATTTATTTTTTTGGTTGATTTGGGTTCTAAATTCTACCTGAAAAAATCAATAAATCAATCAGTGGGAGATAAATATTGGCCTCTGGGCTTGTGTGCCACTCCTGACTCCTGTGTGTGCCATCTCTCACTCAGTGGGCCATAGAAAGCCTATTTATTTTTTTTGGTTGATTTGGGTTCTAAATTCTACCTGAAAAAATCAATAAATCAATCAGTGGGAGATAAATATTGGCCTCTGGGCTTGTGTGCCACTCCTGACTCCTGTGTGTGCCATCTCTCACTCAGTGGGCCATAGAAAGCCTATTTTTTTTTTGTTTCTAAAATCTCCCTGAAAAAAACTTTTTATTTTATTTTGTTTCTAAAGTCTCCCTGAAAAAAAAAAAAATCAGTGGGAGATTAATATTGCCCTTTCTGCTTGTGTGCCAGTCTTGACTCCTGGGTGTGCCATCTCTCACTCTCAAATAGTGGGCACTGGGCCATAGAAAGGCTATTTTTTTTATTTGGTTTCTAAATTCTCCCTGAAAAAATCATTTTATTTTATTTGGTTTCTAAATTCTTCCTGAAAAAATCATTTTATTTTATTTTGTTTCTAAAGTCTCCCTGAAAAAAAAAAAAACAGTGGGAGATTAATATTGCCCTTTCTGCTTGTGTGCCAGTCTTGACTCCTGGGTGTGCCATCTCTCTCTCTCAAATAGTGGGCCATAGAAAGCCTATTTTTTTTTTGGGTTGATTTGGGTTCTAAATACTACCTGAAAAAATCAATAAATCAATCAGTGGGAGATAAATATTGGCCTCTGGGCTTGTGTGCCACTCCTGACTCCTGTGTGTGCCATCTCTCACTCAGTGGGCCATAGAAAGCCTTTTTTTTTTAATTTGGTTTCTAAATTCTCCCTGAAAAAATCATTTTATTTTATTTGGTTTCTAAATTCTTCCTGAAAAAATCATTTTATTTTATTTTGTTTCTAAAGTCTCCCTGAAAAAAAAAAAACAGTGGGAGATTAATATTGCCCTTTCTGCATGTGTGCCAGTCTTGACTCCTGGGTGTGCCATCTCTCTCTCTCAAATAGTGGGCCATAGAAAGCCTATTTTTTTTTTTTTGGTTGATTTAGTTTCTAAATTCTACCTGAAAAAATCAATAAATCAATCAGTGGGAGATAAATATTGGCCTCTGTGTTATGTTTGCTAATGACAGGTGTTATGAAGGCAATCCAGAAACACAGTGTGCTTAGCGATCAGAGCGCACACAGTGATCTGACAAATACCCAAAAATACAAGAACGAGCTCTGAGAAGTGGGAACTCTGTAGACTGCACACCTGATCCTATCCTAAACACAACTAAAAGCGGCTGTGGATTGCGCCTAACAACTACCTAGGCAACTCGGCACAGCCTAAGAAACTAGCTAGCCTGAAGATAGAAAAAGAGGCCTGACTTGCCCCAGAGAAATTCCCCAAAGGAAAAGGCAGCCCCCCACATATAATGACTGTGAGTAAGATGAAAAGACAAAATGTAGGGATGAAATAGATTCAGCAAAGTGGGGCCCGATATTCTAGGACAGAGCGAGGACAGTAAAGCGAACTTTGCAGTCTACAAAAAACCCTAAAGCAAAACCACGCAAAGGGGGCAAAAAAAACCCACCGTGCCGAACTAACGGCACGGCGGTACACCCTTTGCGTCTCAGAGCTTCCAGCAAAACAAAAGACAAGCTGGACAGAAAAAAAGCAACAAAAAAGCAAAAAGCACTTAGCTATACAGAGCAGCAGGTCACAGGAACAATCAGGAGAAGCTCAGATCCAACACTGAAACATTGACAAGGAGCAAGGATAGCAGCATCAGGCGGAGTTAAGTAATGAAGCAGTTAACGAGCTCACCAGAACACCTGAGGGAGGAAGCTCAGAAGCTGCAGTACCACTTGTGACCACAGGAGTGAATTCAGCCACAGAATTCACAACACCTCTGGGCTTGTGTGCCACTTCTGACTCCTGTGTGTGCCATCTCTCACTCAGTGGGCCATAGAAAGCCTATTTTTTTTTTATTTGGTTTCTAAATTCTCCCTGAAAAAATCATTGTATTTTATTTGGTTTCTAAATTCTTCCTGAAAAAAATCATTTTATTTTATTTTGTTTCTAAAGTCTCCCTGAAAAAAAAAAATCAGTGGGAGATTAATATTGCCCTTTCTGCTTGTGTGCCAGTCTTGACTCCTGGGTGTGCCATCTCTCTCTCTCAAATAGTGGGCACTGGGCCATAGAAAGGCTATTTTTTTTTATTTGGTTTCTAAATTCTCCCTGAAGAAATCATTTTATTTTATTTGGTTTCTAAATTCTTCCTGAAAAAATAATTTTATTTTATTTTGTTTCTAAATTCTCCCTGAAAAAAAAAATATGGGAAATTAATATTGACATTTGTGCTTGAGTGACAGTCCTGCGTGTGTGGCATCTCTCTGATTTGGTGCCACAGAAAACAGAGTGTGTAACATTGTGCCTGATTTTCCTTGCGGTCTCACCAACCTGTAAAGGGATATCGAAATCATACTGAAGTTATAGCTCACCGTGTAAGTTGTTTGACAGTAACAAATAAAGTTACTTTGGTTAAGTTTTTAAAACAATGAGGAAGTCTGGTGCAAGAGGTCGTGGCCGTGGGTGTTCATTGTCAGCTGGTAATGATGGTAGTGGTAGTGGAGCATCAGGTGGTCGTGGGAAAAAAAATATTCCACCTAAGTCTGGAGCTGTGGAGCCAGGTTCGTCGTCTGGCTACACAAGGCCTCGAACGCTCTCTTTTCTGGGAGTAGGAAAACCGCTTTTAAAGCCGGAGCAGCAACAGCAAGTTTTGGCTTACCTTGCTGACTCAGCCTCTAGCTCTTTTGCCTCCTCTTCTGAAACTGGTAAATGTAAAAGCAGCGCGTCGTTTGTGGATGTTCACGGTCAGGGACAAGTCGCTTCCTTGTCCTCTTCAGCAAAAACAACAACAAGAGAGAAGGATGCAGCAGGCGACACAACGGGTTACTCCATGGAGCTCTTTACACATACCGTCCCTGGCTTAGAAAGTGAAACAGTTAACAGGCCATGCCCATTACAAGTAGATTCTGACATGGAGTGCACTGGTGCACAGCCACAGCCAGACTACTATGCTGGTCCTTTGACTCAGACCACAACATTGCCCTCTCAGGGTACTGATCCACAATCAGACCCTGATGAGACTATGTTGCCCCATCACGAACGCTATACCACCGACCGACATGGTGACACAGACGAAGTTGCACACGAGCTAGAAGAGGAGGTTATAGATGACCCAGTTGTTGACCCCGATTGGCAGCCATTGGGGGAACAGGGTGCAGGCGGCAGTAGTTCTGAAGCGGAGGTGGAGGAGGGGCCGCAGCAGGCATCAACATCGCAACAGGTTCCATCTGCCGGGCCCGTATCTGGCCCAAAACGCGTGGCAAAGCCAAAACCTGTTAGAGGACAGCGTGGCCATCCGGTTAAAGCTCAGTCTGCAATTCCTGAAAAGGGATCCGATGCTAGGAAGAGTGCAGTCTGGCATTTTTTTAAACAACATCCAATTGATCAGCGCAAAGTCATCTGTCAAAAATGTTCAACTAGCTTAAGCAGAGGTCAGAATCTGAAAAGTCTCAATACAAGTTGCATGCATAGACATTTAACCACCATGCATTTGCAAGCCTGGACTAACTACCAAACGTCCCTTAAGGTTGTAGCACCCTCGGCCAATGAAGCTAGTCAGCAACGCAACATCCCTTCCGTCACTGTAAGGCCACCATTTTCCGCACCACCGGCAGTATCTGTGCAGGTTTCTTTGCCAGCCCAAAGCAGTCAGGGTCAGGGATTCACCAGTTTAGTAGGAGGAAATACTGCATCTAGGGCACCGGCGGAAACAATACCGTCTCCAACCGTCTCTCAGTCTGCCATGTCCACCGGCACACCTGCTAGTTCCACGATCTCCAGCTCTCCAGTCCAGCTCACCCTACATGAGACTCTGGTTAGAAAAAGGAAGTACTTATCCTCGCATCCGTGTACACAGGGTTTTAACGCCCACATAGCTAGACTAATCTCGTTAGAGATGATGCCCTACCGGTTAGTTGAAAGCGAAGCTTTCAAAGCCCTGATGGAGTACGCTGAACCACGCTACGAGCTACCCAGTCGACACTTTTTTTCCAGAAAAGCCATCCCAGCCCTCACCAGCATGTTAAACAGCGCATCGTCCATGCACTCAGGCAATCTGTGAGTACAAAGGTGCACCTGACTACAGATGCATGGACCAGTAGGCATGGCCAGGGACGTTACGTGTCCATCACGGCACACTGGGTGAATGTGGTGGATGCAGGGTCCACAGGGGACATCAATTTCGGGACAGTTGTGCCTAGCCCACGGTCTAGGAAACAGTTGGCTGTAGGCGTTCGCACCCCCTCCTCCTCCTCCTCGTCCTCCTGCAGAAGCGAGAGCTCTTCCACAGACCGCAGTCGCCCAACCACTCAATCGGCAGCTGTCACTGTTGCACACCAGTTGTCCCATTATGGGCCAGCTACTGGCAAGCGTCAGCAGGCTGTATTGGCTATGAAGTGTTTGGGCGACAACAGACACACCGCGGAAGTTCTGTCCGAGTTCTTGCAGCAAGAAACGCAGTCGTGGCTGGGCACAGTAGATCTTGAGGCAGGCAAGGTAGTGAGTGATAACGGAAGGAATTTCATGGCTGCCATCTCCCTTTCCCAACTGAAACACATTCCTTGCCTGGCTCACACCTTAAACCTGGTGGTGCAGTGCTTATTGAAAACTTATCCTGGGTTCTCCGACCTGCTCCTTAAAGTGCGTGGACTTTGCTCACATATCCGCCGTTCGCCTGTACACTCCAGCCGTATGCAGACCTATCAGCGTTCTTTGAACCTTCCCCAGCATCGCCTAATCATAGACGTTGCAACAACGTGGAACTCAACACTGCACATGCTTCAGAGACTGTGCGAACAGAGGCGGGCTGTTATGTTTTTGTGGGAGGATACACATACACGGGCAGGCAGTAGGATGGCAGACATGGAGTTGTCAGGTGTGCAGTGGTCGAAGATACAAGACATGTGTCAAGTCCTTCAGTGTTTTGAGGAATGCACATGGCTGGTTAGTGCAGACAACGCCATAATAAGCATGAGCATCCCCCTAATGTGTCTGCTGATGCAAAGTTTGACGCACATAAAGGATCAGGCGTCTGCACCAGAGGAAGAGGAAAGCCTTGATGACAGTCAGCCATTGTCTGGTCAGGGCAGTGTACAGGACGAGGTAGCGGGCGAAGAGGAGGTGGAGGACGAGGAGGATGATGGGGATGAGTATATTTTTAATGAGGAAGCTTTTCCGGGGGCACTGGAAATTGGTTGTGTGGCAAGGCCGGGTTCTGGTTTTTTGAGGGACACAAGTGACGTAGATTTGCCTGAAACTGCCCCTCAACCAATCACAACCGCAGATTTGACAACTGGAACTTTGGCCCACATGGCGGATTATGCCTTACGTATCCTCAAAAGGGACACACGCATTACTAAAATGATGAACGATGACGATTACTGGTTGGCCTGCCTCCTTGATTCTCGCTATAAAGGCAAATTGCAAAATATTATGCCACATGAGAACTTGGAACTAATATTAGCAACCAAACAATCAACTCTTGTTGACCGTTTGCTTCAGGCATTCCCAGTATTCTGCCACCGATATACGTGGATGAGATGTGTCTGAGGGATGTGATCACAAATCGCTATATAAGCAATGGCAGGTAGCGTTACTCGCCAACCCGTGCCACCAGTCTCTATCAGCCGCGCGTGGTGATCCGGAAGGATGATGCAGTGATATGTTCAACAGGTTTATTTACAGTACCTTGGTGAGAGTGAGGACTGTAGGTTAGAGCTGTTACAGAATCACCAGACAGAGATAATAGAAGCTTCAGGTTAGAGGTAACAAGAGAATCCTTTCTCCAGCTCTGCAGCACATGTGGGATCCAAGATGGCACGGAGTACAAAACAGGAAGAGAAGGAAAAAGATAGGAGGAGCTAAAGACAGAAAGGTGTTGTGGGAGAATTCCATAACAAATATTACAGTGATATAGCAAACGGCCAGTAGATGGCAGCAAAGTATAACAAATGATAGAACCAGGCTTATTAGCACTACATAATGTCCATGTATGGCTGAAAGTCTATCATAATAAACTGAGCAGCACACTCCCCGTCTGAAATCCTTGGATTTCACTATACCATAAGTCTCGAATTGGGAGTGTTCACCAGAAGTGCATGGAGGGATACCTCAACCTGTAAGATAAAAACAACGCATGCAATGCAACAATAACATATTGAATAACAAGTCTAGAACGATTTCTTGAAGTAATCCAAAGGATAACCCATCTTCGGATTGGAGAAGCCGCGCTAGGCCAAACTGTCTCCAACCCATTTGTAATCCAAAGGTTGAAGTTCCTTGAAAGAGTTCCTACTGATTGGATGGATAATCAATCCTCAACCGGTATGAGTAAGATAATCTCTGATATAGGCCTAATGAAAGATTTGGGGTCACCTTGCTTAGTAACTGTCACTTCTACCTTGCGTACCTTGCCATCGTCACTTGGAAAGGTTTTAGATATAAGTCCCATAGGCCATTTGTTTCTTTCCTCCTTCTGGTCTTTCATGAGGATAATATCTCCTACTTGTAAATTTGGCTTTACTTGTTGCCATTTTCTTCGTTTTTGGAGAAGTGTCAGGTACTCCCTCTTCCATCTATTCCAGAAACAATTAGCCAGATGTTGCACATATTTCCACCGTCTCTGATAATTGTTACCAGACACAGAGTCTTCAGGCGGGTTAGGAACAGTTCCAAGTTTCTGGGTGAGGAGAGTTGCCGGAGTGAGAATTGTAGGAGATTCTGGATCCGTAGATATGGGTACAAGAGGTCTTGAGTTTACTATAGCAGAGACTTCTGCTAAGAAAGTGGTCAAGGTCTCGTGAGTGAGTCTTGAAAGATTTGAGTCCATCAGCATAGATTCCAGTATCCGACGAGTAATGCCTATCATTCTTTCCCATGATCCGCCCATATGGGAAGCATGAGGAGGATTAAAGACCCAGGAACAGCCATTGGTTGTTAAGAAGTTCTGCACTGGTGTTGAATTCAGTTGTAGTTCTCGACAGGCACCTACAAAGTTTGTTCCACAATTAGATCTTAGTTGTTTTACTGGTCCTCTGATGGAGAAGAATCGTCTTAGGGCATTAATGAAACTGGAGGAATCCATGGACTCTATCACTTCTATGTGTACTGCTCGTACACTCATGCACGTGAACAACACTGCCCAACGTTTACTTTCCGCATGCCCGCCTCTGGTCCGACGTGCAGCGACTGCCCATGGGCCAAAAACGTCCAAGCCAACATAGGTAAATGGGGGCTCTGTGCTTGTCCTATCAACAGGCAAATCAGACATCTGTTGTTGTTGCAGTTTTCCTCTTGTCTTACGACACTGAACACAATGATGAATTAAATGGGAAACCGGTCTCTTTGCTCCCACAATCCAGAGGCCTGCAGCTCTTAAAGCACCTTCAGTGAAGTGTCTGCCTTGATGTTTGATTTTTTCATGGTAATGTCGAATAAGTAGAGTGGTGATATGGTGATGACCAGGAATAATTAGAGGATTCTTTTCTGCCTCATCCAATTTAGCTTTGTTTAAACGACCACCAACTCTCAATAAACACCTTTCGTCTATTACTGGGTTTAAGTTGACAATGGGGCTGTTTTTAGGAACGTCTTGTTTTTTATGTATACATTCCAGTTCCTTGTGAAAAACATTCTGCTGCACATTGCGTATCACAATGAGTTCACTCAGAGCAATGTCTTCTGCAGAGAGAGGCTTATGGCAGATATGCCAACCATGACAATCAGTGTTACTGTCCTTATTGCGATAGCATTGTACAATGTGTACTAACCTTGCAATGGCACGAACCAGCCTCGTCCATCTTGAGAAGCGATCAAAACGCCGACAGTCCAAGCCAACCTCCTCCTTGAGTTTGGTGATGAAGGTGCTGACATCAGGACGGATCTCTGGGTCGACATCTGGATCCTCAAGGCTGAAGCTGTCTTCAACGGCAGTCTCTTTGCACTGTTCGTGAAGGAACTCCGGTCCGGTCAACCAAGAAGAGCTTGCGAAGGCACCAATAGACACTGGTCTAGTAGCAAGGTCCGCAGGGTTAAGATGGGATGGGACGTGCTGCCATTGCTGGGGTTTGGAGGATTTCCTGATCCTTTCCACTCGGTTACTGACATAGACGTAGAAGCGTTTCGTCTGGTTGTATATGTAGCCCAGAACTACCTTACTGTCTGTGTAGAATTTTGTGTCATCCACGTGAATAGCTAGTTCACTCTGTATGAAGTCTGCAATCTCTATGGCTAGTACAGCCCCACAGAGCTCGAGTCTGGGTATGGTGTGCTCGGGTTTAGGAGCCAGTTTAGCCTTTCCAAACAGAAATCCAACATGGACATCATTGTTAGAGTCTACAACCTTCAAGTAAGCGACAGCGGCAATAGCTTCAGTGGAGGCATCAGCGAATACATGAATCTCCTTCCTTTGACTTGTAGTTAGGGATGCCGGAGTGTAACAACGTGGTATGTGGATCTTATCCAAGGCGCAAAGAGATTCTCTCCATGACTTCCACTTTAGTTGTTTGTCTGCAGGGAGTGGTATATCCCAGTCCTTAATGTACTCTGAGAGTTGTCTCAGCAGGAGCTTTCCTTGTATAGTCAGGGGTGCGACAAACCCAAGTGGATCATATAGACTGTTCACCACTGACAGAACCCCACGCTTAGTAAATGGTTTTTCTGCACCACTAACCTGAAAGCTGAAGGAGTCATTTAGCAAGTTCCACCTCAGGCCTAGACTTCTCTGTACTGGTGGATTGTCTGAGCCTAGGTTCAAGTCCCTAAATTCTGCGGCATGATCATTAGGGTGAAAGGCCTTCATGACAACAGCACTATTGGAGGCAATTTTATGCAATCTTAAATGAGCTTTAGAAAGCATACCTTGTGTCCGTTTGAGCAGATCTGTGGCTTCTTCCGCCGTGGGCAGGGATTTAAGACCGTCGTCCACGTAGAAGTCCTTTTCAACGAACTGTTGGGCATCCTTCCCGAACTCTGCTGCACCATCGGAGGCGGTCCTACGTAGGCCGTAGGTAGCGACTGCAGGAGAAGGACTGTTTCCGAAAACGTGCACCTTCATGCGGTATTCGATCATTTCCTTGTTGGTGTCGTTGTCTCGGTGCCATAGAAAACGGAGATAATTTCTGTGATCTTGTTGCACGATGAAACAATGGAACATTTGTTCGATGTCGGCGGTAATGGCGACCGGTTCCTTTCTGAATCTCATGAGCACTCCAACCAGGTTGTTAGTCAGGTTCGGACCAGTGAGGAGAACGTCATTCAGAGATACGCCGTCATGTTTGGCGCTTGAATCGAACACCACCCTGATTTGTTTCGGCTTTCTTGGATGATACACTCCAAAGGAAGGTAGATACCAGCATTCTTCATCAGCTTGCAATGGTGGAGCTGGCTCTGCGTGATCATTGCGAAATATCTTGTCCATAAAAGCTATGAAATGTTCTTTCATTTCAGGCTTGTTCCTTAATGTTCTCTGCAGTGAGATGAATCTAGGTAAGGCCTGTTCTCTGTTGTTAGGAAGCCTGGTCCTTGAAGCCTTGAAGGGTAAGGGAGCAACCCAGCGGTCAGATTCATTTTTGAAGAATCCACTGTCCATGATTTTAAGAAACTCCTTGTCTTCTATGGATAAGGCGACTTTGTTGTCATCTTTTGTTGTGTGAAACACTGTTCTCCCTAAGTCATCACCGTAGGGAGTGGGAATGATGTCAGGCTCCTGGATGCAATCAGAGAACCTCTCTTTCACTTCGTAGTGATGAAGGCATGGCTTAAAGTGAGTTGCTCGACCATTTTGGAGCACATACGTTTTACAGGCGTTGACTTCGGATGTCTTGTGACTCCTATCCAGACATACATCGCCCACGATTACCCAGCCTAGGTCGAGTCTTTGGGCGTATGGAGCGTCATCTGGGCCGTTGCATTGTTGGCGTACCTTGTGGACCTTCAGAATGTCCCTTCCGAGTAGGATTAGAATATCAGCATTCATGTCCAGAGGAGGAATTTCATTAGTCAGGTGCCTCAAGTGGCGATGATGAAGTGCGGCTTCCGGAGTGGGAATCTCCTCCCTGTTATCAGGTATCTGGTCACATTCAATTAGGGTTGGCAAGGGTATATGCACGTTTCCCTTGATTGAAGAGACTATGTACCCAGAGGCTCTCCTGCCAGAAGTCTCAACACGACCAGAGCAGGTGTTGAGGATGTATGGAGTCGTTTGTCCCTTTATGTTGAAGATCTCAAAGAATTTGGGCCTTGCTAGAGATCGGTTACTTTGCTCATCTATTATGGCATACATTTTGGAGGCCTTGTCGGGTTGTCCTTCTGGATAGACCTCAATCAGACATACCTTGGCACAGCATTTAGGATCAGTCCCTTCTCCACATACCTCAGTACATGAGGAGGAAACAGCAGTTGCAGTTGGGTCAGGGACCTGTGGCTCCCCGCCATGCTTTTGAGCAGGGTTAGATGCTGCAGAAGGTTGTGAGTTGTATGGAGCTGGCGTGGGATGCATGGCTGTGACGTGTTTATCACTGCTGCATTCAGTGCACTTAAAGGCGGCCTTACAGTCCTTAGCGAGGTGGTCTGAGGAGGTGCAACACTTATAACATATCCCAAGCTCCTTGAGGGTATCTTTACGCTCCTGCAAATTCCTTGCTCTGAATCCACGGCATTCTTTAAGTGGGTGAGGCCTTTTGTGGATAGGGCACATACGGTTATTGTCCATGACTTTAGGAGCAACATTATTTGTCTTAGTGAAGGCAGGTGTAGTAAGTGGAACGTCAGTCTTTCTCACAGATACTGTGTTCCTTGAATCTCTACGTTTGGCAATGTTATCATACCTTGTAGATGATGATGATGCTGGTGGAGTAGGCTCAGTGAAGTCAAAGCTGGGATCATTCTTCTTCCGAGCTTGGTCACTGATGAACCTGGAAAAATATGAAAAGGGGGGAAAGGACACATCATGCTGCCTTTTATACCGTGAGCCATGGTCTGCCCATTTATCCTGCATGCCGTGTGGCAACTTGGACACTATTGGATTAACGCCATGAGCAGTATCTAGGTAGCTCAGTCCTGAGAGACGTGGGTCTAATTTTGCCAATTCTATTTCCTTTAGCAGGTCGCTCAGATCTTGAAGTTTTTTATTGTCCTTGTTAGTTATCTTTGGGAAGGTTTGCAGTCTTTTAAATAAGGCACATTCTATAGCTTCTGAGCTGCCATAGGTTTGTTCTAGTCTCTCCCAGGCTGCAATAAGACCTGCATCTGAATAGTCCACATGAACTGCCCTTATTGTCTTTATGCGCTCTGCTGATTCAGGGCCTAACCAGTTAACAAGCAAATCCAGTTGTTCCTTGCCGGTGAGATTAAGGTCTTGGATCACTGCTTGAAAGGTGGATTTCCAGGCTCTATAATTCTCAGCACGATCATCAAACTTTGAGAGACTAATGTTTATTAACTCCCGGCGAATCATGTATCTGGCGAAGTCAGACATATCCGATCTCCCGGTCATTGTTGCAGGATGAACTTGTGGTATCCGTAGGGAATGTAAGTTCTCTGGCTTATATGACTGCGACAAATCAGGACGAAATGATGCGGCATAAGGGTTAAACTGCGGTTTAGTCTCTATAGGTTCTGCTGGCTGTGGCCTAAATTGTGAGTTAGTGCTGGAAGTTACCTTGTCGGCAGTAGGTGGCGACATTTCTTGACTTGCGGGCGCATCCGTGTTAGAAACTGGAGGTGGTGCTGGTGCAGATGTTACATGTCTTAGCACGTAGTCTGAAGTTCGATCAGCTGCGTCTTCCATTTCTTCTGGAATAAGACAGTCCGGATTATCATCTTGTCCCAGTGCTTGTTCAAGGACCTTCAGTTTAGCGAGGGCTGTTGCTTCTTCCCTTTCTGCTTGGAGTATTTTTAATTTCCTTTGAGCTTCCATCTCATTTCTTTGAGCTTCCACTTCCACTTCAGCCTCCCTTTTAGCAAAGGAGCTTTTTACTCTAGCTTCCTCTGCAGCTGCGCGGATCTCCAGTAGCTTGTCGGACAATGTTGACTTCCTGGAGTGAGATGATCTGGAAGACCGAGCTGTGATTTTGGTCGATGTTGTGCGATGCGACCTAACCTCTTGGAGGTGAGCGATGCGGAGTTCTGCTTTATCCTGGGCATCTCGTACTAATGAGGTCTTTTCTTGGAGAAGAGTTTCCCTTTCAGTTACTTCTGCTGGGGCATCTTCCATGTCACAGTTACTCAGGAATGTGATGTGCTTTGCAGACAGTCTCTGGTAGCGATCATAGGCGGCAGATAAACTCTTCAATGTGGCGGTTAAACCTGCAGCGTCAATGTGGTAACGTGGAAGAGCTGCTAAATAGTGATCAACTCTGCCCCATAAATGTTCTAGGTTATCATGGAACTCGTCTCTAGTAGTCTCAAAGTTCTCTCTGGCCTTTTGTGTCGGCTTGGTTACACGTTTGGGTCGTACGTCCTGCTCTGCAGTAAGTGTGGACTCTGCTCCTGCAGCATCTATGGTGTCGGGAACCTGATGTGCTTCACTTGCAGATGGGTCCACGGTGCCCTTTGTGGACATGTTTTAGCTAAGATGGCAGACGGTTAAGACTTTCCTAGCAGACAATGCATATGCACACAGACACTGTAGACTTAGGTCTCTTGTTACTATTCTGCCACCGATATACGTGGATGAGATGTGTCTGAGGGATGTGATCACAAATCGCTATATAAGCAATGGCAGGTAGCGTTACTCGCCAACCCGTGCCACCAGTCTCTATCAGCCGCGCGTGGTGATCCGGAAGGATGATGCAGTGATATGTTCAACAGGTTTATTTACAGTACCTTGGTGAGAGTGAGGACTGTAGGTTAGAGCTGTTACAGAATCACCAGACAGAGATAATAGAAGCTTCAGGTTAGAGGTAACAAGAGAATCCTTTCTCCAGCTCTGCAGCACATGTGGGATCCAAGATGGCACGGAGTACAAAACAGGAAGAGAAGGAAAAAGATAGGAGGAGCTAAAGACAGAAAGGTGTTGTGGGAGAATTCCATAACAAATATTACAGTGATATAGCAAACGGACAGTAGATGGCAGCAAAGTATAACAAATGATAGAACCAGGCTTATTAGCACTACATAATGTCCATGTATGGCTGAAAGTCTATCATAATAAACTGAGCAGCACACCCAGCACACAGCGCCCGTGATCGTTCTCACACGAGCTCCAGGGGGCAGCAGACCAGGAGTGTTAGGGGTGCACACATCAGAAGTGGCGTTGGACAGAGGGGTTTTCTGACCAGGTTGTGGAGTGATTTTGCTATGACCGCAGACAGGACAGGTACTGCTGCATCAATTGAAAGTGACAGGAGACAACATTTGTCCAGTATGGTTACAAACTATTTTTCATCCCTTATCGATGTTCTCCCTCAACTTTCATTCCCATTTGATTACTGGGCATCCAAATTAGACACCTGGCCAGAATTGGCAGAATATGCATTGCAGGAGCTTGCTTGCCCGGCAGCTAGTGTCCTATCAGAAAGAGTATTCAGTGCTGCAGGTTCAATATTAACCGAAAAAAGGACTCGTCTGGCTACCCAAAATGTTGATGATCTAACATTCATTAAAATGAACCACAACTGGATTTCGAATTCTTTTGCCCCACCTTGCCTGGCCGACACCTAGCTTTCCTATGAAAAGCTCTTGCCTGTGGACTACTGTGAATTACTTTTCTAATGTCTTAATTTGCTGCAGCTGATTGTCCAGCATACGACATGTTTACACCTCCCTAAATGGCCAAACTCCCCACACGGGGCCGTGTTATCGCGACTTGGCGCAAGCACCCGTGAGAGTGCTGTTTGTCTGAAGAGGTGGGTGTGCCCGCTTTTGGTCGACAGCACTGCCACTGGGTCCCTCATAGTACAATAAAGTGTCTCTGGCGGTGGTGGTGCGCACCCAACGTCAGACACACTGTTGTAACATGAGGGGTCCTGGGCCTGTACCGCCGGCCACAAGACAGTTCACCCACCCCCAGGTCAAACATTGCTCTACCACTTCCACAGTTATCTCTCACACTTCCACCAATGTTTAGTCTATGCGCTGACATCCTTCCATTCCTGCCACTGACAATACCATTGTGTTGACATGTATGATGGTACTTAACATAGTCAGGGGCAGTGTCCTCTATTTACCAAAGTAAATACTTTGCGCCAAATTAGTAGGTCTGAAACTACGCAGAGGATCCCACCCCTGTACCTAATCATTGCACCCTTTAGTGTTTTCGTTTTGTTTTAATGCGAGACATTCACATTTATTTATTGTTTTGGACTACTAACTGGCAGACACTCATTACAATCGGCCTCCGCTGACCAGACCACTGCTGCCCATGTACCCCTTGGAACCAATTTTAAATTGCCTACAGCCAGCCCAATTTTATTATGTTAGGCCTTCGAAGCCTGTCTGCGGTCCCTCCTTCCACTAGGCCTCCACTGACCTGTCTACTGCTGCCCGTGTACCCCTGGAACCAATTATAAAGTGCCTACAGCCAGTCCAATTTTATTATGTTAGGCCTTCGAAGCCTGTCTGCGGTCCCTCCTTCCACTAGGCCTCCACTGACCAGACGACTGCTGCCCGTGTACCCCTGGAACCAATTATAAAGTGCCTACAGCCATATGTTATTATGTTAGGCCTTAGAAGCCTGTCTGCGGCCCGTTCTTTCTACTACTCGTACACTGACCAGACCACTGCTGCCCGTGTACCCCTGGAACCAATTATAAAGTGCCTACAGCCATATATTATTATGTTAGGCCTTAGAAGCCTGTCTGCGGCCCGTTCTTTCTACTACTCCTACACTGACCAGACCACTGCTGCCCGTGTACCCCTGGAACCAATTATAAAGTGCCTACAGCCATATGTTATTATGTTAGGCCTTAGAAGCCTGTCTGCGGCCCGTTCTTTCTACTACTCCTACACTGACCAGACCACTGCTGCCCGTGTACCCCTGGAACCAATTATAAAGTGCCTACAGCCATATGTTATTATGTTAGGTCTTAGAAGCCTGTCTGCGGCCCGTTCTTTCTACTACTCCTCTACTGACCAGACCACTGCTGCCCGTGTACCACTGGAACCTATTTTTAATTGCATAGAGCATCCTTTTTTTAATAGTAGGCGTACAAAGTCTGTCTGCGGTCCACTATTGAAATTGTCCTCCACTGCCCAGAGCAATGCTGCCTGTGTACCCCTGTAACCTTTTTTAAACTGCAGTGAGCCACATTTTTGGTTTAAGGCCTACTACCTGTGTCTGTCTGCGCCACTCAATACAGCTGTCTTCCTTTGAAAAAAGCAGAGCGTCAATAGTCTTGTTTTCAGCCTCTAGGAATTTTAAAACTGCATTGGGGCTACAATTTTGGTAGGGCCTACTAACGGTGTCTGCCGCCCCAAGGTGTGCCCCAGGTTTCGTTCACATTGCTTCGATCTTCCTACTCTCGTTTAGTAGTTGTTGCAAACTACACTGCATTAGGCCTACAAATTTGGTATGGGGTGTAGAGAGACGGTGTGTTACACTCCAAGGTGTTCCCCATGTTTCGTCCACATTGCTTCGATCTTCCTACTCTCGTTTAGTAGTTGGTGAAAACTACACTGCATTAGGCCTACAAATTGGGTATGGGGTGTAGAGACGGTGTCTTCCGCTCCAAGGTGTTCTCCAGGTTGCCTTTCCTAAGCTTCTATCTTCAGGCTCTTGTTAAATAATGCTTAAATGAAACAACTGCATTTGGCGTACTAGTTGGTTTGGGGCCTACTAACAGTGTCTGCCACTCCTTGCTGTTCTCCTGGTTTCCTGTCCTGAAATTCCATTTTCAGGCTCTCGTTAAGTAGTTGTTAATGTTAGACTGCATTTGGCCTACTAGTTGGGTTGGGGCCTACTATCGGTGTCTGCCACTCCTTGCTGTTCTCCTCCACTGAACAAAGCTGTGCTGCCTGTTTACTACTGTTGCCAATTTTGAACTGCATTTCGACTACTTACTGATTTGGGCCTACTCTCTGTGTCAGCCTCTCATTCCAGTTGTCCTCCACTGCAATGCCCCCTGATTAGTCCTGTGTTACCAATTTTGAACTGCATTTAGCCCACTTTATTCTTTGGGCCTATATCTGTGTTTCCTCCTCATCCTGCCCATTGCCCAGCCAGTGATAGATGAGTCTGCTGGTACATTGACCCATAATGCAACATTTCCCGTGCACGCTACACTGCAAGATTGTGACCCTGCTGAAAGTCAGGTCCCCCTTCCCGCATACCATACCACCTTACACGGGGACAAAGAGGAAGGTGCAGATGAAAGTGCAGGTTCCTTCATCAGGTGGGGGGAGGAATACTAGTTGGCGACGTCACTGGCACAGGGCCTCTCATAGTACGCAAAAGTGTTGCTGCCGGTGGGAGGCGCCCCCGCCGTGCAAACACACCGCTGTACTTTGAGGGGCCCTGTGCCAGTGCCAATGCCAACGAGTGGGCCACCCTGCTTGCTCAGGATCACAGCACTTGCAAAGTTGAAATACTTACCTCTCCCTGCTCCACTGCCGTGACGTGGTCCAGATTTACTGGGCCCACTAATTACTTGAACCAGCCCTACCCCCCACAACTTTAGCCAAATGACCCCCAATTTCAAATGCCTTCCAATTATTATAAGCTAAATTACAATTGACAAGCTTCTGTAACAAGAATGGATGTTTTTGCCTTTAAAATGGGCAGTGTAGGTGTTTTCCTGGCCTCCACTCACTGCCGACTATGCTCCCCCATTGACTTGCATTGGGTTTCGTGTTTCGGTCGATACCCGACTTTTCTCGATAATCGGCCGATTCCACTCGACTCGACTTTTAAGATAGTCGGGTTTCGCGAAACACGGCTCGACTCCAAAAAGGTCAAGGTCGCTCAACCCTAGTCATCAGTACACCAGCTAGGATAACCAGAGGCTTCCTGCTTATCCCTAAGATGTAATTTAATGTAAGGCGCAAACAGATCATCAGTGGTTTTAGGAAAATGCCATATTTCATAGATGTGGGCGATCCTATACCCTTTTTCTATAGCCATCTCGAGCTCTAGAGTGCACTAGGTGCCTGTCAGCGCCCGTTCTTCATCACTGTGGGCACAAATATCTGTCTGGGAATATGTAGCGCATGTATAGCAAAGGGGAAACATTAATTTTTTGTTGAGTTTTACCGGTAGAACAGGAAAAAATAAATCTCTCGGCGGGTAGACCTTGACTCTAGCAATGCCAAAGTATTTTTTAATGAATCCAAAATTGTCGTAGATGATGTCTGGATGGCCTACAGGGTATGTTTTAGTTTTGTTTACAAAGGGGTACAGACTGGTGAAATCGTAGTAATGTAAAGTCTCCCCTTCTTCCAGATGGTGATAGAGCTTAATGGCGTTAGTTCGCCCGCCATAAAGCGCATCACGGGGGTCTAAAGGAACGGGGAATTCCATCTGGCGGAGAAATGCTTGAAGGTTAGAATCATTTTCAACCATTTCATTCCACTCATGTTCCCACAGCAGTCTTACTGTGTACCCGCAGCACTGTAAGTAACGCTTTTTAGCTAAAAAGGTGTAATATAACTGGCCGTAGGAGGTACTTGTGACCTTATTCGTGTCATTTTCATTATAGCACACGGGACATCCGTGGTAAAAACACCCCTGAAATTCAAAGGCTATGTGCTGGCCGCTAACATAGGCATAACCATCTAGAAAATACTTCCCGACCTGTTTTTCACCGCCTCTCAAAGCGTGCTGTATGTCGATGTTCTCAGAGTGGGCTACATACATGAGCCACTGTATAGCGGGTGTCGAGTAGCGATTTTTTGCCTTATTATCACCAGGTAAAATGGCGATTGTCTTTTTTGGAAGAAATTTAAACCAGTACATTGTCATACACACCGAGGCCAGGGTGATGAGCTGAAAAGGATCAACACATCTTCTAGCAGGCCCGTCTAATTCTGGAAAGAGCTATTTTGTAAAACAGCTGCTATATAATATTGAAGACACAAAAGAGAATAGTAAAACCAAAAACACTCAGTTTGAAAAAATGTTGCAGTAATCCGCAAGTGCTAGTAAAAGATGTAAAAAAATATTGATGTATTAAAATAATACATCAGATAGGGATTGCATACATTAGTTAGGACTTTTACATCTTTTACTAGCACTTGCGGATTACTGCAACATTTTTTCAAACTGAGTGTTTTTGGTTTTACTATTCTCTTTTGTGTCTTCAGGTTTCTTGGTGGTGTGTGAACATGATCATACAGACTTGTTCACTGTGCAAGTAGCCCATGTGTTCCTGTTTCCATAATTGTTCTCTTGTGTCTACAAGACTGGGGAGTTCCACCACTCCTCTTGGGCTATCTGCACAAAAGCTGTTCTACCCTGTATGCACACATGGATTTTTCCTCTCTGAACCCTGTTCACACAGGTTATATACAGATGATCAGGTTTTTAAATACATCAGATAGGGATTGCATACATTAGTTAGGACTGCTCTGATAAGGGTATACCGTGAAGATTGGTAGAGCAGCTTAGTATACATTTTTTGCAAAAAACGTATCAACCAAATACCCTGTTTTTTACATCTTTTACTAGCACTTGCGGATTACTGCAACATTTTTTCAAACTGAGTGTTTTTGGTTTTACTATTCTCTTTTGTGTCTTCAGGTTTCTTGGTGGTGTGTGAACATGATCATACAGACTTGTTCACTGTGCAAGTAGCCCATGTGTTCCTGTTTCCATAATTGTTCTCTTGTGTCTACAAGACTGAGGAGTTCCACCACTCCTCTTCGGCTATCTGCACAAAAGCTGTTCTACCCTGTATGCACACATGGATTTTTCCTCTCTGAACCCTGTTCACACAGGTTATATACAGATGATCAGGTTTTTAAATACATCAGATAGGGATTGCATACATTAGTTAGGACTGCTCTGATAAGGGTATACCGTGAAGATTGGTAGAGCAGCTTAGTATACATTTTTTGCAAAAAACGTATCAACCAAATACCCTGTTTTTTACATCTTTTACTAGCACTTGCGGATTACTGCAACATTTTTTCAAACTGAGTGTTTTTGGTTTTACTATTCTCTTTTGTGTCTTCAGGTTTCTTGGTGGTGTGTGAACATGATCATACAGACTTGTTCACTGTGCAAGTAGCCCATATGTTCCTGTTTCCATAATTGTTCTCTTGTGTCTACAAGACTGGGGAGTTCCACCACTCCTCTTGGGCTATCTGCACAAAAGCTGTTCTACCCTGTATGCACACATGGATTTTTCCTCTCTGAACCCTGTTCACACAGGTTATATACAGATGATCAGGTTTTTAAATACATCAGATAGGGATTGCATACATTAGTTAGGACTGCTCTGATAAGGGTATACCGTGAAGATTGGTAGAGCAGCTTAGTATACATTTTTTGCAAAAAACGTATCAACCAAATACCCTGTTTTTTACATCTTTTACTAGCACTTGCGGATTACTGCAACATTTTTTCAAACTGAGTGTTTTTGGTTTTACTATTCTCTTTTGTGTCTTCAGGTTTCTTGGTGGTGTGTGAACATGATCATACAGACTTGTTCACTGTGCAAGTAGCCCATGTGTTCCTGTTTCCATAATTGTTCTCTTGTGTCTACAAGACTGAGGAGTTCCACCACTCCTCTTCGGCTATCTGCACAAAAGCTGTTCTACCCTGTATGCACACATGGATTTTTCCTCTCTGAACCCTGTTCACACAGGTTATATACAGATGATCAGGTTTTTAAATACATCAGATAGGGATTGCATACATTAGTTAGGACTGCTCTGATAAGGGTATACCGTGAAGATTGGTAGAGCAGCTTAGTATACATTTTTTGCAAAAAACGTATCAACCAAATACCCTGTTTTTTACATCTTTTACTAGCACTTGCGGATTACTGCAACATTTTTTCAAACTGAGTGTTTTTGGTTTTACTATTCTCTTTTGTGTCTTCAGGTTTCTTGGTGGTGTGTGAACATGATCATACAGACTTGTTCACTGTGCAAGTAGCCCATATGTTCCTGTTTCCATAATTGTTCTCTTGTGTCTACAAGACTGGGGAGTTCCACCACTCCTCTTGGGCTATCTGCACAAAAGCTGTTCTACCCTGTATGCACACATGGATTTTTCCTCTCTGAACCCTGTTCACACAGGTTATATACAGATGATCAGGTTTTTAAATACATCAGATAGGGATTGCATACATTAGTTAGGACTGCTCTGATAAGGGTATACCGTGAAGATTGGTAGAGCAGCTTAGTATACATTTTTTGCAAAAAACGTATCAACCAAATACCCTGTTTTTTACATCTTTTACTAGCACTTGCGGATTACTGCAACATTTTTTCAAACTGAGTGTTTTTGGTTTTACTATTCTCTTTTGTGTCTTCAGGTTTCTTGGTGGTGTGTGAACATGATCATACAGACTTGTTCACTGTGCAAGTAGCCCATGTGTTCCTGTTTATATAATATTGAAGCTAATTTTTCTCAGAAACCTGATAATATTGTATGGTTTTATTCGTGTTGGCAAAAACTATATGATGAAATCTCTCTCTCTTTTCCCCACGCCAGATTTGTGGAGGGTCTGCCGAATACATTCGTAGATGACGAATTATTCCCACCGGAGAAGGTGAATTTGGCGATTGTTGATGATCTCATGGAGAGTGCTAGTGAAAATTGTGAGATAGAAAAAGCCTTTACCAAGTATGTGCACCACAGAAATCTCAGCATTTTCTACCTGGTGCAAAACATATTTTGTCAGGGTAAGAAAAGCCGTACGATAAATTTAAACACAAAGTACATGGTGCTTTTTAATAACCCTCGAGATAAATTACAAATTTTAACTCTAGCTCGTCAGATGTATCCCGGAAAAACACGTTTTTTCCTAGAAGCTTTTGAGGATGCCACGCGGGCCCCTTACGGGTATTTGCTTGTAGATTTGAGAGCTAATACCCCTGAGGATCTGCGCTTAAGAACTGGGTTGTTTCCACCCGCGTTGCCCGCTGTCTATGTTCAAAAGAAAAACACTTCTAAAAAGTGAATTTTACCCGGTATCAGACATTCTACGCTGTGTGCGTTGTGATGTAAAGATGTCTGAGAGGCTCCGGCGTAACTGGGCTCTCTTAAAAACCCTAGTGAGAGCAACCCCCGCTGTCAGAAAGTCTATTTTGCGCAATGCAAGCAATGATTTAATTACAGCCATAGGCGAGATTGCTTTAAATATCTTAAAAGGCAGGATTCCGCTGAAAGAGCGCCAAAAAGGTATATTAAAGAAGTGGCGTAAAGCTATAAGAACCCTGAGCGACAGATCTCAGCCCATAAAGAAAAAGAAGCGACTACTAAAACAGGCCGGCGGGTTTATCGGCCCTCTTTTAGCTTTTACAATTCCAATAATAACAAGCCTGATCGCCGGAAGATAATGGCGCATGCATTGAAAATGTATTTAGTCCCCAAACAGGAGCTAGACAAACTAAGACCCGGTACTACAGATAACATACGCGACAGTGTTATTCGACGCCTTGATGGTGAAATTAGCGACATTTTACAGCGTCGTGACATTCCCGATGATGTGAAAATTAAAATGTATAGCTCTGTGCTACAACGCTACTTGGTACATACACGACACAGCTCAAAAGAAGTAACGGCTTTAAATCTCGTTAGCACTCCTGATCCTGGTCAGCAACAATTGCCAAATACCGACTCTGATAAAAATCATGAGATCGCTGAAATTGTCAGCCATATAAACCAAAGATATAAAAAGAATGCTGAATTTTTACTAAACAGGCTGCTGCAGAATAAAAATGTTACAGCATGGAATAATAATGCTGAATTTATTTTCAAAGGATCCGTAATACCAGGGTCTAACTTACTGGATTTGGTACGTAGTACAACGCAGAGCCATGCTCTGAACAGTAGAAATTTACCGCCGGGTTGGGATTCATTTATGCAGGCTATGGCCGAGCTAAATATGCCGTCTACAGTTGTGGGCAACCCCGCTACTAGGAAGCTATTAGATGAATTAAAAATTACCAACAGTGAGACACGCTCTGTATCTACACCGCTGAAGTTAGCCACGGCGCCCCGTACAATTCAATCTTTACATTCCCCGTCATTAGGTACCACACGCGGAACTCTGCTACCTAAAAAAAGGTCTCTACCGATGCTACAAACCATGTGGCTCACGATGTAAAGAATGTACTGGATAAATGCTGTACTTGCCTTGTAACGCTATATTAATTATTTTGTAAGAAGTGTAATGATGTATGTTCATTGTACTATTTAATGTTTTTACTTTTTATATTCTGTAAGAATTTTTATAGTATTGAAATGTCTTTGAGATGTATTAATGTTTTTACTTTTTATATTCTGTAAGAATTTTTATAGTATTGAAATGTCTTTGAGATGTATTAATGTTTTTACTTTTTATATTCTGTAAGAATTTTTATAGTATTGAAATGTCTTTGAGATGTATTTATTTTGCAACAATAAAATCTTTTAAAATTTTTACAATATCGTGTCTTTGGTTTTATATTTGTATAAAACACACCGCTTCTTACTTGCGTGTGTTGTAATATGGCCACATACATAATGTGCCCATATAATGAGAAAGGTGTTATAAACCACCTGTAAAATAAATACACGACTAGGATATAATTATAAACATGTGTTATCCCAGAAGCAAATTAACGATATCAAACATGGTGTGTTATAAAAACATGAATAAAACACACTGTCCTGATTACCGAATGCAGTATGTAATCGTACAGATCCTAGGATATAATTATATACCACAGCAATCTAATAGGGGGATTAGCAAAAAGCTAATATAAAAGCTAATATAAAACTATATCAAACTATATCAAACTATATCAAAAGGGGGGAGATTAAACAAGGAGGGACAGCTGGCTACCAGCTGTCAGACAAGGGGAGGGGAGGGGTTACACACTTTGATACACTTTGATAGGGACGTGTCCACCTGTCAGATTGAGTTTGACGAAACATATGGATGCTACACTACTGTCCAGTCCTGTTTTCTAAAAGTTACCTCTGCTGCTTCTGTAAGGAAGGCAAAGCAGCGGTAAACTGGTTAATGAGTCACATGGGCCGGTAATGTGTGATTGCCCCCAGGCTGAAACTTAAGTGATTTTCACGAACGAAAAAAATAAATTAGTTAAAAGCTTCTCCTATACATTACAAGGTTTATCACGGACTGTACAGAGTGTGCACTGGTGCTATCTATGTGAGTAGTGTAGCATCCATATGTTTCGTCAAACTCAATCTGACAGGTGGACACGCCCCTATCAAAGTGTATCAAAGTGTGTAACCCCTCCCCTCCCCTTGTCTGACAGCTGGTAGCCAGCTGTCCCTCCTTGTTTGATTTCCCCTTTTGATATAGTTTGATATAGTTTGATATAGTTTTTATGCTTATATTGCATATTTATTTACATTGTTTACTGATAGTACTATACTGCTAGTTTGATATACTTTAATTTGCTGCAGTTTGATATTATCAGAGTATTTGATACAGCGATTCTCACATCTATCATATCAATTAGATTCTCATTTTATATGAAGTTGTTATGAGTTTACTGCAGTTATCAGAGCAATGTATTTTATTTGACAGCCACAACAGTCACACAGGCCATAATGATAGTGTATCTGCAGCATGTTATTTGGAAATAAAGAACACATTTCAATGTGTGGCTGTAGATGTTATCTGAGGGTCATTTGCCCCGAGGTGTTATGGGTGTTTTTTTGCTTATAATGCATATTTATTTACATGGTTTACTGATAGTACTATCCCCTTTTTTGTATTCGCTTTCTCTTTGTGCCTGTAGATGTTATCTGAGGGTCATTTGCCCGGAGGTGTTATGGGTGTTTTTTGCTTATAATGCATATTTATTTACATGGTTTACTGATAGCTACGGGCTTATTTTTGTACAAATCCAGGCTGTTTATTATATCCTAGGGTCTGTACGATGTTTATATTAGCTTTTTGATAATCCCGGGAGTGCCATCTATCTAGCCCTAGTATTTTTGATATCTCAAAAGGGTGTGACACATTCACATATATTATTCCAGCTTTCTTTAATTCTACATTATTTTAGCACATATTAATTTCACAACTTTTATATGATATTTATAACACTCATTTTATATGAGTTTTCTAACACATTCTCATGGGGATATGATATATATATATTTTGTGTTTTGCATCATTATCTGACACTGTAATTCGCATTTTATATAAAATCTGCATAAAAAAATCTTCTTGGCTACACCAAAACACGTAAGAAACAAATTTGTCTGGCAGCTGGTAGCCAGCTGTCCCTCCTTGTTTGATTTCCCCTTTTGATATAGTTTGATATACTTTAATTTGCTGCAGTTTGATATTATCAGAGTGTGATACAGCGATTCTCGCTTTCTATCATATCAATTAGATTCTCATTTTATATGAAGTTGTTATGAGTTTACTGCAGTTATCAGAGCAATGTATTTTATTTGACAGCCACAACAGTCACACAGGCCGTAATGATAGTGTATCTGCAGCATGTTATTTGGAAATAAAGAACACATTTCAAGTTAGCAATGTCTCAGAGATCTAAACCACTAACCAGCTGTCTCTGAGTCTGGCTGGCTTCCCCTTTTGATATAGTTTGATATAGTTTGATATAGTTTTTATGCTTATAATGCATATTTATTTACATGGTTTACTGATAGTACTATACTGCTACGGGCTTATTTTTGTACAAATCCAGGCTGTTTATTATATCCTAGGGTCTGTACGATGTTTATATTAGCTTTTTGATAATCCCAGGAGGGCCATCTATCTAGCCCTAGTATTTTTGATATCTCAAAAGGGTGTGACACATTCACATATATTATTCCAGCTTTCTTTAATTCTACATTATTTTAGCACATATTAATTTCACAACTTTTATATGATATTTATAACACTCATTTTATATGAGTTTTCTAACACATTCTCACGGGGATATTATATATATATATTTTGTGTTTTGCATCATTATTTGACACTGTAATTCGCATTTTATATAAAATCTGCATAAAAAAATCTTCTTGGCTACACCAAAACACGTAAGAAACAAATGTATAACTTTTAGCTCTGCCGCATACACAGATATTAATTTCACAACTTTTATTTGATATTTATAACACTCATTTTATATGAGTTTTCTAACACATTCTCACGGGGATATTATATATATATATATATATATATTTTGTGTTTTGCATCATTATTTGACACTGTAATTCGCATTTTATATAAAATCTGCATAAAAAAATCTTCTTGGCTACACCAAAACACGTAAGAAACAAATGTATAACTTTTAGCTCTGCCGCATCCACAGATATTAATTTCACAACTTTTATATGATATTTATAACACATTCTCATTTATATGGGATTTATAACACAATATTGTAAAATCATTTATTGGTTCGCGGTCTTACTAGGGATCTCAGGATCCCATGTTTAGTACTGGCATATGTTGCATAATTTCAGCACATTTCCTGTACCACAGTATATTTTTTCATGTGCAGCATTATTAGTCATTTAGGACTTATTTATGTTATCATGTTTTTACACTTTATTAATATGCTGTCCATATAGGTCAGTGAGATATATATCTGTATGTGTGCCTGTTTTCCCCCTTTCACCTTGTGTACAGGCATTGTCCATATTATAGGCATTGTGTGTATTCGCTTTGTCTTTGTGCCTGTAGGTGTTATCTGAGGGTCATTTGCCCGGAGGTGTTATGGGGTTTTTGGCTTATAATGCATATTTATTTACATGGTTTACTGATAGTACTATACTGCTACTGTCTTATTTTTGTACAAATCCAGGCTGTTTGGTGACCCCCTTTTTGTATGTCCTCTGCTTTTCTTGTTTTTGTGTAAAATTTATTAGTCATTTAGGACTTATTTATGTTATCATGTTTTTGCACTTTATTAATATGCGGCCCATATAGGTCAGTGAGATATATATCTGTATGTGTGACTGTTTTCCCCTTTTCACCTTGTGTGCAGGCATTGGCCATATTATAGGTATTGTGGGTATTCGCTTTCTCTTTGTGCCTGTAGGTGTTATCTGAGGGCCATTTGCCCGGAGGTGTTATGGCGGTTTTTGCTTATAATGCATATTTATTTACATGGTTTACTGATAGTACTATACTGCTACTGGCTTATTTTTGTACAAGTCCATGCTGTTTGGTGTTCCCCTTTTTGTATGGCCTCTGCTTTTTCTTGTTTTTGTGTAAAATCTCGGTCAGACAGGCACAGCTGTATCTCTACAAGACATGCTGGACACACCAGAGACATTGGAAATTGGATTTATAACGCCGAATTCTGAAAATAACCATTTTATATTTAATGACTAATGATTTCTATAGGCATACTTTACTATGAAATTATGCATAAAAATCTTCTTGGGTAGCCCAAAACCCGTAAGAAACAAACGTATAACTTTTAGCTCCTCCACATCAACATATATTATTCCAGCTTTCTTTAATTCTACATTATTTTAGCACATATTAATTTTACAGGTGCCTGTGCTGTCTATAATTTGACTCCTTTTTATTCAAAGACATCTAACATATGCAGACTTTTAAAGCTTTTTTACACTTCTATTGGTGTTACATTTCTATTGGTGTTACTTTTGCACATGTATTACTGGCTTCTTTAAAAAATATGAATATTATCTGGTTTACTTATGTTGCAGTATTTTATTTTCCTGGTGTTACAGCCACCCCTGCCTCCGGTACTCATCAGTCACTGTGAAATAATGCAAAAATACATCTGTGTGCGGATGGCGGCATCAACATTTTGCTATTATAAGTTTATGGTTCTGTAAAGAACACACAATACATACAGAACACACACACACACAACACACAACAAGCACATATTATGAAAAAATGACAATCATTGTATGTGATTTAAAAGACTTTAGTCGCTCATACGTAGCACAGAAAGATTTAGTTTAAAGCACTGTTTAGTCATGGTGGATTTAGATTTATCAGGTGAGATTTAGTTTGAAAGCACACAGCTCCGCGATAATGTCGGGTGTTGGACAGGCATTTAACAGTCTTTCATATGTATCACAGAAAGATTTTAGTTCCATCTGTGCGAGTTTGCTTTGAGCGTACTGCGCAGCCATGTCAGTAAACATTTTGACATGGTCATCATCCCACGGAGGACGACCTGTGTAAGGTGCATGTACAGCAACTTTCTGTTTTTTACTTACACGGCGACGGGATACTGAGCGTTTCTTTAGAGGTAATACAGGGGCAAAAATGCTAGAAGAGCCTGCAATAGCAGTATCTGTAGATTGCACAGTCTGGCACACAGGTATATTGAGGGGCTCTATGGGTGACCACATACCCTCGGAGAGCTGTTCAATTTCTCTGTTTTCAGGAGTAACTTGTGGTATGGCGACTGCGCTATTGGCTTCCCGAGTTATGCAGGGACTAGCGTTCTGCGATGCACGTCTCTCTCTTGAAACGTTCGTATATTTCTGATGTGGAATCTTGGGGCTTGGATTCCCGGGTTGTTTTGGTGCCGCATAGCATTCATCACGATCCACAACATAGATGGGCGAAAGAGATGTTGCTATATCAAAAGGGGAAGCCAGCCAGACTCAGAGACAGCTGGTTAGTGGTTTAGATCTCTGAGACATTGCTAACTTGAAATGTGTTCTTTATTTCCAAATAACATGCTGCAGATACACTATCATTACGGCCTGTGTGACTGTTGTGGCTGTCAAATAAAATACATTGCTCTGATAACTGCAGTAAACTCATAACAACTTCATATAAAATGAGAATCTTATTGATATGATAGAAAGTGAGAATCGCTGTATCAAATACTCTGATAATATCAAACTGCAGCAAATTAAAGTATATCAAACTATATCAAAAGGGGAAATCAAACAAGGAGGGACAGCTGGCTACCAGCTGCCAGACAAATTTGTTTCTTACGTGTTTTGGTGCAGCCAAGAAGATTTTTTTATGCAGATTTTATATAAAATGCGAATTACAGTGTCAGATAATGATGCAAAACACAAAATATATATATATATAATATCCCCGTGAGAATGTGTTAGAAAACTCATATAAAATGAGTGTTATAAATATCATATAAAAGTTGTGAAATTAATATGTGCTAAAATAATGTAGAATTAAAGAAAGCTGGAATAATATATGTGAATGTGTCACACCCTTTTGAGATATCAAAAATACTAGGGCTAGATAGATGGCACTCCCGGGATTATCAAAAAGCTAATATAAACATCGTACAGACCCTAGGATATAATAAACAGCCTGTATTTGTACAAAAATAAGCCCGTAGCTATCAGTAAACCATGTAAATAAATATGCATTATAAGCAAAAAACACCCATAACACCTCCTGGCAAATGACCCTCAGATAACATCTACAGGCACAAAGAGAAAGCGAATACAAAAAAGGGGATAGTACTATCAGTAAACCATGTAAATAAATATGCATTATAAGCAAAAAAACACCCATAACACCTCCGGGCAAATGACACTCAGATAAAATCTACAGCCACACATTGAAATGTGTTCTTTATTTCCAAATAACATGCTGCAGATACACTATCATTATGGCCTGTGTGACTGTTGTGGCTGTCAAATAAAATACATTGCTCTGATAACTGCAGTAAACTCATAACAACTTCATATAAAATGAGAATCTAATTGATATGATAGATGTGAGAATCGCTGTATCAAATACTCTGATAATATCAAACTGCAGCAAATTAAAGTATATCAAACTAGCAGTATAGTACTATCAGTAAACCATGTAAATAAATATGCATTATAAGCATAAAAACTATATCAAACTATATCAAAAGGGGAAATCAAACAAGGAGGGACAGCTGGCTACCAGCTGTCAGACAAAGGGAGGGGAGGGGTTACACACTTTGATACACTTTGATAGGGGCGTGTCCACCTGTCAGATTGAGTTTGACGAAACATATGGATGCTACACTACTTATGTGCTGTCCTTGATTGGCCCAGGGTCATAGACCTGTATAGGTGATTTTGTCTGCGACAACGATAAAAAACAAAAATGTCTCTGATTTTTATTTGGGGTCACAGTCTGCAAATACATTTGGGCCTGTGAGCAGCACCATAGACTATAATGGAAAAGAAATAATAAAAACCACAGATACAACATGTATGTGAGAAACGGACGTCTGAATGAGACTTTACTGTCATTACTGTGCTATAACATGTACAGGACCACCGACCAGCCATATACACCTCAGTCAGCATCCTATACGGCCTATCCACACAGGAGGACACACTTCTCTGTGCACACATCGACTGTTAATGTTTTGTGCACATAGAATGTCCTGTTCTCAGGAGTGCATGTCCTGTTTACCGGTTCAATATGCTACCAAGAACCTTTATTTTTAAGCCAGCTAAAAATCGTCTTACGTGACTAATAATCATTTTGCTCTTACATCAGGTGATTGCTGACCTATTTAAATTAGCCAATAATCAGGAAAATGCGCTCTTACAATCACACATTTCATGACTATTGGCTCATATAAATTGGCCATAATTCAGTTGCTGTGGGCTATGTAGGTCCGCAACATAAAAGGTTTTGATTGTCTGCTGCTGACCTGTACTTAGACCATTTAGAGAGCAAGATTACAGAAGTTACAAGACGTGGGCCTGTGTGCTTAAAAATGCCAGGGCTGAATTTCGGTCCCAGCCCGGCCCTGTTGGTGCCTGTGTTTTTGTTGTCACCGTTTGCCGCCCCTTCTTGTGCGTTTTCTAAAGGGATGAGGTTCTTTTCATTTGCTCTAATGGAAACAGAATTTTCCTTGGAGTCTTCAGAACAACTAGACTCCGAATCTGTAGTCCATCTGTCCTGGTTTGTGCATCTTTTTTTTCTGTATTTATTAGCAGGACGATTTTTTTGCACATATTCTCCATTGTTTCTGTATTTTGTCTTTTGGATTCTGTTTCAATTGAATACATTTTTCGTTTGATAGTCCCTTTTGGCGCTCAGGAAATTGTCTTTCTTTTTTTGTTTTATTTCACCTTGTAATGGCATCAATTTTGTATTTAATTTATTAAGAAATGTCTTTTGTTGATTTTCTGTCAGTCGTTCTTTTAATTCATTCTTTGCTTTATTGAAGAGGCAAAACAGCCATTGTTTCTACTCTCCTCTGCTTTAACCCGTTTTTACCTGCTCGCTGCAAAGAATGATGTCCATAAGTGTGGAATAAAAGACTTTTAATGCAAAGGATATGGTTGAGTGCTGCATATATATTCCTACTTTTTGAATTCATGCTATGCTTTGAGCTGTGCACCACCCAGATATGTCCTATAAGAAGTTGTATGGCTATCCATACTAATATTTGCAGATCAAAAAGTTGGTGCCTCTTTACTCTTCTACGTGGTAAAATCATTTTCATACCAATAGCGCTGAAATGCCATTGATAGCTGTTTTAAAGTAACTTAGATCTTTTCTAGAATAACATAAATATCTTTTAATAAAATTTTTGTTTCAATGTCACTGTAGTTTTGCTGCTGCTAATCTGTGCTGCTGGGGGCTTTTTAGAGAGAGAATCAGTCTCCTTCCCCTTCTGGCAGCAGACAGTATTGGCCCATTTTACTTCCCTTGTACATGGAGTTTTCTCAGTTATAGTGTCATGACAGAGGCTCTCATTTTTCCCTTAAAACCATTGCAGAAATTAATTGGCTTCTCTACAGTAAACAGAGAAAAGAGACAGAGCATGCATAATCACTATCACTCAGCACGTTAGATAGACCTGCACATTGACATAAACTTTGAACATAAGACAATGCCATACAATATAGTGAAATGAAGTAAATGCCTCTTTAGCAACATGTAAATGTATATAAATCCTAAAAACGATTTATTTTTTTTCAAACATGAAACCCTACATAAGAGATATGAATACGCAGACATTTAGAGAAATTGTGAATTACAACAAATTATTTTTACACATCAAATTTGTTTTTTTCATTTAACTCACTGTATTATACAGCGTTCACAACAAACTTGAAAATTTTTATTATTTGCTTAACCACTATTGAACCTCGGGCTGGCATTAAAATTTTTTCATCTGACGAAATGACAGTAAGTGATGGCGCCACATGTAATCCTGTATTTGTTTTATCAATAAACAAAGGTCCAATAAAATATAAAACAGGGCCGAATGGAGTAACTACTTTCCAGTAGGAGAAATAAGAGTCCCAGGCCACAGAATATTTTTCATTACAGGAGTTAAAAACCCATATTTGGTATCCATAGTCCCCTTTTCGGAACCCAGAGGTCTTCGGGGGAGAATCCGATGTAAATGCATAGTTAATTCTCTCCCATATCAACATCATTGGCCAACATGCCTCAGGTAACGCCAACAGTGTCAAATCCATCTCTGAATTGATTACTGATGTCTTCTTTCAGGAAAGTCTTCAGAAGTACAGTATCAAAATGCTAAATTGGAATGGATAAAGCATGTGTGGAAAAAAAAATAAAAAATTAAGCATTCCAGCTATTTTTTCCATACTTGCACCACTACATGATTGTCTATCACATTCTGCAGTTCTTTCAAGCAAGATTTATAAAGTAGGAGCTGTCTAGTCATCATCAGTAGTTATTATAAGAATTTCTGTGTTCCCCTAGTAGAGAAAGTGTGTGGTACAATCTTTGTTGTTTCATCATAAAGGAAAGTGCTCCTGAAAAGGCAAATATGTGGGCATTGCACTAAAGTATAAAATATTACCTAAATCAAAAGTAGCAAATAGCTCATGCACTGGTGCCAAATAGATTAAGATCTAAGGCTGGTTTCACACTTGCATTTCAAAACGCATGCGTTTAACCCCTTCCCGACCTTTGACGCCACGTAGGCGTCATGAAAGTCGGTGCCAATCCGACCTGTGACGCCTATGTGGCGTCATGGAAAGATCGCGTCCCTGCAGATCGGGTGAAAGGGTTAACTCCCATTTCACCCGATCTGCAGGGACAGGGGGAGTGGTAGTTTAGCCCAGGGGGGGTGGCTTCACCCCCTCGTGGCTACGATCGCTCTGATTGGCTGTTGAAAGTGAAACTGCCAATCAGAGCGATTTGTAATATTTCACCTATTATAACTGGTGAAATATTACAATCCAGCCATGGCCGATGCTGCAATATCATCGGCCATGGCTGGAAACACTAATGTGCCCCCACCCCACCCCACCGATCGCCCCCCCAGCCCCCCGATCTGTCCGGTACACTGCTCCGGCTCCCCTCCGTCCTGTGCTCCGCTCCCCCCCGTGCTCGTGTCCGCTCCCCCCGTGCTCCAATCACCCCCCCCGTGCTCCAATCACCCCCCCTGCACTCCGATCCACCCCCCGTGCTCCGATCCACCCCCCCGTGCTCCCGTGCTCCAAAATGGCGGGCGCATGCGCAGTGCGCCCGCCGAATCTGCCGGCCGGCAGATTCGTTCCAAAGTGCATTTTGATCACTGAGATAGATTATATCTCAGTGATCAAAATAAAAAAAATAATAAATGAAGCCCCCCCTTTGTCACCCCCATAGGTAACGACAATAAAAAAATAAAGAATTTTTTTTTTTCCACTAATGTTAGGGTTAGGGGCAGGGTTAGGGTTAGGGCTAGGGTTAGGGTTAGGGCTAGGGTTAGGGTTAGGGGTAGGGTTAGGGTTAGGGCTAGGGCTAGGGGTAGGGTTAGGGGTAGGGGTAGGGTTAGGGCTAGGGGTAGGGTTAGGGCTAGGGTTAGGGTTAGGGTTAGGGCTAGGGTTAGGGTTAGGGGTAGGGGTAGGGCTAGGGGTAGGGCTAGGGTTAGGGCTAGGGTTAGGGTTAGGGTTAGGGTTTCGGTATGTGCACACGTATTCTGGTCCTCTGCGGATTTTTCCGCTGCGGATTTGATAAATCCGCAGTGCTAAACCTCTGCGGATTTATGGCGGATTTACCGCGTTTTTTCTGCGCATTTCACTGCGGTTTTACAACTGCAATTTTCTATTTGAGCAGTTGTAAAACCGCTGCGGAATCCGTACAAAGAAGTGACATGCTGCGGAATGTAAACCGCTGCGTTTCCGTGCAGTTTTTCTGCAGCATGTGTACAGCGATTTTTGTTTCCCATATGTTTACATTGAACTGTAAACTCATGGGAAACTGCTGCGGATCCGCAGTGTTTTCCGCAGCGTGTGCACATACCTTTAGAATTAGGCTATGTGCACACGGTGCGGATTTGGCTGCGGATCCGCAGCAGAGTTCCATCAGGTTTACAGTACCATGTAAACCTATGGAAAACCAAATCCGCTGTGCACATGGGGCGGAAAATACAGCGCGGAAACGCTGCGTTGTATTTTTCGCAGCATGTCAATTCTTTGTGCGGATTCCGCAGCGTTTTACACCTGTTCCTCAATAGGAATCCGCAGCTGAAATGCGCACAAAAAACACTGGAAATCCGCGGAAAATCCGCAGGTAAAACGCAGTGCCTTTTACCCGTGGATTTTTCAAAAATGATGCTGAAAAATCTCACACGAATCCGCAACGTGGGCACATAGCCTTAGGGTTAGGGTTGGAATTAGGGTTGGAATTAGGGTTGTGATTAGGGTTATGGTTACAGTTGGGATTAGGGTTAGGGGTGTGGGGGGGGTTAGTGTTGGAGGTAGAATTGAGGGGTTTCCACTGTTTAGGCGCATCAGGGGTCTCCAAATGCAACATGGCGCCACCATTGATTCCAGCCAATCTCGTATTCAAAAAGTCAAATGGTGCTCCCTCAATTCCGAGCCCTGACGTGTGCCCAAACAGTGGTTTACCCCCACATATGGGGTACCAGCATACTCAGGATAAACTACGCAACAATTACTGGGGTCCAATTTCTCCTGTTACCCTTGTGAAAATAAAAAAAATGCTTGCTAAAACATCATTTTTGAGGAAAGAAAAATGATTTTTTATTTTCACGGCTCTGCGTTGTAAACGTCTGTGAAGCCCTTGGGGGTTCAAAGTGCTCACCACATATCTAGATAAGTTCCTTGGGGGGTCTAGTTTCTAAAATGGGGTCACTTGTGGGGGGTTTCTACTGTTTAGGCACATCAGGGGCTCTGCAAACGCAACGTGACGCCCGCAGACCATTCCATCAAAGTCTGCATTTCAAAACGTCACTACTTCACTTCCGAGCCCCGGCATGTGCCCAAACAGTGGTTTACCCCCACATATGGGGTATCAGCGTACTCAGGAGAAACTGGACAACAACTTTTGGGGTCAAATTTTTCCTGATACCCTTGGGAAAATAAAAAATTGCAGGCTAAAATATCATTTTTGAGAAAATAATTTTTTTATTTTTATTTTCATGGCTCTGCGTTATAAACTTCTGTGAAGCACTTGGGGGTTCAAAGTCCTCACCACACATCTAGATTAGTTCCTTTGGTGGACTAGTTTCCAAAATGGGGTCATTTCTGGGGGATCTCCAATGTTTAGGCACACAGGGCTCTCCAAACGTGACATGGTGTCCGCTAATGATTGGAGCTAATTTTCCATTTAAAAAGCCAAATGGCGTGCCTTCCCTTCCGAGCCCTGCCGTGCGCCCAAACAGTGGTTTACCCCCACATATGGGGTATCAGCGTACTCAGGACAAACTGGACAACAACATTTGGGGTCCAATTTCTCCTATTACCCTTGGCAAAATAGGAAATTCCAGGCTAAAAAATCATTTTTGAGGAAAGAAAAATTATTTTTTATTTTCATGGCTCTGCGTTATAAACTTCTGTGAAGCACCTGGGGGTTTAAAGTGCTCAATATGCATCTAGATAAGTTCCTTGGGGGGTCTAGTTTCCAAAATGGGGTCACTTGTGGGGGAGCTCCAATGTTTAGGCACACAGGGGCTCTCCAAACGCAACATGGTGTCCGCTAACAATTGGAGCTAATTTTCCATTCAAAAAGTCAAATGGCGCGCCTTCCCTTCCGAGCCTTACCATGTGCCCAAACAGTGGTTTACCCCCACATGTGAGGTATCGGCGTACTCAGGAGAAATTGCTCAACAAATTTTAGGATCAATTTTATCCTGTTGCCCATGTGAAAATGAGAAAATTGAGGCTAAAAGAATTTTTTTGTGAAAAAAAAGTACTTTTTCATTTTTACGGATCAATTTGTGAAGCAACTGGGGGTTCAAAGTGCTCACTATGCATCTAGATAAGTTCCTTGGGGCATCTAGTTTCCAAAATGGGGTCACTTGTGGGGGAGCTCCAATTTTTAGGCACACGGGGGCTCTCCAAACGTGACATGGTGTCCGCTAAAGAGTGGAGCCAATTTTTGATTCAAAAAGTCAAATGGCGCTCCTTCCCTTCCAAGCCCTGCCGTGCACCCAAACAGTGGTTTACCCCCACATATGAGGTATCAGCGTACTCAGGACAAATTGGACAACAACTTTTGTGGTTCAGTTTCTCCTTTTACCATTGGGAAAATAAAAAAATTGTTGCTAAAAGATAATTTTTGTGACTAAAAAGTTAAATGTTCATTTTTTCCTTCCATGTTGCTTCTGCTGCTGTGAAGCACCTGAAGGGTTAATAAACTTCTTGAATGTGGTTTTGAGTACCTTAAGGGGTGCAGTTTTTAGAATGGTGTAACTTTTGGGTGTTTTCAGCCATATAGATCCCTCAAACTGACTTCAAATGTGAGGTGGTCCCTAAAAAAAATGGTTTTGTAAATTTCGTTGTAAAAATGAGAAATCGCTGGTCAAATTTTAACCCTTATAACTTCCTAGCAAAAAAAAATTTTGTTTCCAAAATTGTGCTGATGTAAAGTAAACATGTGGGAAATGTTATTTATTAACTATTTTGTGTCACATAACTCTCTGGTTTAACAGAATAAAAATTAAAAATGTGAAAATTGCGAAATTTTCAAAATTTTCGCCAAATTTCCGTTTTTATCACAAATAAACGCAGAATTTATTGACCTAAATTTACCACTAACATGAAGCCCAATATGTCACGAAAAAACAATCTTAGAACCGCTAGGATCCGTTGAAGCGTTCCTGAGTTATTACCTCATAAAGGGACACTGGTCAGAATTGCAAAAAAACGGCAAGGTCTTTAAAGGGAACCTGTCACCCCGTTTATTGAGATTGAGCTATAAATACTGTTAAATAGGGCCTGCGCTGTGTGTTCCTATAGTGTATGTAGTGTACCCCGATTCCCCACCTATGCTGAGAAATAACTTACCAAAGTCGCCGTTTTCGCCTGTCAATCAGGCTGGTCAGGTCGGGAGGGCGTGGTGACATCGCTGGTTCTTCCTCAGCTTTACGTTGGTGGCGTAGTGGCGTAGTGGTGAAGAAGCAGCGCGCGATCTGCGCTGTAATCCCTTGCATCGGTGGGGGCGGCCATCTTCCTGTGGCCGCGCGTGCACAGATCGAGTGCTCTGCTGCACGGGGCTTCAGGAAAATGGCCGCGGGATGCCGCGCGTGCGCATTAGAGATCGCGGCGGCCATTTTCCCAAAGCCGAGATGCAAACTCGGCTTTGGGAAAATGGCCGCCGCGATCTCTAATGCGCACGCGCGGCATCCCGCGGCCATTTTCCTGAAGCCCCGTGCAGCAGAGCACTCGATCTGCGCACGCGCGGCCCCAGGAAGATGGCCGCCCCCACCGATGCAAGGGATTACAGCGCAGATCGCGCGCTGCTTCTTCACCACTACGCCACTACGCCACCAACGTAAAGCTGAGGAAGAACCAGCGATGTCACCACGCCCTCCCGACCTGACCAGCCTGATTGACAGGCGAAAACGGCGACTTTGGTAAGTTATTTCTCAGCATAGGTGGGGAATCGGGGTACACTACATACACTATAGGAACACACAGCGCAGGCCCTATTTAACAGTATTTATAGCTCAATCTCAAAAAACGGGGTGACAGGTTCCCTTTAAGGTCAAAATAGGTTGGGTCATGAAGGGGTTAAAAAAACGCATGGTGAAAAAACGCATATAAATGCGTGCAAACGCTGCTTTTTTTGACGCATGCGTTTTTGCATGTGGTGAAAAAACGCGGCGTTTTGACGCGTTTACATGCGTTTTTTCATGCGTTTGCGTTTTTTAAACGTATGCTGAGAAATGTGTGACAGCTGCCAATCATCAAAATAAAGTAAAAAACCCACTATAAACAGAAATAGTTAGGGTTAGGGTTAGGGGTAGGGATCATAACCCTAACCCTAAAGGGATCCTAACCCTAACCCTAACCTTAAGCCTAAAGGGATCCTAACCCTAGCCCTACCCCTAACCTTAAGCCTAAAGGGATCCTAACCCTAACCCTAAAGGGATTAGGGTTAGGGGTAGGGTTAGGGTTAGGATCCCTTTAGGGTTAGGGTTAGGGATAGAGGTAGGGATCATAATCCTAAACCTAACCCTAAAGGGATCCTAACCCTAACCCTACCCCTAACCTTAAGCCTAAAGGGATCCTAACCCTAACCCTAACCCTACCCCTAACCTTAAGCCTAAAGGGATCCTAACCCTAAGGTTAGAGTTAGGGGTAGGGTTAGGATCCCTTTAGGGTTAGGGGTAAAGTTAGGGTTAGGGGTAGGATCCCTTTAGGGTTAGGGTTAGGGGTAGGGTTAGGGTTAGGGATAGGGTTAGGATCCCGTTAGGGTTAGGGTTAGGATCCCTTTAGGGTTAGGGTAAGGATCCCTTTATCACATTTATGGTGGGGGTGGCATATCAGTGTGTTTTCTGTTTTTTTTTTTAAATAAAAACACATGCGTTTTTAACGCAAACAAACGCATGTGCTTAAAAACGCATGCGTTTACATAGACATCAATAGGTTTTTTGCCGCGAAAAAACGCATGCGTTTTTTTGCGGCAAAAAAAGCCACAAAAATTACTACATGTTGCAGTTCTGCAAATGAATGCATGCAGAAAAAAAACACATGCGTTCATAAACGCGACCAAACGCGTATACAAAAAAACGCATGCGTTTTTAATGTTAAAGATAGGGAAAAAAACGCATGCGTTTTTTTGCGGTAAAAACGGTGCAGATGAAAACGTAAGTGTGAAACCAGCCTTAGTCAACGGTTTCCATGAGAAGCTGTCATTCAGGAAGCATGATTACCCCGTAAGAGTGCAGTAAGTATGAGAAGTCTGGAAAGTGAACCCATAGGACCAGGTACAGTGGGGCAAAAAAGTATTTAGTCAGTCAGCAACAGTGCAAGTTCCACCACTTAAAAAGATGAGAGGCGTCTGTAATTTACATCATAGGTAGACCTCAACTATGGAAGACAAACTGAGAAAAAAAAATCCAGAAAATCACGTTGTCTGTTTTTTTAACATTTTATTTGCATATTATGGTGGAAAATAAGTATTTGGTCAGAAACAAAATTTCATCTCAATACTTTGTAATATATCCTTTGTTGGCAATGACAGAGGTCAAACGTTTTCTGTAAGTCTTCACAAGGTTGCCACACCCTGTTGTTGGTATGCTGGCCCATTCCTCCATGCAGATCTCCTCTAGAGCAGTGATGTTTTTGGCTTTTCGCTTGGCAACACGGACTTTCAACTCCCTCCAAAGGTTTTCTATAGGGTTGAGATCTGGAGACTGGCTAGGCCACTCCAGGACCTTGAAATGCTTCTTACGAAGCCACTCCTTCGTTGCCCTGGTGGTGTGCTTTGGATCATTGTCATGTTGAAAGACCCAGCCACGTTTCATCTTCAATGTCCTTGCTGATGGAAGGAGGTTTGCACTCAAAATCTCACGATACATGGCCCCATTCATTCTTCCATGTACCCGGATCAGTCGTCCTGGCCCCTTTGCAGAGAAACAGCCCCAAAGCATGATGTTTCCACCACCATGCTTTACAGTAGGTATGGTGTTTGATGGATGCAACTCAGTATTCTTTTTCCTCCAAACACGACAAGTTGTGTTTCTACCTAACAGCTCCAGTTTGGTTTCATCAGACCATAGGACATTCTCCCAAAACTCCTCTGGATCATCCAAATGCTCTCTAGCAAACTTCAGACGGGCCCGGACATGTACTGGCTTAAGCAGTGGGACACGTCTGGCACTGCAGGATCTGAGTCCATGGTGGCGTAGTGTGTTACTTATGGTAGACCTTGTTACATTGGTCCCAGCTCTCTGCAGTTCATTCACTAGGTCCCCCCGCGTGGTTCTGGGATTTTTGCTCACCGTTCTTGTGATCATTCTGACCCCATGGGGTGGGATTTTGCGTGGAGCCCCAGATCGAGGGAGATTATTAGTGGTCTTGTATGTCTTCCATTTTCTAATTATTGCTCCCACTGTTGATTTCTTCACTCCAAGCTGGTTGGCTATTGTAGATTCAGTCTTCCCAGCCTGGTGCAGGGCTACAATTTTGTTTCTGGTGTCCTTTGACAGCTCTTTGGTCTTCACCATAATGGAGTTTGGAGTCAGACTATTTGAGGGTGTGCACAGGTGTCTTTTTATACTGATAACAAGTTTAAACAGGTGCCATTACTACAGGTAATGAGTGGAGGAAAGAGGAGACTCTTAAAGAAGAAGTTACAGGTCTGTGAGAGCCAGAAATCTTGATTGTTTGTTTCTGACCAAATACTTATTTTCCACCATAATATGCAAATAAATTGTTAAAAAAACAGACAATGTGATTTTCTGGATTTTTTTTTCTTAGTTTGTCTCCCATAGTTGAGGTCTATCTATGATGTAAATTACAGACGCCTCTCATCTTTTTAAGTGGTGGAACTTGCACTATTGCTGACTGACTAAATACTTTTTTGCCCCACTGTATTTACAAATGTATTTAAATATTAATATATATATATATATATATATATTTATTTATATATATATATATATATATAGTTGAGTGTTTACATTCTTCATGTGTCAAGCTTGAATTATTTTACCATATCATACTTCTATTGTGGGGTTATGATTGGAATTCCATTACTGAGATCTTTTTTTGCATCTTGCAAGAGACAGAGGCAGGGAAGGGATTATTTAAATGTAAATTAGGCCATGTGTATTTATTTATTTAATATTCCCTATTTGAACATGATCTAAGGGGTAACGTTTCTCCTTGTGTAGAACATGCCTTGCCATGTGATTTAGGATAAAAGCCAAACCAGAATCTCTATTTACAAACAGGATGTTTCAGGGCAAAGTATGAGATCGCAGATGATAGAATGGTAGGGTTGGAAGGGACCTTCTGGGTCATCGTGTCCAACCCCCTGCTCATTGCAGGACTCAGTAAACCATCTGAGACAGATTTCTGTCCAGCCTCTGTTTGAAGAACTCCATTGTAGAACAACTCGCCACCTCTTGTGGCAGCCTGTTCCACTCATTGATCTCCCTCACTGTCAAAAAGTTTTTTCGAACATCGAATCTGTATTTCCTCGCTTTTAGTTTTATTCCATTGCTTCTCGTTTTCCATGTGCAAATGACAATAAGGCTGATCCCTCTACACTGTGAAAGCCCTTTCAGATATTTGTAGACAGCTATTAAGTCTCCTCTTAGCCTTCTTTTTTGCAATCTAAACATTCCCAGATCCTTTACCCGTTCCTTGTAGGACATACTTTGCAGTCCACTCAGATGCCTGGTAGCTCTTCTCTGAACTTGCTCCGGTTTTCAATGTCTTTTTTTAAAATGTGTTGCCCAGAACTGGTCACAGTATTCCACTTGAGGCCTGACTAAGGAACAGCAGAGGGGGATAATTACTTAACGTAATCTAGACTCTATGCTTCTCTTAATACATCCTAGAACTGTGTTTGCCTTTTTTGCTGCTCCATCATACTGTTGACTTATGCGAAGTCTGTGATCTATTAGTATACCCAAGTCATTGTCACATGTGCTGCTGCTTAATTCTATTCCTCCCATTCTGTAGATGTATTTTTCTTTTTTTGTCCACATGTAGAATCTTACATCTCTCCCTGTAAGGCCAGAGTCATACATGCGAGAAACTCGTCCGTATCTTGCATGTGAACAGCAAGCTCTTGCGCCGCAACTTCGGAGCGGAGCGTGCAGCTCCATGTGTTGCTATGCGGCCACACGCTCCGCTCCGAAGTGCCGACGCCAGAGCTTGCTGTTCACATGCGAGACACGGACATGTTTCTCGCATGTGTGACTCCGGCCTTAGGCCTCTTTCACACTTCTGTCTTTTACCTCCCGTCATAATCCGTCGATTTTTGAAAAAACAGGATCCTGCAAATTTTTCTGCAGGATCATGTTTTTTGCCATAGACTTGTATTAGCGATGGATTGTGACGGATGGCCATGCGTCGGAAAATAATTGTACGTCGGGCGGAGAAAACGTTCAGAGGAACGCTTTTTCTGCACATTGGAAAATCGCTCAGCGATGGGTCCTGCGCTGCCCGTCGGCGGCTGTAATGCAAGCCTATGGGCGCAGGATCTGTCGCTGACCGTCAAAGACAGGAATCCAGTGACATATCCCGTTTTTCTCTTCTGAGCATGGAAGGATTTTCTAGTCAGGGGACTCTCTCTCTCTCCAGAATTTTATACATTGAAATTCAGGCAGCGCCAACTTCAATGCATCTGTAAGGACACTGGATGCGTTGCATCCGTTTTGCACTATTTTTAAGACATCCGTCGATACATCGCATCGATGCATTCTGACGGCCGCCTGCTGACGGAAGTGTGAAAAAATCCTTAAAAGTCTATTAATCGCTGCCCATTGTTCAAGCTTATCTAGAACCTTCTGAACCCTTTCTCTGTCTTCTCTAGTGTTAAGGTACCTTCACACATAACGATATTGTTAACGATATCGTTGCATTTTGTGACGTAGCAACGATATCGTTAATGAAATCGTTATGTGTGACAGCGACCAACGATCAGGCCCCTGCTGGGAGATCATTGTTCGCTGAACAAAGTCCAGAACTTTATTTCGTCGCTGGACTCCTGCTGACATCGCTGGATCGGCGTGTGTGACACCGATCCAGCGATGTCTTCACTGGTAACCAGGGTAAACATCGGGTAACTAAGCGCAGGGCCGCGCTTAGTAACCCGATGTTTACCCTGGTTACCATCCTAAAAGTAAAAAAAACAATCAGTACATACTTACCTACAGCCGTCTGTCCTCCAGCGCTGTGCTCTGCACTCCTCCTGTACTGGCTGTGAGCGTCGGTCAGCCGGAAAGCAGAGCGGTGACGTCACCGCTCTGCTTTCCGGCCGCTGTGCTCACAGCCAGTACAGGAGGAGTGCAGAGCACAGCGCTGGAGGACAGACGGCTGTAGGTAAGTATGTACTGTTTTTTTTTTTTTAACTTTTAGGATGGTAACCAGGGTAAACATCGGGTTACTAAGCGCGGCCCTGCGCTTAGTTACCCGATGTTTACCCTGGTTACCGGCATCGTTGGTCGCTGGAGAGCGGTCTGTGTGACAGCTCTCCAGCGACCAAACAGCGACGCTGCAGCGATCCGAATCGTTGTCGATATCGCTGCAGCGTCGCTTAATGTGAAGGGGCCTTTAGCTATCCCTCTAAGCTTTGCATTGTCTACAAATTTGATTAGTTTATTTTCAGTCAACAATAGGGCCAAGAAAGAGCCTTGTGGTACTCCACTTGGAACACTCTTCCATTTGGATATGCAAACATTTATTACCAATCTTTGAGTATGGTCACTGAGTCAGTTATGAACCTAAAGGTACCTTCACACTGAACGATATCGCTAGCGATCCGTGACGTTGCAGCGTCCTGGCTAGCGATATCGTTCAGTTTGACAGGCAGCAGCGATCAGGATTCTGCTGTGCCATTGTTGGTCGGAGCAGAAAGTCCAGAACTTTATTTAGTCGCTGGACCTCCCGCAGACATCGCTGAATCGGCGTGTGTGACGGCGATTCAGCGATGTCTTCACAGGTAACCAGGATAAACATCGGGTTACTAAGCGCAGGGCCGCGCTTAGTAACCCGATGTTTACCCTGGTTACCAGTGTAAATGTAAAAAAAAACAAACACTACATACTTACCTTCCGCTGTCTGTCCCTCGGCGCTGTGCTTCTCTGCACTGTGTCAGCGCAGCGGCCGGAAAGCACAGCGGTGACGTCACCGCTGTGCTCTGCTTTCCGGCCGGTGCTTAGTGCAGAGAAGCAGAGCGCCGGAGAGGACAGATGCTGGAATGTAAGTAAACAGGATCATGGGGTGCATTAAAAGAGGTCTGGATACACATGATGAGAGCATTATACTGCCTCTGTACAAATCCCTAGTTAGACCGCACATGGAGTACTGTGTCCAGTTTTGGGCACCGGTGCTCAGGAAGGATATAATGGAACTCGAGAGAGTAGGATTAGGATTATTTAGTCTAGAAAAAAGACGACTGAGGGGCGATCTAATAACCATGTATAAGTATATAAGGGGACAATACAAATATCTCGCTGAGGATCTGTTTATACCAAGGAAGGTGACGGGCACAAGGGGGCATTCTTTGCGTCTTGGGGAAAGAAGGTTTTTCCACCAACATAGAAGAGGATTCTTTACTGTTAGGGCAGTGAGAATCTGGAATTGCTTGCCTGAGGAGGTGGTGATGGCGAACTCAGTCGAGGGGTTTAAGAGAGGCCTGGATGTCTTCCTGGAGCAGAACAATATTGTATCATACAATTATTAGGTTCTGTAGAAGGACGTAGATCTGGGGATTTATTATGATGGAATATAGGCTGAACTGGATGGACAAATGTCTTTTTTCGGCCTTACTAACTATGTTACTATGTTACTATGTAGTGTTTTTTTTTTTTTACGTTTACGCTGGTAACCAGGGTAAACATCGGGTTACTAAGCACGGCCCTGCGCTTAGTAACCTGATGTTTACCCTGGTTACCAGGGGACTTCGGCATCGTTGGTTGCTGGAGAGCTGTCTATGTGACAGCTCTCCAGCGACCACAGCGACGCTGCAGCGATTGGGATCGTTGTCTAGATCGCTGCAGCGTCGCTAAATGTGACGGTACCTTAACTCTAGCCTTGTCAATCCCATAGTTGGTCATTTTTTCAATAAGGATAGTATGAGATTCTTATATATACTATTTATATTATTATATATACTATATCTACTGCATTTCCCTGATCCACCCAGTTAGTGATTCCATCATATAAGGAAATTAGAATAGTCTGGCATAACTTATTTGCTACAAACCCACGCTGGCTCTGGTTAATTACTGTATTTGTATCCAAGTACTTACATACATGCTGTTTAATAATTTGTTTAAAGATCTTTCCAGGTATAGAAGTAAGGCTCACTGGCCTGTAATTTCCTGGCTCTATCTTCTTTCAATTTTTGAAGATAGGGACATTTGCCCTTCTCCAATGTTCTGAGACTTCTCCTGTTCTCCAGGATTTTTCAAAGATTCTGGCTAGTGGTTTTGCAATTTCCTCTGCTTTCTTAACCCTTTTCTGACATCGGACATACTATCCCGTCGAGGTGGTATGGGCCCGTATGACCACCGATGGGATTGTCCGTCATCACCGATCAGCCGCGCTCACTGGGGGAGCGCGGCCGATCTGGGCCGGTTGTCAGCTGACATCCAGCACTATGTGCCAGGAGCGGTCACGGACCACTTCTGGCACGTTAACCCTCGGCACACTGCGATCAAACATGATCGCAGGGTTCCGGCGGCATAGGGAAGCATCGCGCAGGGAGGGGGCTCCCTGCGTGCTTCCCTAAGACCCTCGGAGCAACGCGATGTCAGAATTGTAAAAATTGGCTTGGTCATTAAGAACAAAATTGACACTGTCACTAAAGAGTTAAAGGGACTCTTAAGGTATATAGGTCTAAATAGTTCAATTTCAGTTTTGGGGATGAAAGACTCCCTTTAAGTTAATTGCCGAGAAGAAAAAAATAAATCGAAATGAACCCTTATAAATATCATAGTGAGACTGTAGCGTTTAGTAAATGTGTTTTAGAGAAAAACAGTTTTATTTCATTTATAAATAAGGGGGCTTTGGGGCACTGTTCGTGTGGCCAAGGGCTTGATGCACTTTTCCATCTCTCCTTTCATGGTGATTGGCAGCGCTCACTTTGGAGCACTGTCTAATCTATCTCACCAGCCATGCATATAATAACACTGGAGCAACTGTGTGTCTGCATACACAATGTCAATTTTTAACAAGAATCAGGGATATCTCCCAAGGAAAAGAAAGTATTAAATGTTAGTATCCTCTTTGTTATATGTATCACATACAGTGGGGCAAAAAAGTATTTAGTCAGTCAGCAATAGTGCAAGTTCCACCACTTAAAAAGATGAGAGGCGTCTGTAATTTACATCATAGGTAGACCTCAACTATGGGAGACAAACTGAGAAAAAAAAATCCAGAAAATCACATTGTCTGTTTTTTTAACATTTTATTTGCATATTATGGTGGAAAATAAGTATTTGGTCAGAAACAAAATTTCATCTCAATACTTTGTAATATATCCTTTGTTGGCAATGACAGAGGTCAAACGTTTTCTGTAAGTCTTCACAAGGTTGCCAGACACTGTTGTTGGTATGTTGGCCCATTCCTCCATGCAGATCTCCTCTAGAGCAGTGATGTTTTTGGCTTTTCGCTTGGCAACACGGACTTTCAACTCCCTCCAAAGGTTTTCTATAGGGTTGAGATCTGGAGACTGGCTAGGCCACTCCAGGACCTTGAAATGCTTCTTACGAAGCCACTCCTTCGTTGCCCTGGCGGTGTGCTTTGGATCATTGTCATGTTGAAAGACCCAGCCACGTTTCATCTTCAATGCCTTGCTGATGGAAGGAGGTTTGCACTCAAAATCTCACGATACATGGCCCCATTCATTCTTTCATGTACCCGGATCAGCCGTCCTGGCCCCTTTGCAGAGAAACAGCCCCAAAGCATGATGTTTCCACCACCATGCTTTACAGTAGGTATGGTGTTTGATGGATGCAACTCAGTATTCTTTTTCCTCCAAACACGACAAGTTGTGTTTCTACCAAACAGTTCCAGTTTGGTTTCATCAGACCATAGGACATTCTCCCAAAACTCCTCTGGATCATCCAAATGCTCTCTAGCAAACTTCAGAAGGGCCCGGACATGTACTGGCTTAAGCAGTGGGACACGTCTGGCACTGCAGGATCTGAGTCCATGGTGGCGTAGTGTGTTACTTATGGTAGGCCTTGTTACATTGGTCCCAGCTCTCTGCAGTTCATTCACTAGGTCCCCCCGCGTGGTTCTGGGATTTTTGCTCACCGTTCTTGTGATCATTCTGACCCCACGGGGTAGGATTTTGCGTGGAGCCCCAGATCGAGGGAGATTATCAGTGGTCTTGTCAGTGGTCTTGTATGTCTTCCATTTTCTAATTATTGCTCCCACTGTTGATTTCTTCACTCCAAGCTGGTTGGCTATTGCAGATTCAGTCTTCCCAGCCTGGTGCAGGGCTACAATTTTGTTTCTGGTGTCCTTTGACAGCTCTTTGGTCTTCACCATAGTGGAGTTTGGAGTCAGACTGTTTGAGGGTGTGCACAGGTGTCTTTTTATACTGATAACAAGTTTAAACAGGTGCCATTACTACAGGTAATGAGTGGAGGAAAGAGGAGACTCTTAAAGAAGAAGTTACAGGTCTGTGAGAGTAGGAAATCTTGATTGTTTGTTTCTGACCAAATACTTATTTTCCACCATAATATGCAAAAAAAAATGATAAAAAAAACAGACAATGTGATTTTCTGGATTTTTTTTTCTCAGTTTGTCTCCCATAGTTGAGGTCTACCTATGATGTAAATTACAGACGCCTCTCATCTTTTTAAGTGGTGGAACTTGCACTATTGCTGACTGACTAAATACTTTTTTGCCCCACTGTATATATGTATCACTAGGAAGGTATATTTATATTTTAAAAAAGATGGCTGCAATAGCATAGAAACCAAGAAACCAGAAAAATGACCATAAAGCCCAAAATATGTTATAAAAATAGTATCATAAAGATTTTTATTACATAACATTAAAAACAATGAGATCACATATAGTAAGTAAAAGTATAACAGATAATTGTATAATATTATATAAAAGGGACGCAGCCTGAACCAGTTAATGTCACAGTGAATATATGGTGGTGGATGTATATACTGTATAAAAAATGTGTATAAGCCATAAAAATATGGGAGGTGAAAAAATAAACAATAGTGTATCAATATTAAAATAATACACAATAGCTAGTGTAAACACATTATAAAGTGCATGTGCAAACAATAGCAAACCACGAAAGTGTGGAAAAATATGTAACAAAATTTAAAGTGCAGTGGTGCAATAAACCAAACAACCACCAGAGGTCAGTGTCACCATAGACCTAATTCACAGACCAGGGAAATCACCTAGCTGTAAGATAAAGTACTTAATTCACATTTCCAACCAAAAGAAGGGTTATAACAGGATAAAGTAAAAGTTACAGAGCAAAGTACTGTACACCTGGTCTCCTGGAATGGCGCCCAACACCCGACGCGCGTTTCGGCACGTTGCCTTCGTCAGGGGGTGACGCCATTAGGAGAGTGGTAAGTATAAATAGCACAACCATCCAATAAAAATGGAGGGGTGTGACAGCCAAACAGCCAACAGGAAAAAGAGGTAAATATGAATGGCTCAAACAACCAATGGAACTGGGGGGGTGTGACAGCCGATCAGCCAACGGAGAAACAACAGACATTTAAGTCTCATATATGTGAAGCACCATTGCGCATGATCGGTGAGTATATCGCTATGGATACCGCACACAAATCCCTTGTAATTCATTATTACACATGACCGGTAAATGCATCACTATAGAGACCGCACACTGCAGTCTCATAAATATCCAGTGCGCATGATCAGTAGGTACACCGCTCTAGATCACATACTACGTGCCTTTATAGATCATTATTGCGCATGACCGGAAAAAACATCACTATGTAAACCATATGATGCAGTCCCATAACTAACTACTGCGCAAGACAGAGAAGTACATCTCACCGGATGTCGCCCTATGTCACCTTATGACACATAACGCCAGTATGCATATCAGGAATTTTCCTACTGTGCTGTCACAAAAAATAGTCAAGCGCTACCTTACATCATATTATCGCGCATGACCACCATCATGGACACCGCAGCACTACAGTTCCAAAACTAACAAAATCATAAGACCAATGTCATAATGAAGCCTTCATGTGGATCTTGAAGATTTATTTTGAACATGTTTCTTGCACACCATATTGTTATACTTTTGTATCGAACATCTGTAATATCCATGTAATTTTTGTAATTTTGGCTGTATATACATACGTTTTAATACAGTTATATGAAAAAGTTTGGGCACCCCTATTAATCTCAAGCTTAATGTTTTATAAAAATTGTTTTTTTTTGCAACAGCTATTTCAGTTTCATATATTTAATAACTGTTGGACACAGTAATGTTTCTGCCTTGAAATGAGGTCTATTGTACTAACAGAAAATGTGCAATCTGCATTCAAACAAAATTTGACAGGTGCATAAGTATGGGCACCCCGCCAGAAAAGTGACATTAATATTTAGTAGATCCTCCTTTTGCAAAAATAACAGCCTCTAGTCACTTCCTGTAGCTTTTAATGAGTTCCTGAATCCTGGATGAAGGTATTTTTGACCATTCCTCTTTACAAAACAATTCCAGTTCAGTTAAGTTTGATGGTCGCTGAGCATGGACAGCCCTCTTCAAATGATCACACAGATGTTCAATGATATTCAAGTCTGGGGACTGGGATGGCCATTCCAGAACAGTGTAATTGTTCCTCTGCATGAATGCCTGAGTAGATTTGGAGCGGTGTTTTGGATCATTGTCTTGCTGAAAGATCCATCCCCTGCGTAACTTCAACTTTGTCACTGATACATGAACATTATTGTCAAGAATATGCTGATACTGAGAGGAATCCATGCGTCCCTCAACTTTAACAAGATTCCCGGTGCCGGCATTGTTCACACAGCCCCAAAGCATGATGGAACCTCCACCAAATTTTACTGTGGGTAGCAAGTGTTTTTCTTGGAATGCTGTGTTTTTTGGCCACCATGCATAACGCCTTTTTGTATGACCAAACAACTCAATCTTGGTTTCATCAGTCCACAGACCTTCTTCCAAAAAGAAATTGGTTTCTCCAAATGTGCTTTTGCATACCTCAGCCGACTCTGTTTGTGGCGTGCTTGCAGAAACGGCTTCTTTCGCATCACTCTCCCATACAGCTTCTCCTTGTGCAAAGTGCGTTGTATAGTTGACCGATGCATAGTGACACCATCTGCAGCAAGTTGATGCTGCAGCTCTCTGGAGGTGGTCTGAGGATTGTCCTTGACTGATCTCACCATTCTTCTTCTCTGCCTTTCTGATGTTTTTCTTGGCCTGCCACTTCTGGCCTTAACAAGAACTGTACCTGTGTTCTTCCATTTCCTTACTATGTTCCTCACAGTGGAAATTGACAGGTTAAATCTCTGAGACAGCTTTTTGTATCCTTCCCCTGAACAACTATGTTGAATAATCTTTGTTTTCAGATCATTAGACAGTTGTTTTGAGGAGCCCATGATGCCACTCTTCAGAGGAGATTCAAACAGGAGAACAACTTGCAAGTGGCCACTTTAAGTAGCTTTTCTCATGATTGCCTACACCTGACCAAGAAAATGATAAGGGTGCCCATACTCATGCACCTGTCAAATTTTGTTTGAATGCAGATTGCAACTGAAATAGCTGTTGCAAAAAAAAATTTTTTTTTATAAAACATTAAGCTTAAGATTAATAGGGGTGCCCAAACTTTTTCATATAACTGTATGTGGCTTATCTTTAATTGTTTCATGCTTGCACTCATGATTTTCATACCAATGTCCTTGTTCTGCTGATTGCTGTGCGCGCATTGTGTTGGTAGCTGCCTTGGTGTCCTGGGTTGAGCTGCGTCTTCATAGTTCCTCCGGCAATTTGTTGTTGCCGTGGTGACCTTAACGCGCCTGACTCGGTTATGCCTGACGCTCCTACACTAAGTACACCAATATGTTCTCGGCACTACAAGTACAGTATCTTTGGACCACGTTTGTCCTTTTTATTTTATGAATTTCCCACCTGTATATTCAGACTGGTCATGCACAGTTACGTAGCATTTAGTATTATAGATGCACTAGTGTTTAATAGATATCCTGTACCACACATAATCCCGCCTCCCACCATATCACCACACATAATCCCACCCCCACCACATCACCACACATAATCCTGCCCCCCACCACATTACCACAGATAATCCCGCCCCCCACCACATTGCCACACATAATCCCGCCCCCACCACATTACCACAGATAATCCCGCCCCACCACATCACCACACGTAATCCCACCCCCCACCACATCACCACACATAATCCCGCCCCCCCCACCACATTACCACACATAATCCCACCCCCCACCACATTACCACAGATAATCCCGCCCCCACCACATTACCACACATAATCCCCCCCACATTACCACACGAGGCTCCGTCCCTACACATTACCACACGAGGCTCCATCCCCGCACATTACCACACGAGGCTTCGTCCACACACATTACCACATGAGGCTCCGTCCCCGCACATTACCACATGAGGCTCCGTCTACACACATTACCACATGAGGCTCCGTCCCCGCACATTACCACATGAGGCTCCGTCCACACACATTACCACATGAGGCTCCGTCCCCGCACATTACCTCACGAGGCTCAGTCCCAGGGCCGGCGTCAGCACCCGGCGCACCTGGGCAAATGCCGGGGCCCTGGGGAGAGAGGGGGCCCACTCACGCTGTCATAGATACAGCTGGGAGAGCAGAGCAGGAGAACTCTCCGCCCACAAAGTCACTGCTGGCTGCGTTCTCTTAACCCCTATGTGCCAGCTCTGACACAAGCATCTTCTCACTCAGTCAGTGCAGCCAGGCAGGCACACATAGGGGTTAAGAGAAGGCAGCCAGTGTGACATTGTGGGTGGAGAGAGCACGTTCTCCTGCTCTGGCCCCTGGCTGGCTCCGGCTGAAGTTTATCAGGCAGGCAGATTCCGGAGCTCCTACCAGTGACTGAGTGAGTGCAAAGGTATCCAGCAGAGCAGTGGTTGCAGATGGACTTGTGGCTCAGTCTGCTGCTGACTGTCTCCGCTGCCTAAAAATGTGGGTGATGTCTGGAGGAGCAGCTGGTGGGGTGCAGCCTGCAACCTGCAGCCACCCAGCTCTCCCAGAATACATGCATGCTGCACCAAACCTGCACCAGTGGGGTAGGAAGAAGCTTAACCCTTTCCCATCTGTATGAAGGTTATTGCTGAACCTTAAAGATAACAATCCGACCCGCATAAATGGGGTTAACCAGATGCCAGGAGGAAGGGGAGCTGCTGCCATGGATAAAACTGAGCTGTGGGCTGTACCTTGGGGCCCTGTGGCCCCAGGCTGGTGACTGGAGGGACTCTGCCCAGTGCTGGCATGTGGGTGATTTCTGAGTCTCAGCTTCTCTCCTCCAGGTCACACTGTGCAGTCACAGCAACATTGGTTGTGTCTGTCCAGGTCCCGTCTGTCCAGGTCCCAGCAGCTGCCACTGCTCCCACCAAGGACATGGCATCACTTAACCCTTCCCCTGCGGCCACCGGCAACAAATCCACATTATTCCTTGATTAAATCAGGTTCCAACCCAATAGAGGAGCAGACATTTCCTGCTGCCATTAGGGTCTGGGAGGGGGTGACATTGGCTGCCCTGCTACTCTGTAGTGGGGGGTGACAAGTGTAACATGGGGTAACGATGAAGGAGAAATGCACAGGATAATAGTGAGCGCGACAGAGGGCAGTGTATGGTATGGAGCAGTCAGGGGGTGGGTTGCAGGATCCCCCCATACTGTACATGACTACTCAGGACAGGGAGGTGTTTAATGAGGTTCTAATGATGGGGCACTAATTGGGTCATTAGGGTTTGTGGAAAGGATTCAGCATCAGGTCCCTCATTAATGCCCGAGCCACCTGTTACTTTGTAGCACAGATCTGTTGGGGCTGCAAAACCAAACAAAGTTGTTTATGTAGAAAAGTCTTTGTTTCATAGAAAAACTCAAAACAGAAAAGATTTTCTGATACAACGCCCTGCTCACGACACTGCACAGCACCTCTCCCCCTGTATATATACACTGCACAGCACCTCTCCCCCTGTATATATATACACTGCACAGCACCTTTCCTCCTGTATATATACACTGCACAGCACCTTTCCTCCTTTATATATACACTGCACAGTACCTCTCCTCCTGTCCTGTATATATACACTGCAGAATTTACAATAGCTGTCACTCATGTAAGAAGTGAAATCTGGCATTGTACTATACATTTCTCTGCCGTATCTGTGCATCATAAATCGGGGTATGTATTAAAGGGGGGGCCCACTGAGACTCTTTCGCCCAGGGCCCTCGAAAACCTGGAGCCGGCCCTGCTCAGTCCTCACACATATGATTGTGCTTACAGAGAAATTTTAACTTAATTTACGTTTCGTTATGAAATTTGTTTAGATGCTGGATTGAATAAAAAACGCACATCTTACTGAATCCTGTTTGTTTTTGATTTTGCACTTTGAATAAAATGTATTATTAGTATTATTCAGATTTTGAATGATTATTATTGTTATTAACTTCATTTTAAGTTCATTTAACACCTGCGTAAGCGCTATTGAATGTTGTCATTATTTACTTTAGTTTAATCACCAGCAGCGTTAATTAGATAGCAATGAGCGTGCCGAGCGTTAGCTGACTGGAAACAGCTAGTTTTTTATATATACAAATTTCAGTGTCATCCACCACCATATATTCACTGTGACATTAACTGATTCAGGCTGTGTCCTTTTTATACAATATTATACAATTATCTGTTATACTTTTACTTACTATATGTGATCTCATTGTTTTTAATCTGTTATGTAATAAAAATCTTTATGATACTATTTTTATAACATATTTTGGGCTTTATGGTCGTTTTTCTGGTTTCTTGTTTTCTATACACAGTGTCAGTGTGTGCAGGGGCTGATTTTCATTCCTCTCCTGTGTATAGCAGCCGCCCACTACACTCTTTTTGGAAGTGCATTGAACAGCAAGGTGGATTGCTGCTAAGGAGAATAGAGAAAAAATAGAGAAAAAAAAACTCTTTAACCCCTTTCTGACATTAGACGTACTATCCCTTCGAGGTGGGGTGGGCCCGTATGACCACCGACGGGATAGTACATCATATGCGATCGGCCGCGCTCACGGGGGGAGCGCGGCCAATCGTGGCCGGGTGTCAGCTGACTATCGCAGCTGACATCCGGCACTATGTGCCAGGAGCGGTCACGGACCGCCCCGGAACATTAACCCCCGACACACTGCGATCAAACATGATTGCAGTATTCTGGCGGTACAGGGAAGCATCGCGCAGGGAGGGGGCTCCCTGCGGGCTTCCCTGAGACCCCCGAAGCAACGAGATGTGATCGCGTTGCTCCAAGGGTCTCCTACCTCCTTTCTCCCTGCAGCAGGCCTGGATCCAAAAAGGCCGTGGCATCCGGGTCCTGCAGGGAGCTGGCTTCATAGCGCCTGCTCAGAGCAGGCGCCGGGAAGCCTCCAGGAGTGCACGTCAGATCGCTGATCTGACACAGTGCACAGCAAAGTGACAGATCAACGATCTTACACTATAACATGATGCCCCCCCCCGGGGCAATGTTATAGTGTAAAAAAATATATATTCACATGTGTAAAGAAAAATTAAAAAAAAATTCCTAAAAAAAAATAAAAAAAAAATATATTGTTCCTATAAATACATTTCTTTATCTAAATAAAAAAAACAATAAAAGTACACATATTTAGCATTGCCGCGTCCGTAACGACCCAACCTATAAAACTGCTCCACTAGTTAACCCCTTCAGTGAACACCGTAAAAACAAAAAGAGACAAAAAACAACGCTTTATTATCGTACCGCCAAACAAAAAGTGGAATAACACGCGATCAAAAAGACGGATATAAATAACCATGGTACCGCTGAAAACGTCATCTTGTCCCGCAAAAAACGAGCCACCATACAGCATCATCAGCAAAAAATAAAAAAGTTATAGTCCTCAGAATAAAGCAATGCAAAAATAATTATTTTTTCTATAAAATAGTTTTTATCGTATAAAAGCGCCAAAACATAAAAAATGATATAAAAGAGGTATCGCTGTAATTGTACTTACCCAAAGAATAAAACTGGTTTATCCATTTTACCAAACATGGAACGGTATAAACGCCTCCCCCAAAAGAAATTCATGAATAGCTGGTTTTTGGTCATTCTGCCTCACAAAAATCAGAATAAAAAGCGATCAAAAAATGTCACGTGCCCGAAAATGTTACCAATAAAAACGACAACTCGTCCCGCAAAAAACAAGACCTCACATGACTCTGTGGACCAAAATATGGAAAAATTATAGCTCTCAAAATGTGGTAACGCAAAAAATATTTTTTGCAATAAAAAGCGTCTTTTAGTGTGTGACGGCTGCCAATCATAACAATCTGCTAAAATAAATGCTATAAAAGTAAATCAAACCCCCCTTCATCACCCCCTTAGTTAGGGAAAAATTAAAAAAATGTATTTATTTCCATTTTCCTGTTAGGGTTAGGGCTAGGGTTAGGGTCAGGGCTAGGGTTAGGGCTAGGGTTAGTGTTAGGGCTAGGGTTAGGGCTAGGGTTCTGGCTAGGGTTATGGTTAGGGCTAGGGTTAGGGCTAGGGTTAAGGCTACAGTTAGGGTTAAGGCTACAGTTAGGATTGGGGCTAAAGTTAGGGTTACGGTTTGGATTACATTTACGGTTGGGAATAGGGTTGGGATTAGGGTTAGGGGTGTCAAGGTTAGGGGTGTGGATAGGGTTACCGTTGGGATTAGGGTTAGGGATGTGTTTGGATTAGGGTTTCAGTTATAATTGGCGGTTTCCACTGTTTAGGCACATCAGGGGCTCTCCAAACGCGACATGGCGTCTGATCTCAATTCCAGCCAATTCAGTGCTCCTTCCCTTCCGAGCTCTCCCATGCACCCAAACAAGGGTTTACCCCAACATATAGTGTATCAGCGTACTCAGGACACATTGGACAACAACTTTTGGAGTCCAATTTCTCCTGTTACCCTTGGGAAAATACAAAACTGGGGGCTAAAAAATAATTTTTGTGGAAAAAAAAAGATTTTTTATTTTCACGGCTATGCGTTATAAACTGTAGTGAAACACATGGGGGTTCAACGTTCTCACAACACATCTAGACAAGTTCCTTGAGGGGTCTAGTTTCCAATATACGGTCAATTGTGGGGGGTTCTACTGTTTAGGTACATTAGGGACTCTGCAAACGCAATGTGACGCCTGCAGACTAATCCATCTAAGTCTGGATTCCAAATGACCCTCCTTCCCTTCCGAGCTCTGCCATGCACCCAAACAGTGGTTTACCCCCACATATGGGGTATCAGCGTACTCAGGACAAATTGTACAACAACCTTTGGGCTCCAATTTCTTCTCTTACCATTGGGAAAATAAAAAATTTGGGGCGAAAAGATCATTTTCGTGAAAAAATATGATTTTTTATTTTTACGGCTCTGCATTATAAACTTCTGTGAATCACTTAATGGGTCAAATTGCTCACCACACATCTGGATAAGTTCCTTAGGGGGTCTATTTTCCAAAATGGTGTCACTTGTGGGGGGTTTCAATGTTTAGGCACATCAGGGGCTCTCCAAACGCAACATGGCGTCCCATCTCAATTCCAGTCAATTTTGCATTGAAAAGTCAAACGGCGCTCCTTCGCTTCCGAGCTCTGTCATGCGACCAAACAGTGGTTTACCCCCACATATGGGGTATCAGCGTACTCAGGACAAATTGTGCAACAACTTTTGGGGTCCATTTCTCCTGTTACCCTTGGTAAAATAAAACAAATTGGAGCTGAAATAAATTTTTTGTGAAAAAAAGTTAAATGTTCATTTTTATTTAAACATTCCAAAAATTCCTGTGAAACACCTGAAGGGTTAATAAACTTCTTGAATGTGGTTTTGAGCACCTTGAGTGGTGCAGTTTTTAGAATGGTGTCACATTTGGTTATTTTCTATCATATAGACCCTTAAAAATGCCTTAAAATGAGATGTGGTCCCTAAAAAAAAATGGTGTTGTAAAAATGAGAAGTTGCTGGTCAACTTTAACCCTTATAACTCCCTAACGAAAAAAAAATTTTGGTTCCAAAATTGTGCTGATGTAAAGTAGACATGTGGGAAATGTTACTTATTAAGTATTTTGTGTGACATATCTCTGTGATTTAATTGCATAAAAATTCAAAGTTGGAAAATTGCAAAATTTTCAAAATTTTCGCCAAATTTCTGTTTTTTTTCACAAATAAACACAGGTAATATCAAAGAAATTTTACCATTATCATGAAGTACAATATGTCACGAGAAAACAGTGTCAGAATCACTGGGATCCGTTGAAGCGTCCCAGAGTTATAACCTCATAAATGGACAGTGGTCAGAATTGTAAAAATTGGCCCGGTCATTAACGTGCAAACCACCCTTGGGGGTAAAGGGGTTAAATCTTCAGCTTAGCGAGTGTGAACGAGCTGAGTGTGACCTGAGCGTAAGTGCGAATGGCGGTAAGTGTGTGACTTGAGATTCAGTGAAAAGGTACTTGGAAAACCTTTAACAAATACATGTGTGAATTGGTGTGAGCTGCTGAATTGGTAATAGCTATATTTACAAGGGGATAATTTAGGGTGGGTGCTCATAATCAAGTGTTTATAAGGGGCAGCTGGTTGGGGCTCAAGTCCTGTAACGATCAGCTGCAGCCGCTGATGCGGCCCAGCCCATAGATGCCCCCAAGACGAACAACCTCAGAAGGCGTGGGGCGCGTGTCCCCCGGGGACGAAATACGGACCCTTTAAACCGCAGAGGGGGACCCGGGCTTACCCGAACTAGGGGAGGGCAGAGACCGGGGTTCTGTGGCAGCTGAGCATGTGGACAAGGAAAGAGACACATAGGACTTGATTACACTGCACAACTTCAGTTATAGAGAAAGTAAAGTTTACTAAAGTAAAGTCACACAGTACATAAACAAAACATTACGATGTCAGGCTCCCGATTCCACACCTCCAGAAGGGTACCACCCAGTGGACCCCAAGGCACCAACGGATCACAGAGGCACACATAGGCAGGACATCAGGGCACAGGCAAGACATCAGGATACAGACAGGACATCTGGACTCAGGAAAGACTTGTGACGCTCTCAGCAATAAGGTTAACTCCTGCACTGCTGGCACAAAGCAGCCAGGTCAGAACACAGGTGAAGAGCTTCTGTTCACTGTGTGAACGAGGCCCAGGGCACTGCGGTTCTCTGGAACTTCTCTGTCGTGGTAGCCCCGTGACAAGACCTCAGGACACAGGCAAGGCATCAGGACACAGGAATACTGGATAGACATCTGGGACACTGGCGTGGCAGCCCAGGTCATCAGCTGGGACACTGGCGTGGCAGTCCAGGTCATCAGTTACATCAGGACATTGAACACAGGAAGGACATCAGGGAACACGAGGTCATTAGGATGCAGTTAAGACATCAGGACACATGAGAACGTCAGGACATCAGGGTCCATGAGGTCATCAGGACACAGGCACGGCATCAGGACACTGGAATACTGGATAGACATCTGGGACACTGGCGTGGCAGCCCAGGTCATCAGTTACATCAGGACATCAGGGAACACAAGGTCATCAAGATGCAGGTAAGACATCAGGACACACGAGAACGTCAGGACATCAGGGTCCATGAGGTCATCAAGACACAGGCAGGACATCAGGGTACAGACAGGACATCAGGACATCTGGACCCAGGGTCACCGGCAGATATCAGACAGAAGTCGTTCGGTTCCGGACATCCGACACGACCTACAGGCACCACCAGTCATCAGGCTCCAGGCAGCGGTCATTAGGTTCCAGACTGCGGTCGTCAGGCTCCGGGCATCAGACCTAGGAAGGAACTCAAGCGTGATGGTGCAAGCACCGCCGTACTGGACGTGAGCCAGACAGGGTTAACATCGCATGGTAGTCAGAGCACAGAGTAGTAGATGCTCAGCAGAAACACCGGTTTCAAGAGACTCAAAGTCACTGGGAGTGAGGCTCCAGATGCAGAGGGATTCCAGGACATAATCACAGCAGACACAGTTCAGACAGGTTCAGGTACAGGACAGGTACAGGATCAAGGATTCGGCCTGGATATACCGCCTTCAGGAAGGCGCCAGAATAGGACAAAACAGAAATCAAGGCAAGGACTTTGGTACCAATACATAGACAAGAGAGGTGCAGGAACACAAACACACATAACAAAGTTCAGGAGCTTTGTGAGTAGCTCAGGCCCCGCACATAGGGCAGGAGAACTTTATATAGGAGCTGCTCCTCAGCAATTGGCTGGGGACAGCATTTCAAGTACACACCCTAACCCTGATAAAAGCAGGGAAAGTGTGGCCGTGCACGCCCTAAGCACAAACAGAAACCATTACAGCACAAACAGTGCAGGAACTGAGGCTCAGGGCAAAAGGCTGTGACTGCACGCACAGACACACGTGGAAAGTCATGCACTAGCTGAAAATGACCTCGCAACCCACGGACAGCTTCAACAGCAGCAACCAGGGACCGCACATGAGGAAAGTAATGCAATAGAAAAGACCTAACCACCCATGTACGGCTGCGCAGCAGAGCAGGGAACTGAGAAGGCTCCATCCAGGTAACAGCCAACAGTATCCCAGCTCAAATTAGGGGGGAAAAGAGTAAAGGGTTAAAGCAAACATATGCATTGTCACGCCGAAAACCAGATACAGACAGAACGGCATGGCAAGTCCTTTTTGGAAGTGCATTGCACAGCAAGGTGGCTTGCTCCTGAGGTGAATAGAGGAAAATTAGAGAAAAAAAGAAAAATCTCGTTAACCCCTTAGCGACCGCCGATACGCCTTTTAACGGCGGCAGCTAAGGGTACTTAAACCACAGCGCCGTTAATTAACGGCACTGTGGAAAAGTAAATAGCGCCCCCCAGAGTCGGATTTTCTCCGGGGTCTCGGCTGCCGGGGGTAGCCGAGACCCCAGAGAACATGATTCGGGGTTTTTTTAACCCACTTCGCATTTGCGATCGCCGGTAATTAACCGTTTACCGGCGATCGCAAAAAAAAAAACGCGATCTCTTTTTAATTTCTCTATCCTCCGATGTGATCGCACATCGGAAGATAGAGAAAAGGGGTCCCAGGTAGCCCCCCAATACTTACCTATCTCCCCCGATGCTCCTCGTGGCTCCCGGTGGGCGCCCCCATCTTGAAAATGGCGGGCGCATGCGCAGTGCGCCCGCCGGCCGGCCCCGCGAAAATCTTTGGGGTCTCGGCTGCCGGGGGTAGCCGAGACCCCAAAGAGCATGATCGGGGGTCGGTTTTAGTGACCCCTGTTTTGCGATCGCCGGTAATTAACTGTTTACCGGCGACCGCAAAAAAAAAAAAAAAGCTAAGTGTAATTCTCTGTCCTCTGATGTGATCGCACATCAGAGGACAGAGAAATAGGGGGATTCGGGGACCCTGCCATACTCACCTGTGTCCCTGGATCCTCCTGCTGCTCCTCCTGGCCGCCGGCATCTTCTGGGCAAAAGAAAATGGCTGGCGCATGTGCAGTGCGCCCGCCATCTGTCTCCATCTGCCGGCCGGCAGGAGAAGAGCAGTTGGGGCTAAAATTAGGGTTAGGGGTAGGGTTAGGGGTAGGGGTAGGGTTAGGGGTAGGGTTAGGGCTAGGGGTAGGGTTAGGGCTAGGGTTAGGGGTAGGGTTAGGGCTAGGGTTAGGGGTAGGGGTAGGGTTAGGGCTAGGGTTAGGGGTAGGGTTAGGGCTAGGGTTAGGGGTAGGGTTAGGGCTAGGGTTAGGGGTAGGGTTAGGGGTAGGGTTAGGGCTAGGGTTAGGGTAGGGTTAGGGCTAGGGTTAGGGTTAGGGCTAGGGTTAGGGTTAGGGCTAGGGGTAGGGTTAGGGCTAGGGTTAGGGTTAGGGCTAAATTTAGGGTTAGGGTTGGGGCTAAATTTAGAGTTAGGGTTGGCGCTAAATTTAGGGTTAGGCTTCTTTCACACTTACGTCGGTACGGGGCCGTCGCAATGCATCGGCCCGACATACCGACGCACGTTGTGAAAATTGTGCACAACGTGGGCAGCGGATGTAGTTTTTCAACGCATCCGCTGCCCAATCTATGTCCTGGGGAGGAGGGGGCGGAGTTACGGCCACGCATGCGCGGTCAGAAATGGCGGATGCGACGTACAAAAAAACGTTACATTGAACGTTTTTTTGTGCTGACGGTCCGCCAAAACACTGATCCAGTGCACTACGGACGCGACGTGTGGCCATCCGTCACGATCCGTCGGCAATACAAGTCTATGGGCAAAAAACGCATCCTGCGGGCACATTTGCAGGATCCGTTTCTTGTCCAAAATGACGGATTGCGACGGATGCCAAACGACGCAAGCGTGAAAGTAGCCTTAGGGCTAGGGTTAGGGTTGGGGCTAAAGTTAGGGTTAGAGTTGGGATTAGGGTTAGGGTTTGGATTAAAGTTGGTATTAGGGTTAGGGTTGGCATTAGGGTTACGCTTGGGATTAGGGTTAGGTTTGGGATTAGGGTTAAGGTTAGGGTTGTGATTAGGGGTGTATTGGGATTAGGGTTAGGTTTGAGGTTAGTGTTGAGATTAGGATTAGGGGTGTGTTGGATTTAGGGTTTTGATTAGGGTTATGGTTAGGGTTGACATTAGGGTTGTTTTGGGGTAAGGGTTGGGATTATCGTTAGGGTTAGTGATTAGGATTATGGATCGGGTTGGGATTAGGGTTAGGGGTGTGTTGGAGTTGGGTTGGAGCTAGAATTGGGGGGTTTCCACTGTTTAGGTACATCAGGGGGTCTCCAAACACGACAGCCAATTTTGCGCTCAAAAAGTCAAATGGTGCTCCCTCCCTTCTGAGCTCTGCCGTGCGCCCAAACAGTGGGTTACCCCCACATATTTGGCATCAGCATACTCGGGATAAATTGGACAACAACATCTGGGGTCCAATTTCTCTTGTTACCCTTGTGAAAATAAAAACTTGGGGGCTACAAAATCCTTTTTGTGGAAAAATATATATATATATTTTTTTATGACTCTGCATTATAAACTTCTGTGAAGCACTTGGGCATTCAAAGTTCTCACCACACATCTATATAAGTTCCTTGGGGGGGTCTAGTTTCCAAAATGGGGTCACTTGTGGGGGGTTACTACTGTTTAGGTACATCAGGGGCTCTGCAAACGCAACATAACGCCCACAGACCATTCTATCAAAGTCTGCATTCCAAAAAGGCGCTCCTTCCCTTCCGAGCTCTGCCGTGCGCCCAAACAGTGGTTTACCCACACATATGGTGCATCAACATAATCGGGATAAATTGTGCAACAACTATTGCAGTCCAATTTCTCCTTTTACCCTTGTGAAAATAAAAACTTGGGGGCTACAATATCTTTTTTGTGGAAAAAAAAATATTTTTTATTTTCATGACTCTGCATTATAAACTTCTGTGACGCACTTGGGCATTCAAAGTTCTCACCACACATCTAGATAAGTTCCTTGGGGGGTCTAGTTTCCAAAATGGGGTCACTTGTGGAGGGTTTCTACTGGTTAGGTACATCAGGGGCTCTGCAAACGCAACATAATGCCCGCAGACCATTCTATCAAAGTCTGCATTCCAAAACGGCGCTCCTTCCTTCCGAGCTCTGCCGTGCGCCCAAACAGTGGTTTACCCCCACATATGGGGTACCAGCATACTCAGGACAAATTGGACAACAACTTTTGGGGTCCAATTTCTCTTGTTACCCTTGTGAAAGTAAAAACTTGGGGGCTAAAAAATCTTTTTTGTGGAAAAAAAAATATTTTTTATTTTCACGACTCTGCATTATAAACTTCTGTGAAGCACTTGGGCATTCAAAGTTCTCACCACACATCTAGATAAGTTCCATGGGGGGTCTAGTTTCCAAAATGGGGTCACTTGTGGGTGATTTCTACTGTTTAGGCACATCAGGGGCTCTCCAAACGCGACATGGCGTCCAATCTCAATTCCAGCCAATTCTACATTGAAAAAGTAAAACGGTACTCCTTCTCTCCCAAGCTCTGCGGTGCGCCCAAACAGTGGTTTACCCCCACATATTGGGTATCAGCGTACTCAGGAGAAATTGCACAACAACTTTTGTGGTCTAATTTCTCCTGTTACCCTTGTGAAAATAAAAATTTGTGGGCAAAAAGACCATTTTTGTAGAAAAAATGTTATTTTTTTTTTTCCACGGCTCTACATTATAAACTTCTGTGAAGCACATGGGGGTTCAAAGTGCTCACAACACATCTAGATAAGTTCCTTAAGGGGTCTAGTTTCCAAAATGGGGTCACTTGTCGGGGGTTTCTACTGTTTAGGCACATCAGGGGCTCTCCAAACGCGACATGGCGTCCAATCTCAATTCCAGCCAATTCTACATTGAAAAAGTAAAACGGCGCTCCTTCACTTCCAAGCTCTGCGGTGCGCCCAAACAGTGGTTTACCCTCACATATGGGGTATCGACGTATTCAGGAGAAATTGCACAACAACTTTTGTGGTCTAATTTCTCCTGTTACCCTTGTGAAAATAAGAATTTGTGGGCGAAAAGATCATTTTTGTGTAAACAAAAGCGATTTTTTATTTTCACGGCTCTACGTTATAAACTTCTGTGAAGCACTTGGGGGTTCAAAGTGCTCACCACACATCTAGATAAGTTCCTTAAGGGGTCTAGTTTCCAAAATGGTGTCACTTGTGGGGGGTTTCCACTGTTTAGGCACATCAGGGGCTCTCTAAACGTGACATGGTGTCCGATCTCAATTCCAGCCAATTCTGCATTGAAAAAGTCAAACGGCGCTCCTTCACTTCTAAGTTCTGCGGTGCGCCCAAACAGTGGTTTACCCCCACATATGGGGTATTGGCGTATTCAGGAGAAATTGCATAACAAAATTTATGGTTACATTTCTGTTTTTACACTTGTGAAAATAAAAAAAATGGTTCTGAATTAAGCCGTTTGCAAAAAAAAGTTAAATGTTCATTTTTTCCTTCCACATTGTTTCAGTTCCTGTGAAGCACGTAAAGGGTTAATAAACTTCTTGAATGTGGTTTTGAGAACCTTGAGGGGTGTAGTTTTTAGAATTGTGTCACACTTCGTTATTTTCTATCATATAGACCCCTCAAAATGACTTCACATGTGATGTGGTCCCTAAAAAAAAATGGTGTTGTAAAAATGAGAAATTGCTGGTCAACTTTTAACCCTTATAACTCCCTAACAAAAAAAAATTTTGTTTCCAAAATTGTGCTGATGTAAAGTAGACATGTGGGAAATGTTATTTCTTAACTATTTTTCGTGACATATCTCTCTGATTTAAGGGCATAAAAATACAAAGTTTGAAAATTGCAAAATTTTAAAAATTTTCGCCATATTTCCGTTTTTTTCATAAATAATCGCAAGTAATATCGAAGAAATGTTACCACTAACATGAAGTACAATATGTCACGAAAAAACAATCTCAGAATCAGCGGGATCCATTGAAGCGTTCCAGAGTTATACCCTCATAAAGTGACAGTGGTCAGAATTGCAAAAATTGGCCCGGTCATTAAGTACCAAATTGGCTCTGTCACTAAGGGGTTAAATCTTCAGCTTAGCGAGTGTGAACAAGCTGAGTGTGACCTGAGCGTAAGTGCGAACGGCGGTAAGTGTGTGACTTGAGATTCAGTGACTTGTGATTCAGGGAGTTTCCAAGGGAGGAACTTTATAATGTAAGGAGAGACACGCGGCAACACTCACCGAGCCTGTGGTAGGAATTCGTCTTTATTGAAGCATCTTTACAACAATCTTCACGGCACGGGGGAGTAGGGAAAGAAGAGGTGTGAGCAGGGAAGGAACGACGGCCATTTCACGCCAAAACCGGCGCTTCTACGGGTCCAAGCTGAGAGGATGTGACGCCCGGGGGGGTAAGTGTAAAGCCACCACCCCCTCAGTGTCAGTACCAATCAGGCCTGCAGAGTGACAGGTGCAAAATTAAACAACAATTAAGTGTGTTAAAAACAATGGAACCAACATTTCAATCTGATATAAAATATACTAAATATACTAAATAATAAAGTCGCAAATTTATACGATCGGCTCTAAAACGCTTCGAGATCTAAGGTCGATATACTAAAATAACCTCTTTCCTTAATATATCTCACACGGACGGGTAAATCTTAGGAGAACTGAGAGAATAGTTAACCCGTCGCTGTATATAATCCAAAATTGTATCAAACACAAACACGCATGATGACTACAAAAAAGACCCTGTGTTAAACGGATTAACCCAAAAATACGGACATGTCAATTTTTTCATTTAGACCAGCGGGTCCAGTCGCCCGCGTTCTCAGGATCCACCTAGTCTCTCGTTGTAATAATAGTTTGTGTAGATCTCCTCCCTGTCTGGGTAACACAACCTTTTCAATGCCTGCAAAGGTCAAAATGTCCGGATTACCATTATGACATTCTCTAACATGTTGAATAAGTCTAGGCACCCCCTTTCCTGAGCGAATGGATTGATAATGTTCTCTAAACCGTACATATAATTTCCTTATTGTTTTCCCAATGTAGAATCTCCTACAGGGACAAAAGACCACGTACACCACATATTCAGTTTTGCACGTGATGAACTGCTTGACGAAGTGTGAACAAGGTCCAATATTCAGGACAGACTCCTGACGAAGGATATTTCTGAAACGCGCGTCGGGTACGCGCTGGCACAGGAGAGAGCCCACCGAGGTATATGCAACATATTATAACTTTGGCTGTACATTTGCACACTTAGATATATAAATCTGGGCAGGCGCCATCACTTCTATAACCTGTGGTAGCTGTCTGCAAGTGTGCACTCTATTTGATCTTAGTTAGGCTTTGGCACATTATCACTTTTTTCACTATTGCACTTTATTTAAGCAATTGTGGTTTATATTATATTTTTATTAAAAAAAAAAACCTCGCCTTTTTTACATATTGGTTGATTATTTATGGTTATACTTGTGTAATAATTTTTATTTTTTATGTGCACTCTATATGTGCTAATTTTATTAGCCTTTTAAACACCATTCACTTTATATCGCCATATGGGCAGATTTGCACATTATTATTTTTTTTATATAAGATAATTTTGTATCCTCTCTTTTTTGCACTTTATAGTGCTTCTTATACAGCCTATTATTTAAATCCTGGTACTGTGGAGGTCATATTGCTGGAAAATACATACAGCCCTGAAATCCTGTTGTTGCACGGAATTGTTTATGTTTTTAATAAGTATTCTTTTTGATTATGTAATCATTGGCATTTCTTTTAATAAAGCCATATTTTAATATTCCTACGCCTTGTATAAATTTTTCTTCTTTTGGTTCGTGTGGTATTGCCTTGTTTCTGGTATCCTGAATATGGAACCGGCAAAATTGACAATGCCCACAACGATAATTACCTTTAGGGGTTGTCTGTTCCAGCCAAGTGGTTCTCTCCTTCGTTAATCTATTCTGGACTAACATGTCTCTTAGTCTTTTGCCACGTCTATTGGCAATAAGGGGTCCTCCTGCTGCTTTCTTCTCTTGATCTCTATCTCTTTCTAGCACGTGCCAATGCTTTCTAATTATAAATCTAATCTCCCTGTCCATCGGGCCGTATTGGAAGCAAAAAGTGAAACGTTGGGATACTGCACTAGAGCGCTCTGACTGAATCTGGGAATTAACCTGCTCCATTGCATTTGATAAGACCTCTTCGGGGTAACCTCTGTTTCGGAACCGTTGGCAAATATCTAGGGACTGAGTTTCAAACCCTTTGTGAGTATTATTCACTCTTCTGGATCTCAAAAGTTGGCTATAAGGTAACGATCTCTTAACATGTGGGGGATGACAACTTTTGAAATGCAGAAGCGAGTTGACGGCCGTGGGTTTGCGGAAAATCGACGTGCATAATTTCCCCTCCTGAATATCGATCGCCATGTCCAAAAAGTCTAATTTTTGTCCCCCAAAAACATAAGTAAAGGACATGCCCATAGTGTTATTAGTATTCAGAAACTCTACAAATTGGGTGAATTCATTTTCGGTACCGTCCCATATTAAAAACACGTGATCGACGTATCTCAAAAAAAGCCTGATATTTTTCAAAAAAACATTACGGTCTGAGTATATATAGTCCTCCTCAAAAACCGCCATGTACAGGTTCGCAAAAGTACATGCAACCGGGGTCCCCATGGCAGTCCCCGTGGTCTGTTTGTACCAGGTGTCGAGAAAGGTGAAGATGTTGTGGGTGAGGATAAAATGGAGACCCCCACACACAAAATCTATATAACCCTGACTTCTGTCTGTTGTCTCCAGTATACGTCTAATGGCTCCTATACCTCTATCTTGTGGAATATTCGTATAGAGATTGACCACGTCGATGGATGCCATGGAGAACCCCGGTTGCCAATCAAAATTCTGAATGTGACTAAAGAAGGACTTAGTATCTTTGGTGTAAGAAGGGATGTCCTTCAGAAGAGGACGTAGTAACCAGTCAATATACTGAGATAAAGGCTCCGTAAGAGAGCCTATACCCGATACAATGGGTCTTCCGGGTGGGGATATGTCCGATTTATGAATTTTCGGGAGATAGTACCAACGAGGTTTGGTGGGGAATTGAGGGAGCAACTTTTCTGCTTTCCTTTGTGAAATGATTTTATTCTCCACTGCATTCCTCAGAAATGTGCACAATTCTCCCTTCAATTTAACATAAATGGTAGTGTCTGCTAGTTGGCGATTCCCTTCAGTTAGATACGCTTCTCTAGGTAATAGCACGATTTTGCCCCCTTTATCGGCTGGACGCACAATGACGTCTGACCAGCTCGCTATCTCTTTTAGGGCTCTCCTCTCCACTGTAGTGAGGTTAGAAGGTATCTTTTTGTATAACAACGCTTCCATATCTTTCAATACAAGAGTCTCAAATAAATCTACCATGTTCCCAGGGGACAGGGGAGGCATATATGAAGAAGGGACCCCACCCAGGAAGGGACCGTCAGATATCGACTCTGGACCCCCTAATTCTTTTGGAGCATTGGTGAGACTTAGGAGGAGCATAGCATCCTCTCGGACATCAGCCAGAGCTCCCCCTTGTTCACTAGCCACCTGCGCCAGAGACTTAATGAATCGCCGCTATTCAAGGGTAATTCAGATTTGGACTCACCAGAATCTGAGTCTCTAGGAGAACCTATGCAGTTGGGTGGCGCTTCTCATTCTAAGGGGGCTGCAGTGGTACGGCGTAAGGGAGGTGTTTTTTGTGGCAGAAAGGGTCATTATGTGAATGTATGTCCTTCTAGAAGACAACCGCCGGAAAACTATTGAGCCCGGGTTGCAGGGAGGTTGGCAACTCGGGTGTACTAATTTCCTCCTTAGGTAAACCTCAATTTTTCCTACCAAACGAGATTCATCTTGGTGAAAATAGGTTCAATATCTCTGCCTTTCTGGACTCTGGGGCAGGGTTTAATTTAATTGATGTCGGGTTTGTTCAGGCACATGGTTTAAGACTCAAGAGTTGTCTCGACCCATACCTATTATTGCCATTGATTCTGCACCCTTGAGCCAGGGGACTTTCACTCAGATCATTGTGAATTTTGCCGGTTCCATATTCAGGAGTCTGTCCTGAATATTGGACCTTGTTCACACTTCGTCAAGCAGTTCATCACGTGCAAAACTGAATATGTGGTGTACGTGGTCTTTTGTCCCTGTAGGAGATTCTACATTGGGAAAACAATAAGGAAATTATATGTACGGTTTAGAGAACATCATCAATCCATTCGCTCAGGAAAGGGGGTGCCTAGACTTATTCAACATGTTAGAGAATGTCATAATGGTAATCCGGACATTTTGACCTTTGCAGGCATTGAAAAGGTTGTGTTACCCAGACAGGGAGGAGATCTACACAAACTATTATTACAACGAGAGGCTAGATGGATCCTGAGAACGCGGGCGACTGGACCCGCTGGTCTAAATGAAAAAATTGACATGTCCGTATTTTTGGGTTAATCCGTTTAACAAAGGGTCTTTTTTGTAGTCATCATGCGTGTTTGTGTTTGATACAATTTTGGATTATATACAGCGACGGGTTCACTATTCTCTCAGTTCTCCTAAGATTTACCCGTCCGTGTGAGATATATTAAGGAAAGAGGTTATTTTAGTATATCGACCTTAGATCTCGAAGCTTTTTAGAGCCGATCGTATAAATTTGCGACTTTGCTATTTAGTATATTTATTATATTTTATAACAGATTGAAATGTTGGTTCCATTGTTTTTAACACACTTAATTGTTGTTTTATTTTGCACCTGTCACTCTGCAGGCCTGATTGGTACTGACACTGAGGGGGTGGTGGCTTTACACTTACCCCCCCGGGCGTCACATCCTCTCAGCTTGGACCCGTAGAAGCGCCGGTTTTGGCGTGAAACGGCCGTCGTTCCTTCCCTGCTCACACCTCTTCTTTCCCTACTCCCCCGTGCCGTGAAGAATGTTGTAAAGATGCTTCAATAAAGACGAATTCCTACCACAGGCTCGGTGAGTGTTGCCGCGTGTCTCTCCTTACATTATAAAGTTCATGTACTATTTTCTTACGCGAGCACCTCCTGAGGACGTCAGTTTCTTCTGGTAACCAATTACACACCGGGCTCCTATATGGGCTGTGCGGCTTGATTTTTTCTTCTCCTGTTGGTATAGTTTCCAAGGGAGGAATTACTAAATTCCTGTCTGTGTTTTATTGATACTTTGCATTTATTTTTTATTTAACGTTTCTGTCTGGTGCAATCCCCATTAGGAAATGTGCTCCACTATTGATAATGCCATCCAGTGCACATCTTGCCACATGTATGCAGTCCTTGAGCAGCCGATCGAGGGTGCATACTGCTGTGCGAGATGTGAGCACGTTGTGCATTTGGAAACCCAGATTTTGAATCTAAATGTGCAGCTTGCAACACTGAGATCCATAGACCAGTGTTTTTCAACCTTTTTTGAGCCGCGGCACACTTTTTATACTTAAAAAATCCCGAGGCACACCACCAACCAAAATGGCACAAAATGGTGCGTCCAGGTTTGAGATGAAAGTCTGCAGTCATTCTATGTGACTGCAGGCTTCTGAATTCTCACAGCGCAAGCACTGCACACTTTCAGGATTCTCCCTTGCCGGTGGCCAGAGTGGACGGTCATGACAGCACAAGTATGTGATTTGGATACTTCTGGCCACATTCTAACTAGACGTGTCCGGCCTCAGTCAATTCATTTTCATTGAATGAGGCCACACATGTCTAGTCAGCACGTGACCGCATGTATGTAAATCACCAACATCAGAGAATTATGATAGCAGTGTGCACTGTGAGAATTCAGAAGTCTGCAGTCACATAGTATGACTGCAGACTCATCACAACCTTGGACATCCCCTTTAATGTTCCTAACAAATAAAAATGAGAATTAGTATCACAAAAAAAAACACATTTACATCCAGGTACCTGATAGATGACGTTGTTTGTGGAGTCGCCTTTTTCTTTTCATCTTCACCTTGTCCAGATGCCATGATGACTCTTCTCTTCCACCGGCAGAGCTCGTTTCTGCAGACTTCCATCTTCTCCTGTCTTCTGCAGCACATCCCGACACAACACCCTTAAAGATAGCAGTGTTATTATAATGCTCCGGAATAACAATATCTGCCCTAGGCTGAGCCCCTGAGTAAATAATTGCCCCTCACTTTATTCCCAGCACATAATATGACCCTCACTGTCCCTCTTATGGTACATGCCATCCACACTACCCTCTCTCTCTTTTCCATACTTCACACTGCCTTCTCATACAGTGTCCCTCATAGAGAGCCCAGTCTCTCTACTGTGCCCCTTCATTACACTCCTCCTACTTGGCATACTGTCTCCTCCTGGCTGTTACCCTCACACTACTCAGTATCTATTATGTGTCCACTCACACTTTCATCCCCCCATACTGTTTGCACACATTTCTAATAGCCTCCTCATGTACATCCCCCCTGCTAACATACCCCTTTGCTCTCTCCATATTTCCTCCTCACACATTCCCACCTCACACATTCCCCCGACTCCCCATACTGTCCTCACACATCCCATCACCGTTGCTCCCAGTACTGTCAGCACACATTTTTCCCCTCGCTACTGTGTCCACCCCCATCTCCCCACTCACCCCCACAGAATATATCCACTGCCCTTCCGATAGAATAAATCCATCCCCTTCCACAGAATAAATGCACCCTGCCCCACACATGCTAAATAAATTCCAGCCCCCCCCCCACGTACACACTGAATAAATCCCCCCCATACACTGAATAAATCCCCCCACTCACTGAATAAATTCCCCCACACACTGAATAAATCCCCCCCACACACTGAATAAATCCCCCCCCACACTGAATAAATCCCCCCCACACACTGAATAAATCCCCCCACACACTGAATAAATCCCCCCCACACACTGAATAAATCCCCCCACACTTAATAAATCCCCCCACACACTTAATAAATCCCCCCACATACTCCCCATAAACCCACCCCACGCTGAATAAATCCCCCCACACTTAATAAATCCCCCCACACACTTAATAAATCCCCCACATACTCCCCATAAACCCACCCCACGCTGAATAAATCCCCCCACACTTAATAAATCCCCCCACACACTTAATAAATCCCCCCACATACTCCCCATAAACCCACCCCACGCTGAATCTTCGGTGTCTTCAGCTCCACAGCACAGGAGCACTTACCACCAAGTGTCTTCTGTCCCCTGCGCGCCGGATAGTGACGCCAGCAGCGTGATCACATGACTTGATCACGCTGCTGGCGTCGTTCTGACCCAGCGGTCAGAGCCTCAATTGTACTCGCAGCTGGTAGATGTCTGCGAGTACAATTGATCTCCGGGAGCCGGCGCGCTGCAGCTTCTCTGTGCCGGCTGTCAGCTTGACAGTCGGCACAGAGAACAGCTGACTCCCGTTCCCCCGCGGCACACCCGACCATGTGTCGCGGCACACTAGTGTGCCGCGGCACACTGGTTGAAAAACACTGCCATAGACAATATGGAAAGGAGTCTTCTGCTCACTGAGCAGACGCTCAATGGGACAGATGAGGGGGGGATGGTTGGATGGAGCTGCAGGACAGTGGAGCAGCAAGCTGGGTGATAGTTAGAAGGCCGGGTAGAGTGAAGAGTGCCAGGGAGACTAGTCCTGATCTGGCACACCCCAATAAGTTTGCTAAGTTGGCGGATGAGGGGGGTGCCAGTACAGGGGTAGCACTGCTGCAGCCAGGCATGTCCTCTGAAAGCCGGGGGAGTGACTGCTCCAGTAAAGGTACCTTCACACTAAATGACGCCGCAGCGATCCAGACAACGATCCAGATCGCTGCAGCGTCGCTGTTTGGTCGCTGGAGAGCTGTCACACAGACCGCTCTCCAGCGACCAACGATGCCGGTAACCAGGGTAAACATCGGGTTACTAAGCGCAGGGCCGCGCTTAGTAACCCGATGTTTACCCTGGTTACCATCCTAAAAGTAAAAAAAAACAAACGCTACATACTTACCTACCGCTGTCTGTCCCCGGCGCTTTGCTTCTCTGCTCTGGCTGTGAGCGCCGGGCAGCCGGAAAGCACAGCGGTGCCTACCTCGTGCTCGAGTCTGACACATCGCTGATCGGGTGGACAGATTACTGGGAGGGGCTGGTGAGGACCCAGCGGTCATGGTGCACATTGGCACAAATGACAAAGTTAGAGATAGGTGGAAGGTCCTTAAAGATGATTTCAGGGAATTAGGCTGCAAGCTGAAAGCAAGGACCTCCAACGTGGTATTCTCCGAAATACTGCCTGTACCACGTGCCACGCCAGAGAGGCAACGGGAGATTAGGGAGGTTAATAAGTGGCTCAAGAATTGGTGTAGGAAGGAGGGGTTTGGATTCCTGCAGAACTGGGTCGACTTCTCGGTTGGCTACAGGCTCCACGCACGCTAGGGACGGGCTGCACCTCAATGGGGAGGGTGCAGCTGTGCTGGGGGAGAAAATGGCTAGAAGGTTGGAGGATTGTTTAAACTAGGGAATGGGGGAAGGGTATTCATTTTATAGGAGGGGAAAATAGTGCAGATAGAGAGTTGGGCACAAATAAGGAAGTTGGGGGTGACGTTGGCATGGGGGGTGGGGCTAGAACAATTAATAATTTAAGAAAGAATAGAGGTACAGAGAGATACATAAAGTGCATGTATACTAATGCCAGAAGCCTCGCCAACAAAATGGAGGAATTAGAATTAATGTTGTTGGAGCATAATTATGACATGGTGGGGATATCTGAGACATGGCTGGATGACAGCCATGACTGGGCTGTTAACTTGCAGGGCTATAGCCTGTTCAGAAATGACCAAACGGACAAGTGAGGGGGAGGTGTGTATCTATATGTACAATCATCCTTAAAACCCATCTTGCGTCATAATATAGGTGAATGTAATGAAAATGTATATAGAGTCCATGTGGGTGGAGATAAGGGGAGGGGGAAAAATAATAAATTACTGATAGTGGTTTGTTATAAGTTTCCAAAAATAATGGAAGCAATGGAGAATATCCTCATAAAGCAAATAGATGAAGCTGCGGCTCAAGGAGAAGTCATTATTATGGGGGACTTCAACTACCTTCAAATAGATTGGGGAAAGGAAACCTGCAGTTCCAGCAAAGGTAATCTGTTTTTGACAACTATGAGAGACAATTACCTCTGACAACGGGTTCAGACCACATCAAGAAGGGGGGCACTGCTAGACCTAATATTAACCAACAGGCCAGACCGCCTAGCAAACATAAGGGTTGGGGGTCACTTGGGGAATAGTGATCACAAAATAACAAGTTTTCATGTATCCTTTAATAAGATGTGTAGTAGAGAGGTTACAAGGACACTAAACTTCAGGAGGGCAAATTTCCAAAAGATGAGAGAGGATCTTAGTGCAATTAACTGGGACGATATCCTGAGACATAAAAATGCACAAGAAAATGGGAGACATTTATTAGCATCCTGGATAGGACCTGTGCACAGTATATACCGTATGGGAATAAACATACTAGAAATAGGAGGAAACCAATATGGCTAAATAGAGCTGTAAGGGGCGCAATAAGTGACAAAAAGAAAGCATTTAGAGAATTAAAGGAAGTAGGTAGTGATGAGGCATTAAATAAATACAGATAATTAAATACATTCTGTAAAAAGCAAATCAAGGCAGCAAAGATTGAGACAGAGAGACTCATTGCCAGAGAGAGTAAAAATAATCCCAAAATATTCTTTAACTACGTAAATAGTAAGAAACTAAAAAATGATAGTGTTGGCCCCCTTAAAAATAGTCTGGGTGAAATGGTGGGTGAAGATGAGGAAAAAGCCAGTCTGCTAAATGACTTTTTTTTCATCAGTATTTACACAAGAAAATTCCATGGCGGACAATATGATCAGTGATAACAAAAATTCCCCATTAAATGTCACCTGCTTAACCCAGCAGGAAGTACGGTGGCGTCTAAAAATCACTAAAATTGACAAATCTCCGGGCCCGGATGGGATACACCCCCGAGTACTGCAGGAATTAAGTACAGTCATTGATAGACCATTATTTTTCATCTTTAAAGACTCCATAATAACAGGGTCTGTACCACAGGACTGGCATATAGCAAATGTGGTGCCAATATTCAAAAAGGGGACAAAAACTGAACTAGGAAATTATAGGCCAGTAAGCTTAACCTCTACTGTGGGTAAAATCCTGGAGGGCATTCTAAGGGATGCCATACTGGAGTATCTGAAGAGGAATAACCTCATGACCCAAAATCAGCATGGGTTTACTGTCAGACTATGCTGATCAATTTCTATGAAGAGGTAAGTTCCGGCCTGGACCAAGGGAACCCAGTGGACGTAGTGTATATGGACTTTTCAAAAGCTTTTGATACGGTGCCACACAACAGGTTGATACATAAAATGAGAATAATGGGGATAGGGGAAAATATGTGTAAGTGGGTTAAGAGCTGGCTCAGGGTTAGGAAACAAAGGGTGGCTATTAATGGAGCACACTCGGTCTGGGTCGCGGTTAGCAGTGGGGTACCACAGGGGTCAGTATTGGGCTCTCTTCTTTTTAACATATTTATTAATGACCTTGTAGGAGGCATACAGGGTAGAATTTCAATATTTGCAGATGACACTAAACTCTGCACGGTAATCAATACAGAGGAGGACAATTTTATATTACAGGATGATTTATGTAAACTAGAAGCTTGGGCTGACAAATGGCAAATGAGCTTTAATGGGGATAAATGTAAGGTCATGCACTTGGGAAGAAGTAATAAGATATATAACTATGTGCTTAATTCTAAAACTCTGGGCAAAACCGTCAATGAAAAAGACCTGGTAGTATGGGTAAATGACAAACTCACGTTTAGTGGTCACTGTCAGGCAGCTGCTACAAAGGCAAATAAAATAATGGGATGCCTTAAAAGAGGCATAGATGCTCATGAAGAGAACATAATTTTACCTCTATACAAGTCACTAGTTCGACCACACTTAGAATACTGTGTACAGTTCTGGTCTCCGGTGTATAAGAAAGACATAGCTGAACTGGAGCGGGTGCAGAGAAGAGCGACCAAGGTTATTAGAGGACTGGGGGTCAGCAATACCAAGATAGGTTATTACACTTGGGGCTATTTAGTTGGGAAAAACAAAGGCTAAGGGGTGATCTTATTACAATGTCTACTATATAATTGTCTAAGGGTCACTTCCATCTGTCTGTCTGTCTTTCTGTCTGTCTGTCACGGATATTCATTGGTCGCGGCCTCTGTCTGTCAAGGAAATCCAAGTCGCTGATTGGTCGTGGCAAAACAGCCATGACCAATCAGCGACGGGCACAGTCCGGAAGAAAATGGCCGCTCCTTCCTCCCCGCAGTCAGTGCCCGGCGCCCGCATACTCCCCTCAGGTCAGTGCTCACACAGGGTTAATGGCAGCGTTGACCTCGGTGTAACGCACTCGGTTAACGCTGCTATTAACCAAGTTGTGTGACCAACTTTTTACTATTCATGCTGCCTATGCAGCATGAATAGTAAAAAGATCTAATGTTAAAAATAAATAAATAATAATAAAAAAAAAAAAGGTTATATACTCACCCTCCGGTGGCTCCCGGATCGAAGCGGTTACCGACGTTCCTTGCAACGCCCCGGTGACTGCTCCATGCATTGCGGTCTCGCGAGATGATGACATGTGGTCTCACGATACCGCTACGTCATCATCTCGCGAGACCGCAATGCACTCTTCAGACCGGAGCGCACGAGGAGCGTCGGTAACCGCTTCGATCCGCGGGCCAACGGAGGGTAAGTATATCACTATTTTTTCTTTTAATTTTTTTTTTTAACAGGGATATGGTGCCCACATTGCTATAGACTGCGTGGGCTGTGCAATATATTATGTGGGGTGCGCAATATACAACGTGGGCTGCGCAATATACTACGCGGGCTGCGCAATATACTACGCGGGCTGCGCAATATACTACGCGGGCTGTGCAATATACTACGTGGGCTGCGCAATATACAACGTGGGCTGGGCAATGTACTATGTGGGCTGCGCAATGTAATACGTGGGCTGGGCATTGTATTACGTGGGCTGCGCAATGTACTACGTGGGCTGCGCAATGTACTATGTGAGCTGCGCAATGTACTGCGTGGGCTGCGCAATGTACTACGTGTGTGATACTAAGGACGGGCTCACCACATGGGTATGTGTCAGGCATTCTATATGTGTTAAACTGGACTGGGAACTTGGCACTATGCACTTTAGGTCTATTTAGACTAGGGCTTATATATTTGGGATGCCCATATGCCATGACACAGACTATATGATCCCAGAAGCCTGTATACTATTTCCTGTATCACTTTTTTGTGCTATGTACTTGGGTACTCATCCTTTCCTCCTACTGAATACGACATTTTGATATTTTCTGTGTTTTTAATAATAAAATTTGTTAATTTTCTAAACACTTTCTGTGAGAGTGGTGTGTTTGGGTACTTGGTACCCGGTTGTTAGATTATGATAGGTTAACACACCCCTATATTTAATGCTTTGATGGATAAACCTTCTTTGCTGGAGGTTCCTATATATTTAGCATTATTATGCTTTTGGACAGCTTTGTATTTGCAATATACTACATGGGCTGTGCAATGTACTCCGTGGGCTGCGCAATGTACTCCGTGGGCTGCGCAATGTACTGCGTGGGCTGCGCAATGTACTACATGGGCTGGGCATTGTATTACGTGGGCTGCGCAATGTACTACGTGGGCTGCGCAATGTACTATGTGAGCTGCGCAATGTACTGCGTGGGCTGCGCAATGTACTCCGTGGGCTGCGCAATGTACTCCGTGGGCTGCGCAATGTACTCCGTGGGCTGCGCAATGTACTGCGTGGGCTGCGCAATGTACTGCGTGGGCTGCGCAATGTACTACGTGGGCTGCGCAATGTACTGCGTGAGCTGTGCAATATACTACGTGGGCTGTGCTATACACTATGCATACATATTCTAGAATACCCGATGCGTTAGAATCGGGCTACCATCTAGTATAAATATATGAGGGGACAGTACAAAGACCTTTCTGATGATCTTTTTGATCATAGACCTGAGACAGGGACAAGGGGGCATCCTCTACATCTGGAGGAAAGAAGGTTTAAGCATAATAACAAACGCGGATTCTTTACTGTAAGAGCAGTGAGACTATGGAACTCTCTGCCGTATGTTGTAATGAGTGATTCATTACTTAAAGGGACACTGTCACCTGAATTTGGAGGGAACAATCTTCAGCCATGGAGGCAGGGTTTTCGGGTGTTTGATTCACCCTTTCCTTACCCGCTGGCTGCATGCTGGCTGCAATATTGGATTGAAGTTCATTCTCTGTCCTCCGTAGTACATTCCTGCACAGTGCAATCTTGCCTTGCGCAGGCGTGTACTATGGAGGACAGAGAATGAACTTCAATCCCATATTGCAGCCAGCATGCAGCCAGCGGGTAAGGAAAGGGTGAATCAAACACCCGAAAACCCCGCCCCTATGGCTAAAGATTGTTCCCTCCAAATTCAGGTGACAGTGTCCCTTTAAATTTAAGAGGGGACTGGATGCCTTTCTTGAAAAGTATAATGTTACAGGGTATACATACTAAATTCCTTGATAGGGTGTTGATCCAGGGAACTAGTCTGATTGCCGTATGTGGAGTCTGGAAGGAATTTTTTTCCCCAATATGAAGCTTTACTCTTTGCCACGTGGTTTTTTTTTGCCTTCCTCTGGATCAACATGTTAGGGCATGTTAGGATAGGCTATGGGTTGAACTACATGGACTTAAAGTCTTCCTTCAACCTTAATAACTATGTTACTATGTTACAGGATCATACTGCAGTGGTAGCGTGACAGGAGGAGGGATGAGAACATGCACAATGTCAGTGTGTGCGGCGCGCTCTCATCTCACTCTGCTGTGCATAGCGGTCGCACGCTGCTGTGTAATCGTGTGCATTGAGCAGCCGCTACATATAGGAGAGAAGGATGAAGTGATTCACAGAGCCCTGATTCAGTGGCCACATCAGTGCTCCATGGCCCCAAAGCTGCCTAATATCTGCCTGAATTTGCAGTGCCTGTACTGATTAGGTTTTTTTTTTACAATTTTTTTACATTATTTTCAACCATTATTTAAATGTACTCCCTAGATTTGTCTGGACCTGCATTCACCTTTTGTCATTGCATTTCCCTTCTTTGACACCAAGAAACCCTAGGTTTCTCATACCATTGATGGATAACACATTTTTATTTTTATATTTATTTTTGTTTTTATTTTCCATGTATTATGTATTACAATTTTTTCCTTTTGTTCTTGTTTTTTTTTTCTTCAATTTTTCCCCCCTTTGTTTTCCCTATTTTTTTCCCCTATTTTTTTCCTTTTTTCCTATATTTTCTCCTATTTTTTCCGGTGACATTTCCCCTCCCCCCCTTCTTAGGTTTGCAGCAATTACTTCCCTCATTATTCTTAACACTGTACTACCATAACATTATCACTGTCCCCATTATGCATTCTGCGTTATTGTAGGTAGTTGGCAGCACAGATAAGCGTATCTCTGTGCTGTTACATACTTAGGCCATGTTCACAAGTTCCTGATTTCCCTGCTGTTTTTTCTGCACTAAAAACTGCAGCTCTTGGCAGAAAACGCAGGTCCTTTTTTTGGTGCTTTTTTGGTGCGTTTTTTGATGCGTTTTTTAGTGCGTTTTTTTATGCAGTTTTCTATGCAGAGTCTGTGTTTTCTAGGAAGTTTTTTAGGGTTAAAATGGCTGAAAATACCCTAACCCTACCCCTAACCCTAACCCTACCCCTAACCCTACCCCTAACCCTACCCCTAACCCTACCCCTAACCCTAACCCTATTCTAACCTTAGTGGAAATAAAAAAATTCTTTATTTTTTTATTGTCCCTACCTATGGGGGTGACAAAGGGGGGGGGGGGTCATTTACTATTTTTTTTATTTTGATCACTGAGATAGGTTATATCTCAGTGATCAAAATGCACTTTGGAACGAATCTGCCGGTCGGCAGATTCGGCGGGCGCACTGCGCATGCGCCCGCCATTTTGCAAGATGGCGGCGCCCAGGGAGAAGACGGCCGGACGGACACCGGGAGGCCGGGTAAGTATAAGGGGGGGAGATGAGGGCACAGGGGGGGGCGTCGGAGCACGGGGGGGTGGCATCGGAGCATGGGGGGGTGGGATTGAGGCACGGGGGGGCAGCCACACTGCAGCGGTTCTGCACCACAAACCGCAGAAAACCCGCAGATATTTTTTTTCATCTGCGGGTTTTACTGCGGGTTTGACCTCACAATGGAGGTCAATGGGTGCAGAACCGCTGCAGTTCCGCAAAAAGAAGTGACATGGTACTTCTTTTTTACCGCGGCTATTCAGCGCGGCTTTTTTCGTGATTTTCCGCAATGTGGGCACAGCAGTTCCTGTTTTCCATAGGGTACATTGTAATGTACCCTGCATGGAAAACAGCTGCGGACCCGCAGCGGGAAAATCGCGGCGGTTCCGCATTAAAAAAAGGATGGTGTGAACATGGCCTTAAGGTACCTTCACACATAACGATATTGTTAACGATATCGTTGCTTTTTGTGACGTAGCAACGATATTGTTAATGAAATCGTTCTGTGTGACAGCGACCAACGATCAGGCCCCTGCTGGGAGATCGTTGGTCGCTGAATAAAGTCCAGAACTTTATTTTGTCGCTGGATCTCCCGTGGACATCGCTGGATCGGCGTGTGTGACACCGATCCAGCGATGTCTTCACTGGTAACCAGGGTAAACATCGGGTAACTAAGCGCAGGGCCGCGCTTAGTAACCCGATGTTTACCCTGGTTACCATCCTAAAAGTAAAAAAAAAACAAACGCTACATACTTACCTACCGCTGTCTGTCCTCCAGCGCTGTGCTCTGCACTCCTCCTGCTCTGGCTGTGAGCGTCGGTCAGCCGGAAAGCAGAGCGGTGACGTCACCGCTCTGCTTTCCGGCCGCTGTGCTCACACAGACAGTACAGGAGGAGAGCAGAGCACAGCGCTGGAGGACAGACAGCGTAAGGTAAGTATGTAGCGTTTGTTTTTTTTTACTTTTAGGATGGTAACCAGGGTAAACATCGGGTTACTATGCGCGGCCCTACGCTTAGTTACCTGATGTTTACCCTAGTTACCGGCATCGTTGGTCGCTGGAGAGCTGTCTGTGTGACAGCTTTCCAGCGACCAAACAGCGACGCTGCAGCGATCGGCATCGTTGTCGGTATTGCTGCAGCGTCGCTTAATGTGAAGGGGCCTTTAGAGTGCGGCTGTTTTTGTTTATTTGTTTATTTACTAATTAGTAGGCTCGGCTGCAACAATATCACTCTGAGCCTACAGATCAGAAGATGTGCTGGGGATTCCAGCATTGTGGAGGTGATCTGAAGTGATCCCGACTGGCATCCAGGGATTACTGACACCATTTGTAAAAAATGGATGATTATAAATAAGACTGGAGAATATGCCTTTTTTGATCAGGTTCTATAAAGAGGTTATGATTTGCTGCTGCAGCTTCAATTCAACTGTGTTTCTGCACACCAAGTATATTAGATTTTAGGGGAAAAAATCTACATTGAAATAAGAATAGATTATAGCACAATAACATAAGTGAATACAACACTTACCGGGTCTTACAAGGACTTTACCTTCTTCAGAGTCACACTGCTGAGCTGCTCTGCAGAAAGCAAGTAATAATCTTCATGGTCATAGTTCAATTGCTTGAAAATGGGAAAGAAATAAAGTAAACATTGCAAAATGTTTCCTGTATAGTACAGACTGCATTGTACAAAAGACACATAAAGAGAAGACGCCATCAGCTAAGGACAAAGCTTAAACCAGGGATTTATGCTAAATGCATATTTTTGGGATTATTTTTCTTTTATTTACCATGTTACTTTTACCAATGAGCCTCATAGTAATCTGACAACTCTTGTTCTATAGAGATCACTTTTCAGCAGTCATCTCATTGGGGATTTACAATGTAAATGTCAGCAGCAAAGCAACTACAAAGTACGACAGTAAATTCGCCAAAAAAGACACTTAACCCCTTTACCCCCAAGGGTGGTTTGCACGTTAGTGACCGGCCAATTTTTACAATTCTGACCACTGTCCCTTTATGAGGTTCTAACTCTGGAACGCTTCTACGGATCCCAGTGATTCTGACACTGTTTTCTCGTGACGTATTGTACTTCATGATAGTGGTAAAATTTCTTTGATATTACCTGCGTTTATTTGTGAAAAAAACGGAAAATTGGCAAAAATTTTGAAAATTTCGCAATTTTCCAACTTTGAATTTTTATGCAATTAAATCACAGAGATATGTCACACAAAATACTTAATAAGTAACATTTCCCACATGTCTACTTTACATCAACACAATTTTGGAACCAACATTTTTTTTTGTTAGGGAGTTATAAGGGTTAAAAGTTGACCAGCAATTTCTCATTTTTACAACACCATTTTTATTAGGGACCACATCTCATTTGAAGTCATTTTGAGGGGTCTATATGATAGAAAATACCCAAATGTGACACCATTCTAAAAACTACACCCCTCAAGGTGCTCAAAACCATATTCAAGAAGTTTATTAACCCTTCTGGTGCTTCACAGGAATTTTTGGAATATTTAAATAAAAATGAACATTTAACTTTTTTTCACAAAAAATTTACTTCAGCTCCAATTTGTTTTATTTTACCAAGGGTAACAGGAGAAAATGGACCCCAAAAGTTGTTGTACAATTTGTCCTGAGTACACCGATACCCCATATGTGGGGGTAAACCACTGTTTGGGCGCATGACAAAGCTCGGAAGCGAAGGAGCACCATCTGACTTTTCAATGGAAAATTGACTGGAATCGAGATGGGGAACCATGTTGCATTTGGAGAGCCCCTGATGTACCTAAACATTTAAACCCCCCACAAGTGACACCATTTTGGAAAGTAGACCCCCTAAGGAACTTCTCTAGAGGTGTGGTGAGCACTTTGACCCACCAAGTGCTTTACAGAAGTTTATAATGCAGAACCGTAAAAATAAAAAATCATATTTTTTCACAAAAATTATCTTTTCGCCCCAATTTTTTATTTTCCCAAGAGTAAGAGAAGAAATTGGACCCCAAAAGTTGTTGTACAATTTGTCCTGAGTACGCTGATACCCCATATGTGGGGATAAAGAACTGTTTGGGCGCATGGGAGAGCTTGGAAAGGAAGGAGCGCCGTTTGACTTTTCAATGCAAAATTGACAGGAATTGAGATGGGACGCCATGTTGCGTTTGGAGAGCCACTGATGTGCCTAAACATTGAAACCCCCCACAAGTGACACCATTTTGGAAAGTAGACCCCCTAGGGAACTTATCTAGATGTTTGGTGAGCGCTTTGACCCACCAAGGGCTTCACAGAAGTTTATAATGCAGAGCCGTAAAAATAAAACAAAAATTTTTTCCCACAAAAATTATTTTTTAGCCCCCAGTTTTGTATTTTCCCGAGGGTAACAGGAGAAATTGGACCCCAAAATTTGTTGTACAATTTGTCCTGAGTGCGCTGATACCCATATGTTGGGGAGAGCCACTGTTTGGGCGCATGGGAGGGATTGGAAGGGAAGGAGCGCCATTTGGAATGCAGACTTAGATGGAATGGTCTGCAGGCGTCACATTGCGTTTGCAGAGCCCCTAATGTACCTAACAGTAGAAACCTCCCTCAAGTGACCCCATATTGGAAACTAGACCCCCCAGGGAACTTATCTAGATGTGTTGTGAGAACTTTGAGCCCCCAAGTGTTTCACTACAGTTTATAACGCAGAGCCATGAAAATAAAAAATCTTTTTTTTTCCCACAAAAATTATTTTTTAGCCCCCAGTTTTGTATTTTCCCAAGGGTAACAGGAGAAATTTGACCCCAAAAGTTGTTGTCCTATTTGTCCTGAGTACGTTGAAACCCCATATGTTGGGGTAAACCCCTGTTTGGGCACACGGGAGAGCTCTGAAGGGAAGAAGCACTGTTTTACTTTTTCAATGTAGAATTGGCTGGAATTGAGATCAGACGCCATGTCGCGTTTGGAGAGCCCCTGATGTGCCTAAACAGTGGAAACCCCCAATTATAACTGAAACCCTAATCCAAACACACCCCTAACCCTAATCCCAACAGTAACCCTAACCACACCTCTAACCCTGACACACCCCTAACCCTATTCCCAACCGTAAATGTAATCTAAACCCTAACCGTAACTTTAGCCCCAACCCTAACTGTAGCCTTAACCCTAGACCCAACCCTAACCCTAGCCCTTACCCTAGCCCTAACCCTGGCCCTAACCCTAGCCCTAACCCTAACCCTAGCCCTAACCCTAGCCCTAACCCTAACCCTAGCCCTAACCCTAGCCCTATCCCTAGCCCTAACCCTAGCCCTAGCCCTAACCCTAGCCCTAACCCTAATGGTAAAATGGAAATAAATACATTTTTTTAATTTTTCCCTAACTAAAGGGGTGATGAAGGGGGGTTTGATTTACTTTTATAGCGGGTTTTTTAGCGGATTTTTATGATTGGCAGCCGTCACACACTGAAAGACGCTTTTTATTGCAAAAAATATTTTTTGCGTTACCACATTTTGAGAGCTATAATTTTTCCATATTTTGGTCCACAGAGTCATGTGAGGTCTTGTTTTTTGCGGGACAAGTTGACGTTTTTATTGGCAACATTTTCGGGCACATAACATTTTTTGATCGCTTTTTATTCCAATTTTTGTGAGGCAGAATGACCAAAAACCAGCTATTCATGAATTTCTTTTGGGGGAGGCGTTTATACCGTTCTGCGTTTGGTAAAATGGATAAAGCAGTTTTATTCTTCGGGTCAGTACGATTACAGAGATACCTCATTTATATCATTTTTTTATGTTTTGGCGCTTTTATACGATAAAAACTATTTTATGGAAAAAAAAATATTTTTGCATCGCTTTATTCTCAGGACTATAACTTTTTTATTTTTTTGCTGATGATGCTGTAGGGCGGCTCATTTTTTGCGGGACAAGATGACGTTTCAGTGGTATCATGGTTATTTATATCTGTCTTTTTGATCGTGTGTTATTCTACTTTTTGTTCGGCAGTATGATAATAAAGCGTTGTTTTTTGCCTCGTTTCTTTTTTTTTTTCTTACAGTGTTTACTGAAGGGGTTAACTAGTGGGCCAGTTTTATAGATCGGGTTGTTACGGACGCGGCGATAGTAAATATGTGTACTTTTATTGTTTTTTTTATTATTTAGATAAAGAAATGTATTTATGGGAATAATAATTTTTTTTTTCATTATTTAGGAATTTTTTTATTTTTTCTTATTTACACATTTGGAAAACATTTTTTAAACTTTTTTACTTTGTTCCAGGGGGGGACATCACAGATCGATGATCTGACAGTTTGCACAGCACTCTGTCAGATCACCGATCTGACTTACAGTGCTGCAGGCTTCACAGTGCCTGCTCTGAGCAAGCGCTGTGAAGCCACCTCCCTCCCTGCACGACCCGGATGCAGCGGCCATTTTGGATCCGGGCCTGCTACAGGGAGGGAGGTAGGAAGACCCTCGCAGCAACGAGATTACATCGCGTTGCTGCGGGGGTCTCAGGGAAGCCCGCAGGGAGCCCCCACCCTGCACGATGCTTCACTGTACCGCCGGCACACCGCGATCATGTTTGATCGCAGTGTGTCGGGGGTTAATGTGCCGGGGGCGGTCCGTGACCGCTCCTGGCACATAGTGCCGGATGTCAGCTGCGATAGGCTAAAAAAAAGATATTAAGTGAAGTCAAAGAAGTTAAGGAGGAGGATAAGAAAAAGAATGTAATAAAGTCATTTAACAATTGGTTGCAGGAGTTCTGCATTTTTGCATCGGTTTTAAGAGAAAAGAGTCCGGATTAATGCACAGGTCTTTTCCATTATGTTGACATTATTCTGGAAGCATATAGGAATTTCGGTGGGAATGCCTGGTTAATTTATGATATGTTCAGGCAGAAGTTAGCGGTGCATTCTCTGATGAAATGGGGTCAGAAGGATGTTAGTTTGTGGATCAACATAATGTTACCACAGAGGTCTAGTAGGTTGGCCCCTGCCAAAAGTAATGTTAATTTTCGCAGAGGAGCATGCTTCGCATTCAGTGAGGCGCAGTGTAAGTGGTTGTCTAACTGTCGCTACAAGCATGTATGCTCATTTTGTGGAGGAGCACACCCCATGGTCCACTGCTTCAAAAAAGCCATCCAGATTTTCCAACAGCAACTTAATTAAAAGGATTCATTGGTCAAAGGCTCTGACACCAGTGAAGCTGTCAAAAATGCTTCCCTGGTTAGAAGTGCATCCAGAATGCTTGAAGATGGAACTAATAACTAGTGGTTTTAGAGATGGATTTTATGTTCCGGAATTCAAGGGTGAAGGTCGCACATGGGTTGACAACTTAAAGTCGATCGATTTTAATAAAGAGGTGGTTCTTCATAAAAATTGTAAAGAAGTGGAGGAGGGCCGAGTTGAGGGACTTTTTCATCTCCGCCATTTGAGAACTTCCGTTTGTCAATTCTCAGTTTAATTCCTAAGAAGGAACCGAACAGTTTAGATTAATTCACCATTTGTCTTATCCATTGAAGCCTGTGTTAAAGAAATCGTTGAATAAGTCAAAAGCTTCAGTATATTATGTATCTTTTGACTTGGCGTTGGCTTTGTTGAGAAAGTTCAGGCAGGATGCCCTGTTAGCAAAAGCAGATATTAAATCTGCTCTTAGGCTCTTTCCAGTGGCCCCTAAGGGTTTTAATTCTCTTGGATTTCAGTTTAATGGATGTTTCTATTTTGATAAAGCTTTACCAATGGGTTTCACGTTGTTTCACGTTGTCTTGTTTTTATTTTGAATCATTTCCATCATTCCTTGAATGGGTTGTTGGAGTCGAATATAATGGCCAAGGGGGCATGTTACATTATCTCGACAATTTTTTATTTGTTGGAAGGGAGGGATTTGACGATTGCAACAAGTTACTGGATACGTTTTCAAATTTGATTATTTTGGCATTCCGATAGCTGAAGAGAAAACGGTTCACCCATGTCATTGATTGGATATTTTGGGTATCACAATTGATACAGTTTCAATGAAGTTTCGTTTGCCGACTCAAAAGTTGTTGAAGATAACACTGGTCAACGCAACGCAATTTTTCTGGCAAAAGGTTTTAAAACATATTTTAAGTCAATTTTGGCTGCTGATTACGAATATGAACTCCGTTTTTGGCTATCACATCAGGATTTCGAGATATTTTCAATTTTTAATGAAAATTACTCCTAATGTTTTATGATAAAAAACACATGATTTTCAGTACTACATTTTGTATATTTTTAATCAAGGAATAACAAAGATTACAAAGTCTATGTACAGCAAATGAAATATACTTACAGAATTAAACTACAAAATATAAAAAAAGATATATATGGCACACAGATGAATGGCAAATGGCAGTTATTTGAACTTTCTGTTCTTGGCTGATCTGTGATGTACAGCTTCTGGGTTGTCTCTCATCAAGCTCCAGCTATAGTAAGCCATCATATGTGCATACGATGAAACAAGAAAAGAAAACAGTGCGGCACTCACCCTTATTATTTGAAGCTGTGAAATCGTGCTCTTTATTGGAGAAAAATGTATAAAACATCCATTAGGACATCAGGTCAGCGAGAGGGTGCGGAGGTGGAGTGTGGACGACGGCCGTTTCGCACGGTATGTGCTTCAACGGGTCCAGTTCCTGGAACTGGACCCGTTGAAGCACATACCGTGCGAAACGGCCGTCGTCCACACTCCACCTCCGCACCCTCTCGCTGACCTGATGTCCTAATGGATGTTTTATACATTTTTCTCCAATAAAGAGCACGATTTCCCAGCTTCAAATAATAAGGGTGAGTGCCGCACTGTTTTCTTTTCTTGTTTCATCGTATTTACTCTGGATTGCCTATCAGTGCTGAGCACCATATACCCAGAACATTCGTGCCACCTGCGTATTTTTCGGATGTTCTTTAAGGAGTGTATGTCCATATTGTATTTGTGCTTCTCTAGTGCCGTCCATTGCTCATTCTGTGTGTTGGTCATCATATGTGCATCCCACCGGCCTTGATACCATTCTTCCATTGTTTTAATGTCCTGATGAAAATGCTCCCCTTGTTCCTCGCTCACATCCCCAAGGTTCTCTGGAAAAAAGTCCAAATGGCTGTGTAAATAGTGAATCTTGATCCTCATTCTACATCCAAGATTTCGCAGACTCATTAGTAGCTCTTCCACAATCTCTTCATAGTTGTCTTGAAGCTTTCTTATTCCCTAGAAAATTCTGCACCACATTACAAAATGCATTCCAAGCTCTTTCTTCTGTCTCATTCATTGATGTAATAAAATTTGGGTCTCTCATAAGTGTTCTTATTTGAGGTCCATCAAATATTCCAGCCTTTTTCTTCTCTTCACTAAGACCAGGAAAAGTTGAACATATATAGTTAATACATTCTCCACTGTGATTGAGAGCTTTGACGAACTGCTTCATCAATCCAAGTTTTATGTGTAAGGGAGGAAAGACAATGTCCTTCCTATCCACTAGAGGATCATGGATGACATTCTTATCGCCAGATGCCAAACTCTGTCGCTGAGGCCATTCAGTTTTCACCCAACGCTCTGCTGTAGCTCTACTGTCCCAGTAGCACAGAAAACAAGGGTGTTATCATAACAAATGGGAATTATGCATGTTTAAAGAAAACAAAGATATTCACACATTTATTGGGAGACTAAATGAAAACTAAATTTACCTTAGTGAACCGTATAAACCGACACTTTTCATACACTACTCATATTTATCATGGAATTCATGAAAATGGGCTATATACCTATAGCGCAAAAACGTGATGTGATAGAGAAATTTATAAGATCAGATTTGAATTCAGCACCCTCAAATTAGTCTAAAACTGTTCTTAACCCCTTCCCGACCTTTGACGCCACGTAGGCGTCATGAAAGTCGGTGCCATTCCGACCCATGACGCCTATGCGGCGTCATGGAAAGATCGCGTCCCTGCAGATCGGGTGAAAGGGTTAACTCCCATTTCACCCGATCTGCAGGGACAGGGGGAGTGGTAGTTTAGCCCAGGGGGGGTGGCTTCACCCCCTCGTGGCTACGATCGCTCTGATTGGCTGTTGAAAGTGAAACTGCCAATCAGAGCGATTTGTAATATTTCACCCATTATAACGGGTGAAATATTACAATCCAGCCATGGCTGATGCTGAAATATCATCGGCCATGGCTGGAAATACTAGTGTGCCCCCACCCCACCCCTCCGATCGCCCCCCCAGCCCTCCGATCTGTCCAGTACACTGCTCCGGCTCCCCTCCGTCCTGTGCTCCGCTCCCCCCCGTGCTCTTGTCCGCTCCCCCCGTGCTCCAATCACCCGCCCGTGCTCCAATCACCCCCCCTGCACTCCGATCCACCCCCCCGGTGCTCCGTTCCACCCCCCCGTGCTCCATTCCAGCCCCCCCGTGCTCCGTTCCACACCCCCCGTGCTCCGTTCCACCCCTCCCGCACTCCGATTCCCCCCCCCGTGCTCCGATCCCCCCCCCCGTGGTCCCCCCCCACCCCATCATACTTACCGATCCAGCCGGGGTCCCGTCCGTCTTCTCCCTGGGCGCCGCCATCTTCCAAAATGGCGGGCGCATGCGCAGTGCGCCCGCCGAATCTGCCGGCCGGCAGATTTGTTCCAAAGTGCATTTTGATCACTGAGATATAATCTATCTCAGTGATCAAAATAAAAAAAATAATAAATGACCCCCCCCCTTTGTCACCCCCATAGGTAGGGACAATAAAAAAATAAAGAAATTTTTTTTTTTCCACTGTTAGAATAGGGTTAGGGTTAGGGTTAGGGGTAGGGTTAGGGGTAGGGCTAGGGTTAGGGGTAGGGCTAGGGGTAGGGTTAGGGTTAGGGTTAGGGCTAGGGGTAGGGGTAGGGTTAGGGGTAGGGGTAGGGTTAGGGTTAGGGTTAGGGTTTCGGTATGTGCACACGTATTCTGGTCCTCTGCGGATTTTTCCGCTGCGGATTTGATAAATCCGCAGTGCTAAACCGCTGCGGATTTATGGCGGATTTACCGCGGTTTTTCTGCGCATTTCACTGCGGTTTTACAACTGCGATTTTCTATTTGAGCAGTTGTAAAACCGCTGCGGAATCCGCACAAAGAAGTGACATGCTGCGGAATGTAAACCGCTGCGTTTCCGTTCAGTTTTTCCGCAGCATGTGTACAGCGATTTTTGTTTCCCGTAGGTTTACATTGAACTGTAAACTCATGGGAAACTGCTGCGGATCCGCAGCGTTTTCCGCAGCGTGTGCACATACCTTTAGAATTAGGCTATGTGCACACGGTGCGGATTTGGCTGCGGATTCGCAGCAGTGTTCCATCAGGTTTACAGTACCATGTAAACATATGGAAACCAAATCCGCTGTGCCCATGGTGCAGAAAATACCACGCGGAAACGCTGCGTTGTATTTTCCGCAGCATGTCAATTCTTTGTGCGGATTCCGCAGCGTTTTACACCTGTTCCTCAATAGGAATCCGCAGGTGAAATCCGCACAAAAAACACTGGAAATCCGCGGAAAATGCGCAGGTAAAACGCAGTGCCTTTTACCCGCGGATTTTTCAAAAATGGTGCGAAAATATCTCACACGAATCCGCAACGTGGGCACATAGCCTTAGGGTTAGGGTTGGAATTAGGGTTGTGGTTATGGTTAGGGGTGTGTTGGGGTAAGGGTTGTGGTTAGGGGTGTGTTGCGGTTAGGGTTGTGTTTAGGGTTATGGCTACAGTTGGGATTAGGGTTAGGGGTGTGTTGGGGTTAGTGTTGGAGGTAGAATTGAGGGGTTACCACTGTTTAGGCACATCAGGGGTCTCCAAACGCAACATGGCGCCACCATTGATTCCAGCCAATCTCGTATTCAAAAAGTCAAATGGTGCTCCCTCACTTCCGAGCCCTGACGTGTGCCCAAACAGTGGTTTACCCCCACATATGGGGTACCAGCATACTCAGGACAAACTGCGCAACAATTACTGGGGTCCAATTTCTCCTGTTACCCTTGTGAATCAAAAAAAATGCTTGCTAAAACATAATTTTTGAGGAAAGAAAAATGATTTTTTATTTTCACGGCTCTGCGTTGTAAACGTCTGTGAAGCACTTGGGGGTTCAAAGTGCTCACCACATATCTAGATAAGTTCCTTGAGGGGTCTAGTTTCTAAAATGGGGTCACTTGTGGGGGTTTCTACTGTTTAGGCACACCAGGGGCTCTGCAAACGCAACGTGACACCCGCAGACCATTCCATCAAAGTCTGCATTTCAAAAGTCACTACTTCCCTTCTGAGCCCCGACGTGTGCCCAAACAGTGGTTTACCCCCACTCATGGGGTATCAGCGTACTCAGGAGAAACTGGACAACAAATATTGGGGTCAAATTTCTCCTGTTACCCTTGGGAAAATTAAAAAATTCTGGGCTAAATAATTATTTTTGAGGAAAGAAAACGTATTTATTATTTTCACGGCTCTGCATTATAAACTTCTATGAAGCACTTGGGGGTTCAAAGTGCTCACCACACATCTAGATAAGTTCCTTTGGGGGTCTAGTTTCCAAAATGGGGTCACTTGTGGGGGGTTTCTACTGTTAAGCCACATCAGGGGCTCTGCAAACGCAACGTGACGCCCACAGAGCATTCCATCAAAGTCTGCATTTCAAAACGTCACTACTTCACTTCCGAGCCCCGGCATGTGCCCAAACAGTGATTTACCCCCACATATGGGGTATCAGCGTACTCAGGAGAAACTGGACAACAACTTTTGGGGTCAAATTTCTCCTGTTACCCTTGGGAAAATAAAAAATTGCAGGCTAAAAGATCATTTTTGAGAAAATAATTTTTTTTTTTTTTTCATGGCTCTGCGTTATAAACTTCTGTGAAGCACTTGGGGGTTCAAAGTCCTCACCACACATCTAGATTAGTTCCTTTGGGGGTCTAGTTTCCAAAATGGTGTCATTTCTGGGGGATCTCCAATGTTTAGGCACACAGGGGCTCTCCAAACGTGACATGGTGTCCGCTAATGATTGGAGCTAATTTTCCATTTAAAAAGCCAAATGGCGTGCCATCCCTTCCGAGCCCTGCCGTGCGCCCAAACAGTGGTTTACCCCCACATATTGGGTATCTGCGTACTCAGGACAAACAGGACAACAATATTTGGGGTCCAATTTCTCCTATTATCCTTGGCAAAATAGGAAATTCCAGGCTAAAAAATCATTTTTGAGGAAAGAAAAATTATTTTTTATTTTCATGGCTCTGCGTTATAAACTTCTGTGAAGCACCTGGGGGTTTAAAGTGCTCAATATGCATCTAGATAAGTTCCTTGGGGGGTCTAGTTTCCAAAATGGGGTCACTTGTGTTGGAGCTCCAATGTTTAGGCACACAGGGGCTCTCCAAACGCGACATGGTGTCCGCTAACAATTGGAGCTAATTTTCCATTCAAAAAGTCAAATGGCGCGCCTTCCCTTCCGAGCCCTGCCGAGTGCCCAAACAGTGGTTTACCCCCACATATGAGGTATCGACGTACTCGGGAGAAATTGCCCAACAAATTTTATGATCCATTTTACCCTACTGCCCATGTGAAAATGAAAAAATTGAGGCGAAAAGAATTTTTTTGTGAAAAAAAAGTACTTTTTCATTTTTACAGATCAATTTGTGAAGCACCTGAGGGTTTAAAGTGCTCACTAGGCATCTAAATAAGTTCCTTGGGGGGTCTAGTTTCCAAAATGGGGTCACTTGTGGGGGAGCGCCAATGTTTAGGCACACAGGAGCTCTCCAAACGCGACATGGTGTCCGCTAACGATGGAAATAATTTTTCATTCAAAAAGTCAAATGGCGCTCCTTCCCTTCCGAGCCTTACCATGTGCCCAAACAGTGGTTTACCCCCACATGTGAGGTATTGGTGTACTCAGGAGAAATTGCCCAACACATTTTAGGATCCATTTTATCCTGTTGCCCATGTGAAAATGAAAAAATTGAGGCTAAAAGAATTTTTTTGTGAAAAAAAAGTACTTTTTCATTTTTACGGATTAATTTGTGAAGCACCTGGGGGTTCAAAGTGCTCACTATGCATCTAGATAAGTTCCTTGGGGCGTCTAGTTTCCAAAATGGGGTCACTTGTGTGGGAGCTCCAATTTTTAGGCACACGGGGGCTTTCCAAACGTGACATGGTGTCCGCTAAAGAGTGGAGCCAATTTTTGATTCAAAAAGTCAAATGGCGCTCCTTCCCTTCCAAGCCCTGCCGTGCGCCCAAACAGTGGTTTACCCCCACATATGAGGTATCAGCGTACTCAGGACAAATTGGACAACAACTTTCGTGGTTCAGTTTCTCCTTTTACCATTGGGAAAATAAAAAAATTGTTGCTAAAAGATAATTTTTGTGACTAAAAAGTTAAATGTTCATTTTTTCCTTCCATGTTGCTTCTGCTGCTGTGAAGCACCTGAAGGGTTAATAAACTTCTTGAATGTGGTTTTGAGTACCTTGAGGGGTGCAGTTTTGAGAATGGTGTCACTTTTGGGTATTTTCAGCCATATAGACCCCTCAAACTGACTTCAAATGTGAGGTGGTCCCTAAAAAAAATGGTTTTGTAAATTTCGTTGTAAAAATGACAAATCGCTGGTCAAATTTTAACCCTTATAACTTCCTAACAAAAAAAAATTTTGTTTCCAAAATTGTGCTGATGTAAAGTAAACATGTGGGAAATGTTATTTATTAACTATTTTGTGTCACATATCTCTCTGGTTTAACAGAATAAAAATTCAAAATGTGAAAATTGCGAAATTTTCAAAATTTTCGCCAAATTTCCGTTTTTATCACAAATAAACGCAGAATTTATTGACCTAAATTTACCACTAACATGAAGCCCAATATGTCACGAAAAAACAATCTCAGAACCGCTAGGATCCGTTGAAGCGTTCCTGAGTTATTACCTCATAAAGGGACACTGGTCAGAATTGCAAAAAACGGCATGGTCTTTAAGGTCAAAATAGGCTGGGTCATGAAGGGGTTAAAGTCCATGCAAGAAATTTTTTATTTTTTTTTGTAGACCAGTGTAATAGATAAGTATGTTAGCCAAGAAGGTTTTACAAAAATACTTGTAATCGTTGTTAGGCATGTTAGTATTTGTGGCTTGGGTAATTCAGATGGGCAGAATTTTTGCTCGGAGACTGTACTTTTCGGCAAAAGGTTTAGTGTCCCCATACTCTCATATTCACCTCACTAAGCCTCTGAAGGAGGACTTGAGAATTTGGTGTGTTTTTATCAAATTTTAACTGTCATTATCTGTGGCAGTCGGATATAATTGAAGCAGGGGCACTAGGCCTTTTTACTGACGCAACTGGTCGTAAAGGGTTTGGAGCTTTTTGGAACAGTCACTCAGGGCCGGATTTAAGAGGTGGGTGGCCCGAGGCCCATTTTTCAAGGTGTTGCAATATGTAATGCAAAAACACAAGATGAAACGAACGCAAGTTTATTTACAGAAATAATTTACGCAGAGTAATTCAGGTAAAATCATTCATTTTTTACAATCCAGGCACTTTCCTTGATTTTCGTGCTACAAAATCACTAATGATGTCACTAAAGTCCAATTCACGCAGTATACCTGACTCGATGCTCATGGTAGCCAAATTTACAAGTTGTTCCTGCTTCATGGATGTCCTTAATCGGTTTTCAAGTTATTTGAGTTTTCAGAAGGAACACTCACCACGGCAGTTTGTTACCATCAAAATTAGATATATCCTTAGAGCTATCTCAATATTTGGGAAAGTGTCCTGCACACCCTTTTCCATGATAAGCTTGTACATGAAAAGTTCAGTGCTGATATCTTTTGGCTCCTCATCTGTCAATAAATTGGCAAATGTTACAAACTGACACAGTTCTTCGATAAATGTGTTGTCCAAGTCATCTGAATAAGACCTGACAAGTTGCTCTGCTGTGGCCTTAAGCTCGTCTGAAGACAGTTCTTTCAGAAGGCTAAAAGAGCTAAATTTGCTTGATAGATCTTAATATGCTTGAAGACGTTGGTAAGGAGAAGCAATAAACTGATCAATGATAGGCAAGAAAGTTTCTGTTCTGTGTTTTTCAGAAGGGCTGAGTTGTACTTCTTCCGTATGGCCATAATACAATGGATTGAGACACGTTTCGGCGCCTGTGTCGAGTTATCGTCTGAACATACTCAGATGAACCAGACAGCTCTTCGCCTTGCTTCTCATAAATTTTGAAGAGTCATGCTTTGATGCAACATAGTTTTTTAAGCTTTTCAGTGACGCCACAGCAGTGTTTAGATCGAGTTTTGCGTGTTATAGATTTTTACTAGTAGCATCTGTTCTTTGCAGGATATCACGCCAGAAGGTGGTGTTAATACCAATTTCAAGCTGATTCATTTGTCTTAACAGTCCTTCTGCTTCACACCGTACACAGCTTTTTTCTTCAAAGTCATCAGCAATCTGTTTAAGTACATCTTTAATCTGCTGATAGTCATGCTTAAGGGCCTTAGTAGCATTAGCTCTGCAGGACCAACGCATTGTTGTGACACGTTTGAGAGTCAATGCTGTTGCTGAGTCAATAATTTTCAAACGGGAGCTGAATAATTTTGACGGGAGCTGATGCCGATGCGCTGAAACTGAAGAAGAACAGCTTTTCAAAGAAGTAAAAAAAATGTACAGCACTCGAGCAGCTTTCTACAGCATTTTTAGCAACCTGATTTAAAGAGTGTGCCATACAAGGAATCCATGATGCAAGATTGTTCTTCTCTCTCACTTTGGCTTGCAGGCCGTTGTATTTGCCACTCATTGCAGATGCATTGTCATAACTTTGACCTCGGCAATTTCACAGGTCTAGGTCATGTCTCTTCAAAAATTCCAACAAGGCATTGAACATGTCTTGAGCGCCATGGCCTTTGTTTGCCATGAATGTTACAAAGACGTGTATTTTACATGTTTTGGGATATTTATTCCTATATTGGTGGGAGGCCCCACTTGGTGGGGCCTGCAGTCAATGGTGTGCAGAATGTTGGGACCAATCTTGGATTGATGTTGGAATAACAAGGAATTTAGTGCTACTTGAATTGTTTCCAGTCATAGTTTCTATAGAGATTTGGGGAGATTTCTTTAAAAATAAGAGAATTATTTTAAATACTGATAATAAAGGTGATTATGCTGTAAATTGCTTGTCATCAGAGTGTAGTAGTAGTGAATCTATTAAGATTTTGGTTTTATGTCGCTTCAAAGCAAAAATCTGGTTAAAAGCTAGGCATTTGCCCGGTTCACGCAATTTAATTGCTGGATCTCTTTCACATTGTCAAATGGACAGGTTCCGGATTTTGGTTCCAATGATGGACGAAAAAGGTTTAGATTGCCCCAAGCATCTATGGAATTATTATGGAAATATGGAACTAGCGTCCCGGTATCTTCAACAATCAGTAGCAGTCAAGAAGTGGGAGAGTTATTGTAACGCTTGGAATTGCCGGAGCCACTTTTGCAAGGATGGTAATATCTTGTGCAATAATTGTAAATCTGATGTGGCCCTGTCCTTTATCGGTAGACTTTTAAGTAAAAATCTATCAGTAAGTTATATTTCAATGTTATTAGCCGGAATTTCACTTTTTCAGAAATGCTGCAAAGTAAGGCCAATTGTTAGCTTGTTTCAAGTGAAGCAAGCTTTAAAAGGTTTTAAGATGAATAAAGTTACTCAGGACAACAGAAGGCCAGTCAGTCTTAATTTATTAAAAAAATTGATTGAGTCTTGCCCACCAGTTTGTTCGTCACCATACGAGAGTCACCTTTTTAAGGTTGTGTTTTCCACAGTCTTTTTTTGCAGCCATTAGAGTGGGTGAGTTTATGGCAAGTAGTAAATCTTCTGGTTCTATTTTGGAATATTCTGATGTGGTGTTCAGGGATGAATCAGTTTATATTAATCTTAAAAGATCTAAGACTGATCAGTTTTCGAGAGGTTCATGCATTAGAGTTAATAGTTTGAATGACAGTAAGTTTTGCCAGGTATTTTTATTGATGGAATTTATGAGGCTTAGGCTTTTGTCTTCTAGGTCATTCTTCATTCACTCAGATTCTTCACCATTAACAAGGTTCCAGTTTTCTTCAGTCTTACGTAGATCTTTAAATTTTCTCGGTTTGGATGATTTTAAAATTTCTTCCCATTCATTTCGTATTGGGGAGGCAACAGAGGCTGTCAGCTTAAAGGGAACCTGTCACCCCGAAAATCGCGGGTGAGGTAAGCCCACCGGCATCAGGGGCTTATCTACAGCATTCTGTAATGCTGTAGATAAGCCCCCGATGTTACCTGAAAGAGGAGAAAAAGACGTTAGATTATACTCACCCAGGGGCGGTCCCGCTGCTGGTTCAGTCGGATGGGTGTCTCTGGTCCGCTGCGGCGCCTCCCATCTTCTGATCTTCAGCCACAGCTCCGGCACAGGCGTACTTTGCCTGCCCTGTTGAGGGCAGGACAAAGTACTGCAGTGCGCAGGCGCCGGAAAGGTCAGAGAGGCCCAGCGCCTGCGCACTGCAGTACTTTGCTCTGCCCTCAACAGGGCAAAGTACGCCTGCACCGGAGCCGTGGCTGAAGATCAGAAGAGGACGTCTTGGAATGAAGATGGGAGGCGCCGCAGCGGACCAGAGACACCCATCCGACCGGACCAGCAGCGGGACCGCCCCTGGGTGAGTATAATCTAACGTCTTTTTCTCCTCTTTCAGGTAACATCGGGGGCTTATCTACAGCATTACAGAATGCTGTAGATATGCCCCTGATGCTGGTGGGCTTACCTCACCCGCGATTTTCGGGGTGACAGGTTCCCTTTAAGTATGGGTTAATCAATCATAAAAAGATTGGGTAGATGGTCGTCTGATAGATTCAACATTTATATAAGGCCTGACCTAATCGTTTATTAATTTATGTTTTACAGGAGTTCGGAAGTTGTTATTTTGGATTGTCAGCCATTCTTTCATCTTCTGGGCCCATAAAAGAGCTGCTTCCAGATCTTATGGAATCAATTTGTTTAATGAGGATCAGTTTGTTTTGTACTGGATAGGAGTTAGAGGTTTGAGATGGAGCCAATTAGAAGGTCTAATTCTTAAACAAGTCGACTTTCGGTCGGTGCTGGATGTTCTAATTATTCATCTGGGAGGTAACGACGTGGGCCGTTTGAATACTGCGGTGCTACTGTCTCAGATGAAATTGACAATGCATACTCTCAAATGGCTATTCCCTTGTTGTATTTTGTGATACTCGGAAATGGTTCCCCGTTTAGCATGGTCTTATCATTTGGGCTTTATGAAAAACATCAGGAAGCTATTGAATAGGGGTATGTCTAAAATTCGCAAGCGTGTTGGAAGTTTATCGTACAGACATGTTGACATGGAGGGTTTTTTCTTCTGGGTTCTAAAGATCTAATTTAGTTCATGCATCACAGGGGTCCCCAACCTGTAGCTTGGGAGCCACATGTGGCTCATGGTCCCATGAACTGTGGCTCGCGGCTGTCTGCCAGCTTGGTGCATTAGCTTCAGATTTAGTAAACTGGCATGAAGAGCACATCTTAAAATGGTAAACTTTGTGAGTAGCCCTGCACAGAAGAACAGATCTAGGTACACATCTACTGGTCTTGGGGGTTTAGAGATAATTTAAGTATGGTATGCTGGAGACAGGATGATACTACTGGTCAGAGGAGGTGCTTGAAGATGGATGTGACTGTGTTGGGAGTGCGTGATGGAATGCTGAATGAGGGTTTGGTGGAAACTCCTGGATCTTGGTATACTGCTTCAGGATGATTTGTTTGGAAAAGCTTTGGTCATTATACCCGTAATGGGAGTTTTGGTTGCCACTACTGTGAGGGGGACAGAAGCTGGATGTGGCTCGCGACCGTCTTGCAGAGCTGAATGTGGCTCTGAAGGTCAGAAAGGTTGGGGACCACTGATCTATTGGATATAGGACTAGATATTTATAATGTAGGCATTAATGGTTGTCTATGCATATCTCTCTTTTTCTATGGATTGATAAAGGCCCTGCACGGCCGAAATGTTGATCTATTGGATATAGGACTAGATATTTATAATGTAGGCATTAATGGTTGTCTATGCATACCTCTCTTTTTCTATGGATTGATAAAGGCCCTGCACGGCCGAAATGTTGTGATATTTATGCACTAAAAAAGCTACCAAAACAGAGTGCGTCTGGTGCCCTTGTTCCTGAATTTCTCTGTACTGCTGCAACCTTGTGGAGGGTTGCACCAAGTGTGCATGTCTACAGACTGGTGCACGGGACTCACCTATTGCAAACACTGCAGCTCTGTGAACTCAGATTGGGACAGACCCCTTAAAAATACAGTTCCAGGAGCTCAAAACCATATAACCCAGACCAGACTCCCTCTTTACCCCTTCATGACATGCACCGTACATGTACGGCGCAAATAGGCAGTGGGTGTATGGAGCCCCATACCAGGCAGATGATTCCTGTGTATTACAGCCAGGACCTGCCTCTAACAATCGTGGGTGGATTGGAGCTCCGCACGCAATTGTTAACCTGTTAAATGCCGCTGTCAAACTCTGACAGCCACATTTAACACATGGAAGCATGGGGCGGCATCAATCTGCATGCCTGTCAGCATGCCCGTGATGTGATCAGGGTCGCCGATGAGTCACTATGACAGCAGGGTGTGTGCTGAAGACCAGGGTCGGACTGGCTATCTGGCAATTCTGGCAAATGCCAGAAGGTCCTGTCTGGTTGTGGGTTGCCTTGTCTGCTATGTTGTTAACAGAATCGGTGTTCTCAAGATACCCATACTGTAAAGAGTTGTGAAGGAGCATAAAGTCGCTGACTCCATCACTTACCCCATCTGGCAGCGGGTATCAATAGAAATATTGGTCTTGTAGTAAATCTTGCTTTCCTCCATCCAGAGTAATATTATTAATATATTCCATCTGTTGCTTGGGGCAGGGACAGCATGGGCCTGTGTGATTTCAAATGCCAGGGTTGAATTTCAGCCTCAGTCCATACCTGCTGAAGACTCCTGTGCTTTTCATTACGGAGCTCCTTTGAAACTCTTCCTGTGGCCGGACATCAAAGGAGACCCTGATTTCTACTATATGCAGAGATGCTGTGGCATTGGACAATTGCATATATACTTATTTCGTAGACCAGCACTATTCCAGTGATCACAGCGCCATTTCTCCCGCCATTCATGTGACATATTTTTTTTAATTTTTTTGATGGGCAGTTTACTCGTAAGTAGGGGTTGTCCAATAGTGGACAATAATTATAAAGACTCAAGAGCAGACTTTCCGTGAAAGTGAATCTGTCACCAAGATTTTGCTATTTAACCCCTTCACCCCGAAGCCTGTTTTCACCTTCCTGACAAGCCAATTTTTACAATTCTGACCAGTGTCACTTATGAGGGAATAATTCTGGAACGCTTCAATGGATCTCACTGATTCTGAGATTGTTTTCTCGCGACATATTGTATTTTATGATAGTGGTAACATTTCTTTGACATCAAGGAAAATTGAAAAGCAATGTCTGACTTTAATTTGTTCATTTTCATAGATCTTTTAAGTATTATTACTTTTGTCAGATTCAAGTTATTTATGTGACCATTGTGGGTTTTTCTGTCATTAAATGAGGGGTACCAACAATTTTGACCACGTGTGCATATATATATATAGATGTCAGTGACACACACATATGTACAGTGGGTACGGAAAGTATTCAGACCCCTTTAAATTTTTCACTTTTTGTTTCAGCACAGCCATTTGGTAAATTTAAAAAAGCTCATTTTTTCTCATTAATGTACACTCTGCACCCCATCTTGACTGAAAAATCAGAAATGTAGAAATTTTAGAAAATTTAATAAAAACGAAAAACTGAAATATCACATGGTCATAAGTATTCAGTCCCTTTGCTCAGACACTCATATTTAAGACACATGCTGTCCATTCCCTTGTGATCCTCCTTGAGATGGTTCTACTCCTTCATTGGAGTCCAGCTGTGTTTAATTAAACTGATAGGACTTGATTTGGAAAGGCACACACATGTCTATATAAGACCTCACAGCTCACAGTGCATGTCAGACCAAATGAGAATCATGAGGTCAAAGGAACTGGCCAAGGAGCTCAGAGACAGAATTGTGGAAAGGCACAAATCTGGCCAAGGTTGCAACAGAATTTCTGCATTACTCAAGGTTCTTAACAGCACAGTGGCCTCCATAATCCTTAAATGGAAGAAATTTGAGACCACCAGAAGTCTTCCTAGACCTGGCCGTCCAGCCAAACTGAACAATTGTGGGAGAAGAGCCTTGGCGAGAGAGGTAAAGAAGAACCCCAAGATCACTGTGGCTGAGCTCCAGAGATGCAGTAGGGAGATGGGAGAAAGTTCCACAAAGTCAACTATCACTGCAGCCCTCCACCAGTCGGGCCTTTATGGCAGAGTGGCCCGACGGAAGCCTCTCTTCAGTGAAAAACATATGAAAGCCCACATAGAGTTTGCTAAAAAACACATGAAGGATTCCCAGACTATAAGAAATAAGATTATCTGGTCTGATGAGAGGAAGATAGACCTTTTTGGGGGCACATGTTTATAGCCTGGGAAGGGGGTAATACACATGGAGCTTCCCACACTATTAATATCAGCTCACAGCTGTATACTTAGCTGACATAATTATTGATTTGTAAAGGCTTTGCCCACGCTTGGTGTTCGAGTCTGCAATCACTATAGCGGCATTTATCCAGAATACCGCATTATTCTGCATTACTTGGAAATACATGACAGCAACGGGAGAGATCAATCATGAACAACTGACACGGTCTGGAGGAATCTGTGATTATGACCATGTTCATACCTTCAGTATATGGTCAGTACTCTACATTAGTATTTGTTCCACTCCTGAGTTTGGCTTATAAATACCGATGTAAAATAGTGAACGTGTGAATGTGGCCTAACAAGTCTTATCACCTATTATCACCGAGAAATACTGACATGAGTAAGGCCTATGGCTTAATCCACACTGGCATTCTGATTGTGTATTTCTGTCCTAAAAGGCCTCGGTCAGACGAGGACATGTGCAGTGGTGTGACTTGAGGCTCATGAGCCCCAATGCCAAAGCTCCAACGGAGCCCCCAATTATTGCAAGTCTTTAATAGTATTTGACTTTACATATAGGCCAAAGGGACTTTTTGGGCCTCTTAGGCTCCAGGGCCCGGGTGAGGTCGCGACCCCTGCACCTATGGTCCCTCTACAAGGAAGGCAGGACAGCAAACGACCAATGTCATTCTATGCAGCTGTTCAGAGACGTTTTTCAGACAAACCAACGGTCCGCGTGACGTAAATGTCCGCGTGCACTATCGTCTTCCAAATATCGGAGGAGACTCGCCCATTCGTGTCCTGCCCGAGCAACGAAAAAAATCGGGTCCCATAAAGAGCATCACTGCGGCATCCACATTTAGTAGCCTAACAAATGGCCTCATTTTCCGATCTACTGATGTTCTTGGGTGACAATACGGAGGAAACTCAGACTATTGGTCATATGCTCGCCAGAGGCCAAGTTTACACTTCCACAAATGGGGCCACAGCCCTAATAACAGTAATGGGGTTCATCGAATTTCTGCTGCGCTTCATTTGGAAGCTACAAAGCCTAAGGCTGCCGTCACACTAGCAGTATTTGGTCAGTATTTTACATCAGTATTTGTAAGCCAAAACCAGGAGTGGAACAAATAGAGGAAAAGTATAATAGAAACATATGCACCACTTCTGCATTTATCACCGACTCCTGGTTTTGGCTACAAATACTGATGTAATATACTGACCAAATACTGAATGTGTGACGGCAGCCTAAGTCAATGGACTCCGTGCTATGGCTGAGAGGCCCGGAACGGAAGAGCAGACGCTGTGCTGCGGACTGTAATAACCGGAGCACTCCGCCGTCCGCTGCACGCCGCTGTAGCTTGCACTGAGCTGAGCCCAGAGCCTCCACTGTAAGGCCGCGGGTGGTGGTGGGCGGAGACACCGCCGTTACGTCATAGGGGCGGGGCTCGCTCGCTCGCTCCGGATAACGCTGCGCACGTTGTGCTTCCTGTTGTCCTCTCGCTGCTCGTCTCCGCTGTGAGGTACGCGGTGCGCTCCGGACCGGGCCCGGGCGGCTCTGTGCACCGACCTGGGGTTTATCCATGCCGAAGAGCAGGCCTGTGCGTCCGTGTGCTCATACAGTGCCGTAGGCACGGCAAGTGGGGGTTTACAGGGGGAGATATATATAATCTATGTGTATTCACTCGGGACCAATTGGAAATTCTGCAGCCAATGCAGTGTGACTGGGTTTCCTCTGTGCTTCTGGTGGTCAAGTGTGTTGGTGACGGTCAGGCTCGCTGTACTGGCAGTCAGTCGCGCAGCGGGGGATCAGGCGAGGTGCTGACGGTCAGTCGCGAAGCCGGGGATCAGGCGAGGTGCTGACGGTCAGTCGGGGGTCAGGCGAGGTGCTGACGGTCAGTCGGGGGTCAGGCGAGGTGCTGACGGTCAGTCGGGGGTCAGGCGAGGTGCTGACGGTCAGTCGGGGGTCAGGCGAGGTGCTGACGGTCAGTCGGGGGTCAGGCGAGGTGCTGACGGTCAGTCGAGGTGCTGACGGTCAGTCGGGGGTCAGGCGAGGTGCTGACGGTCAGTCGGGGGTCAGGCGAGGTGCTGACGGTCAGTCGGGGATCAGGCGAGGTGCTGACGGTCAGTCGGGGGTCAGGCGAGGTGCTGACGGTCAGTCGGGGGTCAGGCGAGGTGCTGACGGTCAGTCGGGGGTCAGGCGAGGTGCTGACGGTCAGTCGGGGGTCAGGCGAGGTGCTGACGGTCAGTCGGGGGTCAGGCGAGGTGCTGACGGTCAGTCGGGGGTCAGGCGAGGTGCTGACGGTCAGTCAGGGGTCAGGCGAGGTGCTGACGGTCAGTCGCGCAGCCGGGATCAGGCGAGGTGCTGCCGGTCAGTCGCGCAGCTGGGGATCAGGCGAGGTGCTGACGGTGAGTCGCGCAGCCAGGATCAGGCGAGGTGCTGACGGTAAGTCGCGAAGCCGGGGATCAGGCGAGGTGCTGGCTGGGGATCAGGCGAGGTGCCAACAGTCAGTCGCACAGCTGCTGATCAGGCGAGGTCCTGTCGGTCAGTCGCGCAGCCGGAGATCAGGCGAGGTGTTGGTGGTCAGTTGCGCAGCTGGGGAACAGGCGAGGTCCTGACTGTCAGTCGCGCAGCCGGAGATCAGGCGAGGTGTTGGTGGTCAGTTGCGCAGCTACTGATCAGGCGAGGTCCTGTCGGTCAGTCGCGCAGCCAGAGATCAGGCGAGGTGTTGGTGGTCAGTCGCACAGCTGGGGATCAGGCAAGGTGCTGGCAGTCAGTCGCGCAGCTGGTGATCAGGTGAGGTGAGGTGCCGGCGGTCAGTCACACAGCTGGTGATCAGGTGAGGTGCCGGTGGTGAGTTGTGTAGCTGGGGGTCAGGTGAGGTGCTGGCAGTCAGGCTAGTTGCTGGCGGTCAGTCACGTAGCCGGTGATCAGGTGAGGTGCTGGCGGTCAGTCGTGTATCTGGGGATCAGGTGAGGTGCTGGCGGTCAGTCGCGTATGTGGATCAGGTGAGGTGCTGGCGGTCAGTCGTGTAGCCGGGGACCAGGTAAGGTGCTGGTGGTCAGTCGCACAGCCGGTGATCAGGTGAGTTGCTGGCGGTCAGTCGCGCAGCCGGGGATCAGGCGAGGCGCTGGTGGTCAGGCGTGCTTCGATGTCCACAGCCTCCGTTCCCATACTGCACGTCTGACCCACAGGCTGTTTATTCTCCAGATCAGGTTTCGGTACCTTTTATCCTCAGTGTCCGGCCTGTAATTTGCTGCAGATTTTCCATCCCGGGTGATTGAACCCCACAGGGTCAGGTTACAACTATGTTCTGCTCCATCAATGAAACTAACGGACAGAACCTGATGGACCCGGCTGACTAATGGTTTCTGTCTTGGCGACTCGCAGATTTGTGAATAGTTCCACTGAATTCTTTGGCTCCACATACCGCCTGCTTTTATAAGAGCGAAAAGATGGACGGGAAGTGCTGCTGTGTGAACATGGCTGACGTGAATGGCCGTTTACTTGTGTTGTATTCACATTTTGGTTTTGCGCCCTGTTTGCGTCCATTCGCCCAACATGCTGGGCTGATGTGAGCTCTTATATCTTTAGTCGCGGGATGTATGGATGGGCCTAGTAGAATGCAGGATATATACTTTTTGTTGCTAACAGTTTGATTCTCCGGGTGATGTACAACAGTAAACTGCGTGAAGAACAAACGCATCGCTCCAGTCAAGGGCTCAAATGTGAGGAGCATGGCCTTAGGCCAAACTCACACAGACTCAGGGTTTCTAACAAATTGCAGATACGATTCTTTTTGTCTACAACACCTTTATTCATCCTAACGCCTAACCGATGGGTGCAGGAGCCATCTGACCTTAAAAATAGTATGGTTTCCATCTGTAAATGATACGAGACCAGTGCATGTGACGGCCACCCCCCCCACACACAGTCTGTCCCTTATGTGCGTGTCTCATCCACTTATCCTCTGACATGTTACAGTATAGTAATTTTGTGCACAAAGGGGCAAAAAATGTATCTGCCAGCCCTGCACCATTATCAATATGGCCATTTGTAGGAAATGCTTGGTGATGGACCCAGGTGTTTGCTCTCTGAGGAAAGGTGGCCCTATGTGGATGTATATTCACTAGTAAAGGGGGTTCAAATCTCCAGTGCATAAGTCATAATTGTTGTGCCCACATCGCCCGTCCCTGCCGAGTTTATCAGGAGCAAGACTCTTCAGGAAACGGTGTTTTGTTTGTTTTTTTTTCTTTTATTTTGATAGTTTTTTTTTTTTTTCTTTAAGGGTATGTTCCCACGGCCAGTAAACAGTGCGTGTTGGATGCTGTGTGCATCCACAGCGGCCAGATGTTACAGCATAATGGATGGGATTTCAAGAAATTCCATGTCCACTATGCGTGTGATGCGTCTTTCCAGACCGCAGTATGTCCTTTTATGTTGTGGAGGCTCATGCCTCCACAAGATAAATATCACCTGTACAATGTATTGGGCGCGGTGATTCCGCACGGTTCAATGAGTAGAAGAGTCACCTGCGCTCAATAGCCGGCAGTGCTCTGGACAGAGCAGACATGTGCTGCTTCCAAAGCGCTGCCGATTACTGACCGTAGGAACGTACCCTTAAGCATCTTTTCGGTCATTTTCGAGCAGAAGCCATTTTCCCAGTCACTTCTTTTATCCACTTGACATCTTTGAAAATGTTGATGGGTTATAAAAGAAGTTCTAAAGCCTGAACATATGCGCTGCAGTATAAAATCTTTTGCTGTTCATATGTTTTTTTTGTGTTTGTTTTTTTAAAGCATTAATATAGCGCCTTTTCCAGCTGGTTATGGGATATACTTGTGTGAAAAAGATGTCCTTAAAAGAATGTTTTAGTTAAAAACAAAAACGAAAACCCGTCCCCAGGAGAAAAAAATAGAAAAGTTGTGTTTTAATAATCTCCCACCGTGTCCGGTGCTGACTCTCCGCCATTGCTCCGTTACTCTGTTACTGGTTTCAGCTCTTGTATCACATTGACCGAACTGCAGCCAATCACTGGGTGCGGTAATTGGCTGCAGCGCTGTTGACAAGACATTATCAGCAATGCAAACATTTAGACACCGGGATCAGAGTGTAAAGCAGTTTTTCATGAAAACAAACTGCAGCAAGAGAATGGTGTTTCTGAAACCAGAAAACGCATTAAAGCCAGCCATAGACCTGCAACATCTGATGGCCGATTGCTCGCTCAGTTGACAGCTATTTCTCCTGACTCCCACCAAAATACATGAATGTTCATCTCGTCTGCCCATACAAATGTTATCAAAGGGGAGAACAGCGAAAGCCGCCAAGTAAACTGTGACTGCCGACTGATGAATCCTCACAGTGTGCACATTGCGCACTGTCAGGATGCTCCAGCGCTGGGAGCGGGTGGTTATGTGACTGCAAGTATGCGATATATCCGTTCCTTCACGTTCTGACTAGACGTGCGTGACCTCGATCAATACAAGGACACAACTCGCCACGGACAGTGGGAACTCGGGGTTGGTGGTGGATCTTACCATGTCCCAACGGAAGGGCTAGTGTGTCCCAAATTCAATTTTCAAAACATCCAATGGTTGTCAATATCACATCTAATTTTTAACATGCTTTTTTTTCCCCCGAAACCATAGCATTTTACCTCAGTCTTGTGAAAATAGTTAAAACTGTAATATGAGCGCGACGTGGCTAGACCAATAGAAAAGGTAAAGTAACAACCATATCAATCAATATTCTCTTTTTTTTTCCTTAGTTATACCATGGATATCAGAGGCTTTCCAAATCCTTTTTTGTATCTAGATTACAGTAAAGATCCGTCCACACCCTTCAATTCGGCTGGACAGGTGAGTGAAGAGGCTCCTATTCTTAAAGTTGGAAACATCTAAAGATGGAAATATTTGGCCGATATATGAAGTAAGATGCAAAAATTCAGTCTCAAATTGAGGCAGATTACTGGCGCACATTTCATGTGACACACGTACTCTGTGTTCTAGACACTTTACTGAGGTGCCTAGAAAAAGGGATATGGCTTAGTGAATTTGGCATGTTTAAAGGAGTTTTTGGGAACTATTTTATTTTTATCTCAAGGGGCTAAGAACTGACGGAAAGTAGTTGCCAACTTTCTGCCTGTTCTGTCCAGCATTGGCTCAAAGAGGTCACTGACCGATCCTACCGGCAATTCTGCTGCTTCATTTGACCTCAAGTCAAAGAGCAGCTCTTCTTCTTCCAGGCTGCCCTGTTGATGGGGCATTACTGTCGATGCCATGCTGATTGACAGCTTACATCACTGCAGTTGGGCAGTAGGGAGCTGGCTGTCATTCGGCATAACTTTGGCAGTAATGCCCCGTGAACAGAGCAGAAGAGAAGCCGCTGCTCTGTCAACATCACAGAATGCGAAAGCTATAGTCACTGCCAGGTACAGTCTGTGACCACTATGAGCCAAAAAGAACAGGCAAAAAAATAGGTTTTGTCCTGATGAAGAGGTCCTGCGCGACCTCGAAACGCGTTGACTTTTAAAGGGAACCTGTCACCCCCAAAATCGAGGTAAGCTCATCGTCATCCGGGGCTTATCTACAGCATTCTGTAATGCTCTAGATAAGCCGCCGATGTTACCTGAAAGAGGAGAAAAAGAGGTTAGATTATACTCACCCAGGGGCGGTCCTCCTCCGATGGGTGTCTCAGGCCTGGAACAGCGCCTCCCATCTTGATTCCATGACGTCCTCTTCTGGTCTTCACGCCGCGGCTCCGGCGCAGGCGTACTTTGTCTACCCTGTTGAGGGCAGAGCAAAGTACTGCAGTGCGCAGGCGCCGGAAAGGTCAGAGAGGCCCTGCGCACTGCAGTACTTTGCTCTGCCCTCAACAGGGCAGACAAAGTACGCCTGCGCCGGAGAGGCGGCGTGAAGACCAGAAGATGATGTCATGGAATGAAGATGGGAGGCGCCGGAGCGGACCTGAGACACCCATTTGACCGGACCGCAGCGGGACCGCCCCTGGGTGAGTATAATCTAACCTCTTTTTCTCCTCTTTCAGGTAACGTCGGGGGCTTATCTACAGCATTACAGAATGCTGTAGATAAGCCCCTGATGACGGTGAGCTTACCTCACCATCGATTTTGGGGGTGACAGGTTCCCTTTAAATGTCTCAATATTTTTTAATGTAATATTTCGATATCAGCAGCGCATGAGAGATGCCTCTGTCTTCCTCTCTATATTTTGAATTGATTTAGTTTCATTGGGGCAGAAGAGAGGATTGGAACTTTCATATTTTTCTTTTTGTCATATTTTTAATTCATTAAGACGTGTGTGCATTTTAATGAATCTGGAGCATCTGATAAATGACGTGCGCCTCACCATGAATCTTGCTGCAGTGAGGGACTAGACCAAGATCTCTGGTGTAAGTAATGCCACAGTTTGTCATGAATTAGATGAGCTGTGGCACCATGTCCCCATCCCATTATAGTTCTGCCCATTTTGGCGGATCTGAGAGAATTTGGGTGAAAACTCTAACATTAACTTTGCTCAGTTTAAGCAAAAGTTTTGACTTAAAAGCTGGAGCACAAGTAGGCCCGATTCATCAAAGCATATATGTTTAAAAGGAACCTATAATTTGATTAATTCTGGTTAAATTATGAAATCAGAGACTGGGTGCCTGTTTGCAGCCAGGTATGTATGTATTAACCACTTTCTGCCATCGGACGGAATAGTATGTCCAATGGCCGAACCCCCGCTTTGATGTGGGCTCCGTTGGTGACCCCGCATCAAAGTTTTGAACAGCTGACATGTGCCTGCAATAGCCGTGGGTGGAATCGCGATCCACCCGCACCTATTAACTCGTTAAATGCCGCTGTCAAAGTCTTTGACAGCGTCATGTAACAAGCGCTTCCGGAAATGCGTGCATCGGTGACCCACATCACGTGATCGGGGGTCATCAGTGCGTCGGCATGACAACCAGAGGTCTCCTTGAGACCTCTATGGTTGTTGATGCCGGATTGCTATGTGCGCCACCCTGTGGTCGACGCTCATAGCAATGCTGTAATTCTACTACATAGAGGCGATCTGATCATCGCTAATAATAATAATAATAATATTATACATTTTTACCTCTATGTAGCAGAGCCAATCAAGTTGTGCCAGCTTCTAGTCTCCCATGGAGACTATTGAAGCATGGTAAAAGTAAAAAAAAAAAAAAAAAATTTATAAAAATATGAAAAAATAAAAAAATATAACAGTTCAAATCACCCCCTTTTGGCCCATTCAGAATAAAACAATAAAAAAAATCCTACACATATTTGGTATCGCCGCATTCAGAATCGCTTGATCTATCAATAAAAAAAGGATTAACCTGATCACTAAACGGCGTAGCGATAAAAAAATAAATAAATTGAAACGCCAAAATTACGTTCTTTTGGTCGCCGCGACATTGCAGTAAAATGCAATAACGGGCTATCAAAAGATCGTATCTGCACCAAAATGCTATCATTAAAAACGTCAGCTCGGCATGCAAAAAATAAGCCGTCACCCAACCCCAGATCACGAAAAATGGAGACGCGATCTGTATCGGAAAATTGCGCAAATTTTTTAAACTTTTTTTTTTTAGCAAAGTTTGGAAAAAATTTTACCACTTAGATAAAAAAAGACCCTAGACGTGTTTGGTGTCTATGAACTCGCAATGACCTGGAGAATCATAATGGCAAGTCAGTTTTAGCATTTAGTGAACCTAGCATAAAAGCCAAACAAAAAACAAGTGTGGGATTGCACCCGTTTTCTAGTACACGACATGGTAAAACCAATGGTGTAGTTCAAAAGTACAACTTGTCCCGCCAAAAATAAGCCCTCACATGGCCATATTGACGGAAAAATTAAAAAAGTTATGGCTCTGGGAAGGATGAGAGCGAAAAACGAAAATACCCCGGGTTATGAAGGAGTTAATAATACTACTAACGTCCGGACCGAGGCCGTAGGTTCATAGGTCTCTTAATATTTGTACATTGGAAATGACCTGTTTGTCAACTAGTGCTGTGGAGAGATGATGGCCGGGAGCGGCATTGGACTAGTCGCAACAGTCCCTATGGTCACTGGTCGGGTCTGCATACTATGCTTTCACTGCCAGGCCAGAGGATTTAAAAAAAAATAAATAAATAAAACATACCTGGCATTATACATTCCGTTAATAAATTCAACTAAGAACCTCGTATTCGGTTTTGTAAATTTTGTTTAGCTGCAATAGATCAATGTATAATGTTTGGATGTGAGAACCAAATCTATATTTTATTCTACAGTTATCCATGAAAAGTAAAGAAAGTACTGGTTCTAGTAAAGAAATAGACTAAAAATAATACTTATTCTATTCTTGTATTCAATTGCAGTTTCCATGTTCCCTTTTGTGTTTCCACTTTCCAACCTAATGTGTTTATGGACTCCTTTCTAAATATTGCTGGACCTAACAAATGTTTTTGGTTTTTTTTCCCTCTTTAAAGCTGAGTCCTGTTTTTATTGATCGTTTGAATAATAAAATCAAAGAGCTGCTACTGTTTATGGAAGCTGGCCTAAAATCTGCAGATCGTGGCGATTTCACTGTATACACCGGATGGTCTGGTAAAATACTTTTTTTTTTTTTTTAAGGAATTTGTTAGAGCTTTATTATAAGAGTGTTTGTTTCCTGCTATGCAAAGTCTAGATGACCATTTCATGTTGTATAGCATTATATTGTTTATTTCTATAACGAGGATCTTTATGATTGTTGCAATTGACCCAGGTTACAAAACTAAAGGGATATCCCACGATGAACATTCATCCTCTATCCACATGATGGGTAATAAATGTATGATCACGGGGGTCTCACTGGTAGGACCCCCGAGCTCCCCGTTTCTGCTCATTGCACGACCACAGTGAAGAGAAGCCTAAATGGAGTGGTGGCCATGTAACTGCCTTCTATATTCATTATCTTTGGTGGCCTTCTATATTCATTATCTTTGGTGTGGATCCGTGATAAAACGATTTTTATTGGATGACTCCATTGTACAAGAAATGATGGAAATCGATTGGTCGTGCTTCAAAATTTCTTAGTTTTTGACGGTTTGCTGCAAATGTAAGTGACTGTACGTCTATGTTGGGGGTTTTCATGAGTTTAACCTGCTGAGAGTTAAACAAACTCCTCACATGGCACATGCTGGCTGTGTTATACAGCTGTCATCAGCCTGTAAAAGTAGTGATTGGAGATGGCTCTCATCACTTGTGATGCAGGCTAAGCTTCATAGGAGACCGCAATCTTGACTATTTTCAAGTCTCATACGGAGCTTGAAAAACAAAGTTAAAACATTTTAAATAAAAATATTAGTACAATAAATAGCTATTTATTCCCCTTTCTAGTTTAAAAAATACAAAAATGTTAAAAATTGTCCAATAAATCAAAAGTAATTATGCCCCAAATTTATTTTTTAGTACATTGTCCCGTAACATGTGTTTCAGCCCCCTTGCTGTTTGTCTTCTATAGGTACTGTTCTTCACCGGTCACACCATGGCGGTCACACCATGGCGACACTTTTTGGTGCACAGTAGGCTTGCAGAATAGGGTAACGAAGGTGAATTCGTGTAGAGTCTTTTATTTTTGAAAGTTTGGGTTTATATTGTGGATAGTTTCTAGGAGTATTAGGTTACAGTGTAAAGGAAATACGTTATTTAGAGAGGTCGGGTTTAATGCTCAAATGTAGTTGTAATAGACAAATTAAGGATGCCATTACCACTGTCACTTTGTTGCCTAGCTGCCCCCTATATGCATTGGAGTGAAGTTGGTTGATCCTGCTGCTGAATGTTGTTGGGTGGGAGAAGGATCCAGACATTCTGAAATCGTGTCCTATCCTTTTACTAAAGATATTCTGTTGCCCTATTTGCAGCTGTGGTTTATTGTCTCGCCCAATAGGGTGAGAAGGGTTTGGGAGAAGACTTGTGTCCCGATCTTCCCTGGTTCTCCAGGATGAGTTGACTTGTGTAATAAGTTGCATTTGAATTTTGCTTCTTCATTTAGCTTTTTTATGACACTGACAATGCCCAAAATCTGCTGTTATGGACCTGTCACTCCATTCATCTTCATGTAGAAAATCTGGAAAAAAAAGTATCCAAGTCCCACATGTCTACGTTTAGGGTGGGTTCAGTGGACGGGTAATCCTTTGTTTTGTCTGGAACTTCCAGTGTAGTGGGATGATCCCATTATTTCTATGGTGTCCCAGTGGCAGGCCAGTGGGAACAGGTGATATCTGTATGCCTCCAGATCAGCTATGGGCGTTGGAGATTTTCATTACATTCCTTATTGTATAATTATTTGCATGTCTTTTATTTCCTCCAGGAATAGCCCTTTTATATCTTCACCTCTCTGAAGTGTATAGAGATCAGTCATTCTTGATAAGGGCTCAGGAATATGCCTCCATAGGACTGCGCTGCTTGACAAGACGAGATGTCACTTTTCTGTGCGGTGAAGTAGGACCATATGCAGTAGCTGCTGTAATTTTATATAAGCTGGGGTCCCATAAGGAGGCGGATGAATGTATTTCAAGGTAAGGGTTTCATATCTGCCAATGAAAAAAGTTACTTCTCTACAATATGACTAAACTAATATATAAACTCTGTTCCGCCCACTTGACTTGTGAGCAGCTGCAGGGAGAATATACCAAAACTTTTTCTCCCTGCCACCAAACTTCCTGTTTAAATAGAAGTGGGTATTTGAAAGGTATTTTCCTGCAAGTTAACCCTCTAGACTTTTTTTTGCTAGTTTCATTTTTTTATACACGAATCCAACTCAAATTGCTGGCATCTCATTCATTGATCTAACTAGTGATGTGTGGCTGACAATAATTCCTCTCCATACAGTCTGCACATTCTCATTTATTGCTGCATGTAACACAAGCGCTGTCCAAGGCTTGTAGTTGTTTTCTGCCCAGGAAAGGGACGCTTCATCTGACAATTTGTGTCAAAAGATCTTTTAGCTGCGAAAAAATGTACCATCTATTGACATTTTTGCATCCAGACAATCTACTTTTCAAAAAGTGTTTAGGGCTTAGTTGGAGTGGCGCGTCCGAGCACAGCCCAACAAATTACCCGTAAGTTACAGTGGTATAAATTACTACCCATCTGAATGCCACTGTGTGGCTGGAGGACATTTCTTGCGCTGGCACAAAGCATCTGTAACACGCACCATCTTTTTTGACTCCTGTGGTTTCATGTATTGGCCCCAATGTATTTTACGTTTCTAAACCTCTGAGCTGTAACTATGCAGAAGCTTCTTAAATTGAAGCATTTGATGAGCTTATACAAAAGTCACTGAGAAGGGAGGGCGAGCAGGGTAAGCTGTGATACCGCTTATTGTGATTGTTGTATCCGGTGGTGTTAGCTGTGGATAGAAGTGTTGCCTGTCATTGTAATCCTGCCTCTGATGATAATGAGCCTGTTGAAAATTCTTCCTAAAGAGTACAAGAATCTAAAGTGGCAAGTGTGAAAATTGTAAAAATTAAAAAAAAAAACTATATGAATTACAAAACCTGGCTTAAACTATCATTTTGTGATAATACATTCTCTTCAAAGCTATAATCTACTTTGGCTTCCAACATGCCAATTTTTTTTCTGTTTTCTTTTGTTTCATAATCTTATTTGAAAATCCATAAGGATGGCTATCCTATCTAGCAACCTACTTGACATCGCTTCCATTCCACTAATTACCTAAGACTAAGGCTACTTTCACACTAGCGTTAACTGCAATCCGTCACAATGCGTCGTTTTGCAGAAAAAACGCATCCTGCAAAAGTGCTTGCAGGATGCGTTTTTCCCCATAGACCTGTATTGATGACGCATTGCGACGGATTGCCACACGTCGCATCCGTCATGCGATGGATGCGTCGTGCTTTGGTGGACCGTCGGGAGCAAAAAACGCTGCATGTAACGTTTTTTGCTCCCGACAGACCGCTTTTTCCGAACGCGCATGCGCGGCCGGAGCTCCGCCCCCACCTCCCCGCACCTCACAATGGGGCAGCGGATGCGCCGGAGAAATGCATCCGCTGCCTCCGTTGTGCAGTGTGTTAAATGCTAGCGTCGGAATCTCTGCCCGACGCATTGCAACGGGGAGATTCCGACGCTAGTGTGAAAGTAGCCTTACACCCTCTCTGACCTGAACTTCCCGCTCCCGTTTCCAGGACTTCTAGGGCAGCACCGTGGCTCAGTGGTTAGCACAGCAGCCTTGCAGCGCTGGAGTCCTGGGTTAAAATCCCACCAAGGACCACGTCTGCAAGGAGCTTGTATGTTCTCTCCGTGTTTGCGTGAGTTTCCTCTGGGTTCTCCAGTTTCCTCCCACATTCCAGTGACATCCTGATGGGGCTCACAATCTAGATTCCCTATCGGGGACAGCGTGATAATGTGTGCAAACTGCTGCGGAATATATTAGCGCTATATAAAAATAAAGATTATTATATTATTATTTTTTTTGTGCTGCACCAGTTTTCTGGAATGCAGTACCCGAAACAATCCTGTTAATTCCCAGCATCCAGTTTTAAGGGAGCCCTAAATACACATTTCTTTAGGCTGGCCTATGCTCTCACTAGTTTAACAAACTATTCCCTGTTCTCCCTTCAATGCCGTCAATAGCAGTCTGTATTGGTACCTGCACAGATACTGGCTGATGACCGCTTTATTGCCCTATTTATTGGTGCCTGGACTGTGGACATGCACTTTTTACCATTTATCTTTCGTGTCTCCCCTATCGCCTCATAGATTGTAAGCTTGCAGCAGGTCCCTCACTCCTTTTGTCTCTGTTGAATTGTTAAGGTAACGTCACACTAGACGATATCGCTAGCGATCCGTGACGTTGCAGCGTCCTCGCTAGCGATATCGTCCAGTGTGACAGGCAGCAGCGATCAGGCCCCTGCTGTGATGTCGCTGGTCGGGGAAGAAAGTCCAGAACTTTATTTCGTCGCTGGATCTCCCGCTGACATCGCTGAATCGGCGTGTGACGCCGATTCAGCGATGTCTTCGCTGGTAACCAGGGTAAACATCGGGTTACTAAACGCAGGGCCGCGCTTAGTAACCCGATGTTTACCCTGGTTACCAGCGTAAAAGTGAAAAAAACAACCACTACATACTTACCTACCGCTGTCTGTCCCCGGCGCTGGGCTTCTCTGCTCTGGCTGTGAGCACAGCGGCCGGAAAGCAGAGCGGTGACGTCACCGCTCTGCTTTCCGGCTGCCCGGCGCTCACAGCCAGAGCAGAGCAGCACAGCGCCGGGGACAGACAGCGGTAGGTAAGTATGTAGTGGTTGTTTTTTTTTACTTTAACGATGGTAACCAGGGTAAACATCGGGTTACTAAGCGCGGCCCTGCTCTTAGTAACCCGATGTTTACCCTGGTTACCGGGGACCTCGGGATCGTTGGTCGCTGGAGAGCTGTCTGTGTGACAGCTCTCCAGCGACCAAACAGCGACGCTGCAGCGATCCGGATCGTTGTCAGTATCGCTGCAGCGTCGCTTAGTGTGACGGTACCTTTACTCTATAATGTCTCATATTGTCCGTACATGTCCCCTCTGGATTGTAAAGTGTGGAACATATTGGGGTAATAGAAATTAAATATTATGTCACACCCTTACACCACAAACGAAGCAGCAGGACACGTGCCGCCAGTCACTCTCCACTAGAATGCATTAGGCAGCAGTTTTGCGTTAGAGGGAACAGTGGATGTGAATCACCTGTTCTGGCAATTGTGGGGGGTTGAAGCACTGGAACATCACAGATATAACGATTATCACATGTCTGGTGAACAAGCCACGTTATCAGTGTTTCTTGCTATCAGGGCTGTGGAGTCGGTAAGTTAAACCTCCGACTCAGAGTCCCCAATTTCTCTGACTTTCAGCTCCCCAGCACTGATCACTACTGAGCATGTGCATAAAGTGCAGCACAGATTCATCTCCACTAACAGCTAAGATCCTTAGATCAGGAACAGCACAGACATTTACAGTTAACAACTTGTTAATCGTAAATCGAGTATTTTCACACTCATTCACAATTATCCTGCAGTGTAAAAGTCCCTTTTAAAATTTAAAACTGTGATGTTTTAGAGAAACAGATTGTAGAGCCGGGGCTGACTGGTGTGGTGCAGTTGCCAGCCGCATTTGATTGACAGGTGCTTCCCATGTATGTACATAGTGAGAGTTGTCAATCATCTGGAGCAGGTAGAATCTGACTCGGGTCTGCACCAGACTGGTCAGGGCTTTCCTAATAGTCCCCAGCCAGCACTTCAAGCTTAATTGTAGGCTCGTGTGGGTTTTTGGTTTTGTTTTGTTTTTTGTCACAGTCACCATATTGTTTATCCAGTTCTCTCTCCCGGTCGGCGCTAGAGGGCACCATAGTGACTTAACTGCCTGCCTGGCTGAGTTTTCTCACCATCTATTAAGAATACTATGTCCTCTACCTTGCACACTGAATGGTGTTGCTGCTACACTGGGCCCTGATATTCTTAGGGTATGTGCACATGCTGCGGATTACTCTGCGGATTTTTCCGGACTGATTTTGGTAAATCCGCAGGTAAACCGCACTTCGGATTTCCTGCGGAATTACCGCTGATTTACCGCAATTTTTTTTTTTTTTGCCGATTTTGTCCGGATTCCACCTGTGGTTTTACACCTGCGGATTACTATTATGAAGCAGGTGTAAACCGCTGCGGAATCCGCACAAAGAAGTGACATGCTGCAGAATAAACAACGCTACGTTTCCGCGCAGTATTTTCCGCACCATGGGCACTGCTGATTTTGTTTGCCATAGGTTTACATGGTACTCTTAAAATCAGGGAAAACTGCTGCCAATCCGCTGCGGATTCGCAGCAAAATCCGCAACGTGTGCACATACCCTTATAACTATAATGTTAGTGGCAAATGAGCACATGAAGACCTAAGATTTGTCAGCATTATGTTCTTTCTTGGAAATATTAGATGTGCTACCAACGAAAATGCACATTGAATGCAGTGCAGAATTTATTGTTCTTCTAAAATAACTCCATATTTGAAAGTAAATGAGCGCCGATTAGCTTGCTATATCTATCTTGCGGTCTATGTTCTGGCCTTAAGGTCTATGAAGGCTAATAGGGTAAAATCTTGTGGAAACTTCAGTACTGTATGGTAAGAACCCAACAAATTATGGTGTCTTTCATCAGTCTGTTTAATTGTTCATCTTTTGTTTTTATGTAGTGAGATCTGGAAGCCTGTCCCCACCAGCTTTTTTTCATCCATATGTTAGTGATGAGTGAGTGTACTCGTTGCTCGGGTTTTCCCAAGCACGCTCGGGTGATCTCCGAGTATTTGTTAGTGTTCGGAGATTTAAGTTTTCATCGCCGCAGCTAGATCATTTACAGCTATTAGCCAGCTTGATTACATGTGGGGATTCCCTAGCAAACAGGCAACCCCCACATGTACTCAGCCTGGCTAATAGCTGTAAATCATTCAGCTGCAGCGATGAAAATATAATCTCCGAACACTAACAAATACTCGGAGATCACCCGGGCAACGAGTACACTCGCTCATCACTACCATACACCATTATAGGATATATGAATAGGGGTGGAGAACAATGGACTGCCCCTTTACTTGTGTATAGGGGTGGGGGACAATGGACTGCCCCTTTACTTGTGTATAGGGGTGGGGGACAATGGGCTGCCCTTTTACTTGTGTATAGGGGTGGGGGACAATGGACTGCCCCTTTACTTGTGTATAGGGGTGGGGGACAATGGACTGCCCCTTTACTTGTGTATAGGGGTGGGGGACAATGGGCTGCCCTTTTACTTGTCTAAAGGGGTGGAGGATGATGGGCTGCCCCTGTACTTGTGTATAGGGGTGGAGGACGATGGGCTGCCCCTGTACTTGTCTATAGGGGTGGAGGATGATGGGCTGCCCCTGTACTTGTGTATAGGGGTGGAGGACGATGGGCTGCCCCTGTACTTGTGTATAGGGGTGGAGGACGATGGGCTGCCCCTGTACTTGTGTATAGGGGTGGAGGACGATGGGCTGCCCCTGTACTTGTCTATAGGGGTGGAGGATGATGGGCTGCCCCTGTACTTGTGTATAGGGGTGGAGGACGATGGGCTGCCCCTGTACTTGTGTATAGGGGTGGAGGATGATGGGCTGCTCTTTTATTTGTGTATAGGGGAGGAGGATGATGGGCTGCTCTTTTATTTGTGTATAGATCCATTGTTGCTTGCAATGTTTGGATGAGTTCATGCTTTGTACTATTTTGTGTTCCCAGAGTTCTCCAGTTTCACCCTGCTGTGATGAAGTTGGAGTCCCGTCTACCAGATGAGCTTTTGTATGGCCGGATGGGTTACCTATACGCCTTGTTATTTATCAACAAGCATTACAAGGGAGAGAAGGTTTCTTACAGATACGTACAGGAGGTGTGTGCTTGACCATTGGTAATGTTTTCTTATTGGTGGTTCTTGACCATGTGGTAGGAGAACTCGCATGTAATTTGGGATTTGTAAACCAGCATCGATTCAGTTCTATGTCCAGTAATAGTAACGGATCGACTCGCAACACGCTGGTCTATTGTGCATGCATCAACCTGCCACAATGTCATGTCGGCCCTACTACTCAGGAGGAGTGCCAGCAGCTAGGAGGAAGTTCTCGGGCCATTACTGATGTCACTGCTGGACTAGGGTTGTGTGAATCGATTTGTCTTCTCTTGTCTGCAAAGAGCAATGTAGTCATGGTCTACACAGCAGCTGCAGGCACCAGTTGGTCCAGCTCTTAACTATTCCCCTAATTAGTTTATATATTATATCCCGTATGTTCACATTACCCCTGAAGAAGCGACACGTGCTGGTGGCGATACGCCTGGGGTCTCCCCGTCCTCTCTACCATTTGTATGGCCTCTACTCCTTTTTCTTGTCAGTCAGGTTTGATTGCAGTCTCTTCACATACATGCTTTTCCACATCGGCACAATTTGTCTTATTTATCTGCTTTTATTGCGGCCTGTTAATAGCCATTTTTGGTCTCTGCATATTACCTTGCACTTCACTATTATCCCTTATCCCCTGTGTTTTACTTGCTTGGTATTCATTATTTTCACCATGTGATTATACCAGCTCCTTTTCATTCTTGCTTATTGCTTTTTTTAAGTGAGTACAGCTTTGAATTACCAGGTTTTGTGCATAGTGCAGATGTATATTTCTAGCACAAACTGTTGTGTTTTACCAATATTACGGTACCATTTAGATGGTTTGACATTATATGTCTTAGGACATTGTATCATAATTCTTGTCTACATTATTATATAATTAGCGGTCAGCATTTTTCACATTATTTGGCAAAGACCAGACCTTGTCCTTTGTAGATATTACCTTTTTTGTTTTAACTGCAAATAATGTTGTTTCATTGTTACTCCCTTGTTTGGCATGCTTCTTTCTCTTTTCTAGACACCACTTGTATTTCTCACATTTGTCTATTTTTGTTTTGTATTTTTTCACTAAGGTGTGCGAAGTAGTGCTGAAATCTGGTGAGAACTTTGCTGTTCACAAACGAATGAAACATCAAAGCCCGTTAATGTACGAATGGTATGGAGAGTACTACGTAGGACCGGCCCATGGTCTCGCAGGCATTTACTACTACTTAATGCAGGTAAGTTTACCAGGCAAAATAATAATAATAAAAAAAAGTATATAGCTGAAAAGGTTTGTCTTGTAAGCAAATAAAGCTTCATCTAGAAGAGATGAGTGACCATTACGCTTTACGTATTTAAAGAGACAGTGGGAAGACAACGCTCCTATAGGTCTTCTTAGATGGGACACAGAGTTCATCTGCTCAATGCCTGCCACTGTTTGCCAGGACTGCTGTCACTCTAGGGGCAGTATTATAGCCATGTATTATATGGACAGCCCTTGATACAATAAAAGCGCATTCTGAAACCAGGCATATGTAACTCTATACAGACCAAACTTAATAAAGGCATAACGACCAAGAAATGGGTTTTTCTTGCCTCCCTGGTTTTCAGTGATTGCAGCTTTTTTAAATGCAGAAAAAAGTCTTTTTTTTTTTTTAATGTATGTACAATAAGTGTTTTTAATTTTCGTGTGTGTCTATATACAGTTTGGGCACCCATTGTCAAAATTACTGTTATTGTGAACAGATAAACCCCTTTTAGAGATCATTTCATCTTTGACTTGCTTAAGTTAAAACAACACATTTCTTTTGTATTTTAGGCAAAATATTTTCATCTTTTTACATTTTAAAAATTGCAAAAAGGAAAATGGGCCCATGCGAAAGTTGTGGCACCCTTGGAGAGTTGTGTGCTCAGATGACTTTGACCAAGGTTTCAGACCTTAATTAGGCTGTTAGGGTTATGGCTTGTTCACGATCATTGTTAGGAAAGGCCAAGTGATGCAAATTCCCCAGCTTTATAAAAACCCAGCCTCCTCTAACTTTGTGTCAAAAAACAGCAGCCATGAATTCTTCTAAGCAGCGGCCTAGCACTCTGATAATAGTGGAGGTACACAAAGCAGGAGAAGGCTATAAGAACATAACCAAGCGATTTCCAAGTTGCCCTTTCCTTAAGGTGCCGTCTCACAGTGGCACTTTGGTCGCTACGACGGCACGATCCGTGACGCTCCAGCATCGCACCATTATCGCTCCAGCGTCGTAGACTGCGGTCACACTTCGCAATGCACGACGCTGGAGCGATAATTTCATGACGTGTTTGCGATGTAGAAGCTGTTGGTTACTATGCGCACATCGTATACAATATCGTGCACACCTTTGTTACACGATGCGATCATGCCGCCACAGCGGGACACTTGACGACGAAAGAAAGTTTCAAACGATCTGCAACGACGTACGATTCTCAGCGGGGTCCCTGATCGCAGTAGCGTGTCAGACACAGCGAGATTGTAAGTATATCGCTGGAACGTCACGAATCGTGCCGTCGTAGCGATCAAAATGCCACTGTGTGACGGTACCCTTAGTTCGAAATGTAATTGACATGCCAATTATCAGGAACAATGGAGGTCAAGATAGGGTCTTGAAGACCAAGCTAAATATCAGTGAGAGCTTCTCATTGGATCACTAGAGAGGCAAATCAGAACCCCCGCTTGATTGCAAAAGACCTTCAGAAAGATTTAGCAGACTCTGGAGTTGTACATTGTTCTACTGTTCAGAGACACCTGCGCAAATATGGCCTTCATGGAAGAGTCATCAAAAGAAAATCTCTCCTGCGTTCTCACCATATAATATGCAGAAGAACATCTAAACAAGCCTGATGGATTTTGGAAACAAGTCTTATGGACCAATGAGGTTAAAATAGAACTCTTTGGTCACAATGACCAAAGGTATGTGTGGAGAATAAGGGGCACAGAATTTCAGGAAAATGATATCTCACCAACCATTAGGCATGGGGGTGGATCAATCATGCTTTGGGGTTGTGTTGCAGCCAGTGAGAGGGGGAACATTTCACAGGTCAACAAATTATTGATGCAAACATAACACCATCTGTAAAATAGCTGAAGTTGAAAAGATGGCTTCTGCAAATGAATAATGATTCTAAACGCACGTCAACATCCACAATAGACTACCTCAAAAGGCACAAGCTGAATGTTTTGCAATGGCCCTCACAGTCCCTGATCTGAACATTGTTGAAAATCTGTGGCTAGACTAAAATAGCAGTGCAAGCAAGACGACCCATAAATCTCACAGAACTGGAACAATTTTCCAGAGAAGAATGGATAAAAATCCTTCGAATGTGTGTTGAAAGACTCTTGGCTGATTCTAGCAAAAAAGGGGTTGCTACTAGGTACTAACCATGCAGGGTGCCCAAACGTTTGCATAGGCCAATCTTCCTTTGTACTTTTTAAAATGTAAACGATGAAAATATATATATATATATATTTCTCATTTATTTATTTCTTTTTTGCTTAAAATACAAAAGGAAATTTCAATTTTTGCTTTAGGTCTTTTAGAGATCATTTCATCTTCTACTTGCTTAATTGTTCACAATAACAGTACTTTTGACCAGGGGTGCCCAAACTTTTAGATGCCATTGTATAATGTCCACCAAGAAGTCCTAAAAGTTCTCTGGGGGATATTGCATTTTTATTTAGTTGTTCACTGTGACTGGGGCATCCATAGAAGGTCTGGAAATTGGGAAAAACAGACCCGTATTGTGACAGGAGCTACCGGAAAAAAGAATCTGTTAATATCCAGCAATAGTGATAAACGAGTATAATCGTTGCTCGGGGGGTCTCCGAGTATTTGTAACTGCTCGGAGATTTAGTTTTTGTTGACACAGCTGCATGATTTGCAGCTGCTAGCCAGCCTGAGTACATGTGGGGGTTGCCTGGTTGTTAGGGAATCCCCACATGTATTCTGGCTGTCTAGCAGCCGGAAATCATGCCCGAGCAGTCACAAATACCATATATACTCGAGTATAAGCCGACCCGAGTATAAGCAGACCCCCCTAATTTTGCCACAAAAAACTGGGAAAACTTATTGACTCGAGTATAAGCCTAGGGTGGAAATGCAGCATTTACCAGTGAATTTCAAAAATAAAAATAGATCATTATTTCCCCATAGCTGTGCCATATAGTGCTCTGCACCGTTCATTATTGCCCCATAGCTGTGCCATATAGTGCTCTGCACCGTTCATACTGCCCCATAGCTGTGCCATATAGTGCTCTGCACCGTTCATACTGCCCCATAGCTGTGCCATATAGTGCTCTGCACCGTTCATACTGCCCCATAGCTGTGCCATATAGTGCTCTGCACCGTTCATACTGCCCCATAGCTGTGCCATATAGTGCTCTGCACCGTTCATACTGCCCCATAGCTGTGCCATATAGTGCTCTGCACCGTTCATACTGCCCCATAGCTGTGCCATAGTGCTCTGCACCGTTCATACTGCCCCATAGCTGTGCCATATAGTGCTCTGCACCGTTCATTATTGCCCCATAGCTGTGCCATATATGCTCTGCACCGTTCATATTTCCCCATATCTGTGCCCCATATATGCTCTGCACCATTCATATTTCCCCATAGATGCTCCACATAAATCTGTGCCGCTGCTGCCGCTTCAATAACAAAAAAAAAAGCCATACTCACCTCTCTTGCTTTAAGCTCCCAGCGTCCGGTCCCGGCGTCTCTGCGCACTGACTGATCAGGCAGTGGGCGCCGCGCACACTAGTACGTCATCGCGCCCTCTGACCTGAACAGTCAGAGCGGAGTGACGCCGGGAAGATAGAGCGGCGGCTGGAACGTGGACAGGTGAATATGCGATACTTACCTGCTCCCGGCGTCCGGCTCCTTCCCCGTACAGCTGGTCTTCGGTGCCGCAGCCTCTTCCTCTATCAGCGGTCACCGGCACCGCTGATTAGAGAAATGAATAGGCGGCTCCACCCCTATGGGAGGTGGAGCCGCCTATTCATTTCTCTAATGAGCGGTCCCACGTGACCGCTGAAGAGGGGAAGAGCTGCAGCACAGAAGACTGTGGGACAGGCGGGGAGCACCAGGATCGCTGGAAGCAGGTAAGTATGCCTCAGCGCCCTCACCCGCCGACCCTGCCACCCACCTTGACTCGAGTATAAGCCAAGAGGGGCACTTTCAGCCCAAAAATTTGGGCTGAAAATCTCAGCTTATACTCGATTATATACGGTACTTGGAGACCACCCGAGCTGGCTCGGGATATACTCGCTCATCACTATCCTGCAACTCTTCTATGCCCGGCACAAGAGTTGAGAAAACATGATTTGCATGATCCTAGTCTGGTGGCCAGGACACACCAGCATTTTGTCAGTGCACTGGTCCAGCTTGTCACGGAGTGAGAACGTAGACATTATACTGGGGGTATGTGAATATTTTTGCTCCGTTTTACCCAGCAGACGTCGTGCTTTTTTGTTTTTCTTGTTAGTTTGTTAGGCTCAGCTGGCAATTTGGGATTTGTTTTGTTACGTTGGAGGAGAGGGATCGCTTCTGTGTGTGCATCTACTAATTTAGTATAAATCCAAATGATTTACTAGCAATGTTGTATTTGGCTTCTGGTAGAAGTAATACGTTGGTAGTAAAAAATATATTGTTTTTTTTTCCGCAGCCTGAATGTTTTGTCAGTAGTGAAAAGCTACAGATCCTTGTTCGGCCAAGTGTGGAATTTGTCCGCCACCTCAAGTATCCTTCCGGAAACTATCCTGCCTGCATCGGGGATAACCGGGATCTTCTAGTACACTGGTGCCATGGCGCTCCTGGTGTCATTTACATGTTAACCCAGGCTTACAAGGTACTGATCGCATCTTTTGAGTATTTAATACAATATTGCTTGAAAAGGAATGATTAGGAGCTGAACGGAGTTTGTCGGACCCCCAATGATTTGATTTTGATGAACTGTTCTAAGAGCTCATCTGTGTCATCGTAGAGAAAAACTCTCTTTAATAATAGAAGGCCTCATTATGTAATTTTAGCATGGAAAATACAGCTTATGCAAAAAATAAATAAATATTCTTATGCAATAAATCCAATATTTTATTTTATGTATATCTTGTCCACCTGCTGTTCTTACAGAATTTGCTAGAGTTGGGAGCATCTATTTGCAGGCCCTCCTGTTCAGCGGCCACAGATTACTGACTTGTCCGATGGATTGGAGTTCTGCAAATCGATTTTTTTTTTTTTTTTTTTTCTTCTCCCCCATTTGTTGCATTCACTTCTCAAAAGGACCCATGTAAACAAAAAAACAATATATATATTTTATTCTCAGGTTTTTCAGGATGTTGAATATCTGGCAGATGCCGCACAATGTGCTGAGATCTCTTGGCAGCGTGGATTATTGAAGAAGGGTTATGGCATATGCCATGGAGTAGCAGGAAATGCCTATTCTTTCCTTGCAATGTACAACCTGACGCATGATTTGAAATATTTGTACAGAGCGTGCAAGGTGAGTGGTTTGTAAAATCCTTTCCTACCAAAAATACTTTCAGTGCATGACGATTACTCCGGAGTCTTCCATTGAAGCGGGGTTTAGATGATGGACATTCATGGCGTCTTCTATATGATTTGGCTATTTCCTCCATAGACAATAATGGCGAAAGCATTGTACATGCAAGGCTGGTTCTACCCTGTGTATCCACTGCCTTGCATTGCGCCCACAGAGCTTATACTGTAAATTCTGACACATACGTTCTACTTAAATGTGAGGATCCCCCCCAATTTAGTCTTTTATTATTCTTATGTTGTTGGGGGCCATTTCCTTCTTCTAAACTCCTTAGAAATGTATTAATGCACCTCGTACAAAAGGACCTATAGGTGCAGTGCAGTGCCCTGGGTGAACGTGATGGCTAGGAGTAAAATGCTGGAATGCAGCGACCATGTGATCTGCGCGGGTGTAATGGGCATGCTCCAGGTCTTATTACACTGCACCTATACCTCTTTTTGCATCAAGTGCATTTCAACATATCCTACTACTTTTGAGCCACAGGGGGATGCGGCAGCAATTGGACTAACACATTATCTTTGGTGTTATGACTACAGCACAACATCATAACGTAAGAGTCCACCGCATGGCTGGGATCAGAGTTCACCTAACCCTGGTCGTCACAGTGGAGCCCGGCTGAGCTTCTGTTGATCTGCAAGATGAAAGAAACTCTGACATACATGCACTTTGTGGTCTATTGAGAGATGGAAGGGAATTTATAAATGACTTAATTGTATAGCAGACCCTCAACGTGTGATCGGGGTCAGTCCGGCCCCTGGGAAGCCTGAGATTAGCAGGGTGATGGTGCCATGTTACTGCTCATCAGTGTGGCTGAGCTGTGGAGCAAGGCACACTGCATTTATGGATGAGCCATGTGCCCACTTAACGATTTTCCCTGATTATCACACTTAGAAGAGATTAGAAAAAAATATTTCAGGTTAGCTTGCTTGTGGACCAACACGCAGGACATTTTCTGTAGCTGCCAGTTGATTTCGATGTGGAGTATGTCGCCTTACTCCATTCTCAATGAAGGTTAGCAGAATATGATTGATGTTCATTAGTAATTGTATAATTGCTTAAATTCGCCCTTTTGATATCGGGCTCTTCTGTCAGTTTGCAGAGTGGTGCATGGATTATGGAGAACATGGCTGCAGGACACCAGATGCTCCGTTTTCCCTTTTTGAAGGTATGTAAAGTACTACATTTTGACAAATGTCACTGTCATGATTCTACCTTGAATCCCCAGAGGATATCGTATGGTCGTACTGGCCATCACCAGGATGGTTATAGTGAGTCTCCAATAATAGAAGTGGTGACAAGAACTTAAAGGGATTTTCCCACAAAAGTGCTGATTTAATCAATAGAGAATGGAAGATTAAGTATTTCACAATTTGGGTGTATTTGCACAGATAAGACGATAATGGTGCCCTTGAAATTTTAATAAGAAAAGATAAATGTTTGAGAGACGGTCAGGCGGTGGGCTGATATCACGGAAAGTTCTGTTCCATCTGGAGGTAATTTAAAAACCCTTAAGGGTATGTGCACATGTAGAATGGTCCACTGCAGATTTTTCCACAGCGGATTTGATAAATCTGCAGGGCAAAACTGCTGCGTTTTTCTCCTGCGGATATATCGCGTTTTCTATTGCGGATTCCGCTGCGGATTTACATCTGCAGTTTTCTATTGGAGCAGATGTAAAAACGCTGCGGATTCTGCACAAAGAATTGACATGCTGCGGAAAATAAAACTTTCTGCTCGTTTTTTTCCGCAGCATGGGCACAGCGTTTTTTGTTTCCCATAGGTTTACATTGTACTGTAAACTCATGGGAAACTGCTGTGGATCCGCAGCAAAATTTGCAACGTGTGCACATACCCTCACACCTTCATGACCTTGGGATTTTCCGTTTTTCCGTGTTCGTTTTTCGCTCCCCTCCTTCCCAGAGCCATAACTTTTTTTTTTTTTCCGTCAATATGGCCATGTGAGGCCTTATTTTTTGCGAAACAAGTTGTACTTTTGAACGGCATCATTTGGTTTTAGCATGTCTGTCGTGTACTAGAAAACGGGGAAAAAATTCCAAGTGCGGTGAAATTTGCAAAAAAAAGTGCAGTCCCATACTTGTTTTTTGTTTGGCTTTTTTGCTAGGTTCACTAAATCAGGGGTCCCCAACTCCAGTCCTCAAGGCCCACCAACAGGTCATGTTTTCAGGATTTCCTTTGCATTGCACAGGTGATGCAATTATTACCTGGGCAAGACTAAGGAAATCCTGAAAACATGACATGTTGGTGGGCCTTGAGGACTGGAGTTGGGGACCCCTGCACTAAATGCTGAAACTGACCTGCCATTATGATTCTCCAGGTCATTACGAGTTCATAGACACCAAACATGACTAGGTTATTTTTTATCTAAGTGGTGAAAAAAAATTCCAAACTTTGCTAAAAAAAAAAAAAAAAAAAAAGTGCCATTTTCCGATACTCGTAGCGTCTCCATTGTTCGTGATCTGGGGTTGGGTGAGGGCTTATTTTTTGCGTGCCGAGCTGATGTTTTTAATGATACCATTTTTGCGCAGATACGTTCTTTTGATCGCCCGTTATTGCATTTTAATGCAATGTCGCGGCGACCAAAAAAACGTAATTCTGGCGTTTCTGATTTTTTTTTCTCGCTATGCCGTTTAGCGATCAGGTTAATGCTTTTTTTTAATTGATAGATCGGGTGATTCTGAACACGGCGATACCAAATATGTATGTTTGATTTTTTTTTTTTTTTATTGTTTTATTTAGGATGGGGCGAAAGGGGGGTGATTTAAACTTTTATATTTTTTATATTTTTTTCATATTTTTAAAAACATTTTTTTTTTACTTGTGCCATGCTTCAATAGCCTCCATGGGAGGCTAGAAGCTGGCATAGCCTGATCGGCTCTGCTACATAGCAGCGATCATCATATCGCTGCTATGTAGCTGAAATGCAGGTGTGCTGTGAGCGCCGACCACAGGGGGGCGCTCACAGCAGGCCTGCATCAGTAACCATAGAGGTCTCAAGGACCTCTATGGTTACCATCCTGATGCATAGCCGACCCCCGATCATGTGACGGGGGTCGGCGATGACGTCATATCCGGCCACCCGGCCGGATGCGGTAGTTAAATGCCGCTGTCTGTGTTTGACAGCAGCATTTAACAGGTTAATAGCGGCGGGTGAATAGCGATTTCACCCGCCGCTATTGCGCGCACATGTCAGCTGTACAAAACAGCTGACATGTCGCGACTTTGATGTGGGCTCACCGCCGGAGCCCACATCAAAGGGGGATTCACGGCATGCGCAGTACTAGTACGGCGCATGTCGTGAAGGGGTTAAACTTTTTATATATTTATTTTTTTTACTTTTGCCATGCTTTAATAGCCTCCATAGGAGGCTAGAAGCTGGCACAACTCGATCGCCTCTGCTACATAGCAGCGATCATCAGATCGCTGCTATGCAGCAGAAATGCAGGTGTGCTATGAGCGCTGTCCACAGGGTGGCGCTCACAGCTACTGGGGATCAGTAACCATAGAGGTCTCAAGGACCTCTATGGTTACTATACAGAAGCATTGCTGACCCCCCGATCATGTGACGGGGGTCAGCGATGCGCTCATTTCCGGCCGGAAGCGGTAGTTAAATGCCGCTGTCAGCGTTTGACAGTGGCATTTAACTAGTTAATAGCGGCGGGTGAATCGTGATTTCACCGGTCGCTATTGCGGGTACATGTCAGCTGTTCAAAACAGCTGACATGTCTCGGCTTTGATGCGGGCTCACCGCCGGAGCCCGCATCTCAAGCTGGGGTTCTGACCTCGGACGTACTATCCCGTCCGAGGTCAGAAAGGGGTTAAAGAGAATCTGTCAGTACAATCAATTCTCCTAAGCCATCTATATGGGCACCCAGGTCATCGGAAGCTGAATAACATATCTGCCATCTAATGTCTTATTCCAGAGAAATCCATGTTTTTGTTATGAGCTGTTCCAGGCAATGGGACATGGATGTGCATGGGAATCTTCCTCCAGAGATTAATGTATTAATGTTTGATGTATAATGGCCGCTCTCTGCTCTCCTGATCTCACTGCAGAGCTGTGTGTGATTATACCTGACACATCTGCAGGTTCCTCTCTGCTTCAGCAATAGTTTTGTAATACAGCAGAGTTATAGAGCTGCAGCAAAAGTGTTTGTAAGGAGACAAGGTTCAGTTCTGCTCTTCATTGTTAGTTACATGTCTCATGCTGGTAACACCCTTTTTCATTTTCAACGATGTCTGATGGCAGATTCTCATGCAGATCTGTGTCCGGCCCACAGTCCTGAACAGTCTCATTTACATGTAAGACAGATGTGCATTTCTCTGGTATAAGACGTTGGATCTTGGCTATCACTTAATTAACTTCCTGTGGTTTGCATGCCCATATACTTAGGAGGGTGGGTTAGGTTTTTGCTATGTAATCTGTGAATAACCTGTTAGAGCAGAGACTCTGATTCCAGCGTTGTCACATACTGGGCTGTATGTTTGATACAGTATAATCGGCATTTTATTAGAAGGAGATTATCACTATCTGACGAGCTGCCTCTTGCTTGCTGGCCCAACCCACTTCCACCACTGATTATCAGCTCTCTGTCAATATACACTGTTCACAAAAAGCTGCCAATCACTTGTGTGGACGAGGTTATTTAGGGCTCAGCATTCTAATCTGTTAGAACATTTAACCACAACTTAGTATCCCTTCTGTCACCTGTACACATGTCTGCTAATCCCTCCCTAAAAAATCTAAAGCTCACCCTTCACATTCTAACTAGCCGCCCACCCACCATAATCATCAGAGTGGTGATAAGGTGTTGTCCGGTGCTGCTAACTTCCCATTGGAGGCAAGACGTCCAAAGAACGTTATTAAGCCCAAATACTCGCCGAGTCCTGTGTCCTAATGACGAGGACATGTTCTGACCCAACAGACCTGCCTGTTGTTGTGCACATCACCTGATGGAGAAGTAAGCGGTACTGGACAACTTTTTGAAGCTTAGTTGACCAAGTCACGGCCCCCACGTCTACTTGCTTTCAGCCCAGCTTCATGCAAGCATCACGGTAAATGATACAATAGATTTTAACCCCTTGGGTCTGTAAAAAGATGCATTGGTAGTCACTGAGATATGAGAACCGCATCCCCCGATGTGTGACCATGCAGCAGCTGTCGGCTGTACACTATAGCGGACATCATCAGCCGTGATCAGTGTTGCACAGACCATGGTCCTTTAATCCCTTGAGATTCTGCTGTCCATTGTTAATCATCTAGATGCCATAGTCACTGAGTGTGGGGGGCTCCCTCCTTAACCCCATCGGCACCCTAAGATCAGGATTGTGTGATCCTGATGGTTGTCAATGCAAATCACAGTCACATAATGACCTTGAAGTCAGCCGGCTATACTGACCTGTCCAGAAGTTCGCAACATTTAGATGGTGAAAATCAAATTTTGAATTAAGGTATTGCCACTTTTGAATTAATTCCTGAAAAACAGCTGACGGGTTAATAAACTCCCTGGCAGCAGTTCTGAATATGTTGAGGGCGCTGTTTTTAAAAGCAGTATCAATTTTGGGAGTTTCTCAATATATAGGACCCTGAAAGTTACTTTAAAAATAACTAGGTCCCTTTTTGAAAGAAAAAAAAAAAAAGTTTGTAAAATTCCTTGAAAAAAAATGAAAAGTTGATGCTACGTTTTGGAACCTAACATCCTAATAAAATAACATTTTACAAATGGTGCTGATGTAAGGTAGACATAATATAATGTAGCTTCACTTCTTTGTGTAGTATGACTATCTAGATTAAAGGGATAAATTCAAAGTTAAGGTACCTTCACACATAACGATATTGTTAACGATATCGTTGCTATTTGTGACGTAGCAACGATATCGTTAATGAAATCGTTCTGTGTGACAGCGACCAACGATCAGGCCCCTGCTGGGAGATCGTTGGTCGCTGAACAAAGTCCAGAACTTTATTTCGTCGCTGGACTCCCTGGAGACATCGCTGGATCGGCGTGTGTGACACCGTTCCAGCGATGTCTTCACTGGTAACCAGGGTAAACATCGGGTAACTAAGCGCAGGGCCGCGCTTAGTAACCCGATGTTTACCCTGGTTACCATGCTAAAAGTAAAAAAAAACAAACACTAGATACTTACCTAACGCTGTCTGTCCTCCAGCGCTGTGCTCTGCTCTCCTCCTGCACTGGCTGTGAGCCGGAAAGCAGAGCAGTGACGTCACCGCTCTGCTTTCCGGCTCACAGCCAGTACAGGAGGAGAGCAGAGAAGCAGAGCGCAGCGCTGGAGGACAGACGGCTGTAGGTAAGTATCTAGTGTTTGTTTTTTTTTACTTTTAGGATGGTATCCAGGGTAAACATCGGGTTACTAAGCGCGGCCCTGCGCTTAGTTACCCGATGTTTACCCTGGTTACCGGCATCGTTGGTCGCTGGAGAGCGGTCTGTGTGACAGCTCTCCAGCGACCAAACAGCGACCCGAATCGTTGTCGGTATCGCTGCAGCGTCGCTTAATGTGAAGGGGCCTTTAGAAAATTTTGGTTTTTTTCTTCTTACATTTTTGTTAAATTTTTGATTATTTTTGTAAATCATCGTCAAACATGTTTGACCTAAAATTACAATTTACATAAAGTGTAATGTGTCACAAAACCGATCACTGGGATCTTTTGAAAAATTCCATAGTTATTGCCACATAAAGTGACTTGTCAGATTTGAAGCATTTTGGCCTGGTCACTAAGGTTAATTAAATTTGGCGTTCCACAAGCTGTGTAAATGCCCTCTGCCTACCGCCTCTCACGGTTTGTGGTTGCAGAGGGAGTGTTCTGATCATGGACAGCATGATTCCATAACTAATTGCTGTTTCTCATTGCTTACTTACAGGGCTGGCTGGTACCATTTACTTTTTAGCAGACTTAATGGATCCTGCAAATGCGAAGTTTCCTGCTTTTGAGATCTAGCTCCTGTTCCTTTTCTCTACGCGGAGCAACGGGGGTCTGTCCATGTCTTCAGCACTTAGAATACTTCCTCTTACCAAGAGACGAAGTTCATAGATGTAATGTTTTCAGTGAATATGACGAGTGATGTCATTTTGCAGCTCTTTGTTAGCATGACAACGCTTGTCAGATGAATCTGTGTAGCGCCCAGCAGCCGCCTTGCTTCCCGTTACAATGGAGAAGATGTTAAGCAGTGATAGTTCTGCACAGTGGACCGGCTCTCGCCCTCTTCTTCCTGATAACGGAGGCCATTGTTATGTTTTTTTTTTTTAAATGCTACTTGTGTTTCTGTATATTACATGGACTTTCAAGAGGAAAAACTGTACAAATAGTTGAGCACGAACAGTGATATTAGTGTTTGGAGCACATAGCGTTCAGTTTTTGTATAACACTATCTGAAAAGAAAATCTGAAATTTCACAAATGTTTTCTTTGTTAACCTATTCAAGTCACGTATATTTTTTTTTTCTTTATTTATGGTGCAATATGACAGTCTTACAACTATTATGCTGATGTTCTGAAAACAAAATTAATTGGGACTAAATGTACACAGTTTAAAGGTGAAATCTCCAAGTAACTGAAAAGAATGTAACATGGGTATTCATGGTGGCTGGTGATCATTTTTCTGTGACTTTTCATTTTTCTTCTAATTTAAAGTGGTTGTTTTATTTGGAGCACTTATAGCATATTCACTAATCATTGTTTTTTTTATTTTTTATCCACAGCCTCTGTCTAAAAATATATATATATAGTACAGGCAGAGTATGGGGGTAGTAGTATGAAGTAGGTCTGGGCGGAATCGAACTGTTCTGGACAACATGTTTCTTATACATTATATATATCATGGGGGTAAATATACACTTACACTCCTCAAACAAGGTCAACCAATCGCAAAGGGTTTTAGGCCTTTGGAAAAGTTTCACCCAACTTAGTCACTAACGCTTTTTTTTTTATTCCATAAATCAATAGTAGATATGAAAATAAGCCACTTTGTAATATATCTTTTGTGAGAAATCAACTTCTTTCTCCTCCAGGACTGACCTTTCACTCAATTCAGGAGTAAAATCTGTTTGCAGTCAATACTAATGCAACTCCAACTAATATTGGACATTACTCGCCCACCCGGGGTTTAGCACTGGCTCTCTTCTATGCTCTATGGGCACTGGCGACTGTGCTGATGTCATGACTACAGCGCACATCACCGCTGCTGCCAATTGCTGAGCTCAGCGGCTGTGCTGATGTCATGACTACAGCGCACATCACCGCTGCTGCCAATTGCTGAGCTCAGCGACTGTGCTGATGTCATGACTACAGCGCACATCACCGCTGCTGCCAATTGCTGAGCTCAGCGGCTGTGCTGATGTCATGACTACAGCGCACATCACCGCTGCTGCCAATTGCTGAGCTCAGCGACTGTGCTGATGTCATGACTACAGCGCACATCACCGCTGCTGCCAATTGCTGAGCTCAGCGACTGTGCTGATGTCATGACTACAGCGCACATCACCGCTGCTGCCAATTGCTGAGCTCAGCGACTGTGCTGATGTCATGACTGCAGCGCACATCACCGATGCTGCCAATTGCTGATGTCATGACTGCAGCGCACATCACCGCTGCTGCCAATTGCTGAGCTCAGCGACTGTGCTGATGTCATGACTACAGCGCACATCACCGCTGCTGCCAATTGCTGAGCTCAGCGGCTGTGCTGATGTCATGACTGCAGCGCACATCACCGCTGCTGCCAATTGCTGAGCTCAGCGACTGTGCTGATGTCATGACTACAGCGCACATCACCGCTGCTGCCAATTGCTGAGCTCAGCGACTGTGCTGATGTCATGACTACAGCGCACATCACCGCTGCTGCCAATTGCTGAGCTCAGCGGCTGTGCTTATGTTGACCACATGAGTTGCTGAGCACAGTGATTGGCGGCAGCGGTGATGTGCCTTGTAGTTGGGACATCACTTTAGCAGCCAGTAAACAGACTCGATGGATGTAGAGAAGGCGCAAGTGGCATCCAGTCTTATTTTATCTATTCTTTCCCGAAACCTATAACCGGAAAATGCCTATGCACCAGTCTGAGGGCATCTATAAGGGCTTTTTCACAAATATACTGTTCTAATTTATTTTTATTTTTTTTCTGATCAATGGACTGTGTTGCATGAAAATCATAAATTGCGCACTTGGGTTCTTCTACTCGTATTTCACGGTTCTGTCTGCAGCAGTGATTTCGTGACTTCAACGAATTGTTCGGTGTATCATTTTGGCCCTCCCTATCGGCCCCATTTTCTAGTGTGGCCCTTGTGGGATAATTAATTGTCCACTTGTGGTCTTCACTGGATGCCGAGGTTACAGCGTGAAGTCAGTCGAGGAAAAGACGGAATGAGATTTATTAAGGTTAATGGTTGTTTATTTTCTTGCATACTGTTGATTTATGAACTATGGAGTTAAAACCATGCTTACTCTGTAAGTCTGATGTACAGTATTAGGAATATGGCTGCATATAAACACTGGTGGTACTGCAGCTCCGCTTCCCTGAAGATAATGGGGCTGAGCTGCAGTACCCCACACAGCCAGTATATGAGGCTGGGGGGGCTTATTTACATGTTTATGGGAGACCCCCAGTTAAGGCGTTTCTCACTTTTTGTGTTTGACCTATATGTTTTCAAACACATCCTTGGTGCCCCATTTATTTAATAGAGGGCAAGACTCTTTGGCCTCTTTTGGGCTGGCATATTTAGGTTTATTCATTTACTTATTTTTTTTTTTCCTTTATGCTTTTCCATACAGTACAAAAAGGCATCCCGCGAAACAAATTTCCATTTGCTTTAGATGCATTGGCATTGTTCAGAGCCTCGTACTATACACGTATATGTCTGACAATAGGCTCAGAGCAGAACCTTAGTTGTCCTCCCTCTGAAAACGGGACACCTGAAAAGATCAGTTTATTGTGACTGTTCTAGAGACAACATAAAAGCTAATAAAGAAAAGAACTGATGAAAGCGACACTCCAGTACGCTAATAGTAATGGGATAACATTTCAGCCCGAGCATGAGAATAGCTCTATGGAAAGACTGTAATTGACAGCTGGAGTGCAGATTTCATATGCCATTTGTTTTGTTTTTCTAGAGAGCTGCTCCTTTCCCGAAGGAGGGGGGGAAATAACAAAAACCCATGACACATTATCTAAATCAGGTATGTGTACTTGATTCAGCCCATCAGGGTGTTACTGGTGCAAACATGCATAAAGGGACTGCTTGGGATCAGGGAACCCTGTTGTCGTAATTTCAGTAACTTTTACATGTTAGGAAAAAAAAAAAAAAGTTGGTCTTGAAGAAAAAAAATTACAATGAATTATGTGGTTGTTACCGTGGCCTGTATTGAAATGAAGGAGCTGAAAAATGTATTTTGTTGATGTTGTGTTCCTAAACAGCCAGCAGGTGGCAGAAGAAATGTGGTTAGGTGGGTTTTTCAGGGAGGATGCACTTACAATGACATGTACGGATAGCAGTGTTTCTAGACATTTATTCATTAAACAGGTATTACTGATTTGTCTGGCGTCATGTGTCACTGGGTTCAAATTATGGTAATCATTAACGGTATAAATGCTTTGCGTTTACGTTTCTTTTATGCTTAATTGTTAAGAAGATTGCCAGCACATCCTCGGCTACAAAAGCACTTTCATTTAATGCAGCATTGGAGGAAACCGGTCTGGTACTATTTAGTTAATGATTTCCTCTCCCCCCGAAATATTTTGTTTTCTGTGAAATTATCCTGGCACTAAAAAATATATATATAATGTACAGCACCATGGAATCAATGGTGCTATATAAATATATACCGTATATACTCGAGTATAAGCCAAGATTTTCAGCCCACTTTTTTGGGCTGAGTGTGACCCTCTCGGCTTATACTCAAGTCATTGTCAGCAGGGGAAGGGGGGGGGTCGGCAGGTGAGCGGCGCAGTGATATACTCACCTGCTCCTGACGCTGTCCCTGCATGTCCCATGGTCTCCGGGCAGCTCTTCCTGTGTTCAGCGGTCACGTGGTACCGCTCATTAAAGTAATGAATATGGATGCATATTCATTACTGTAATGAGCGGTACGTGACCGCTGAACACAGGAAGTTGCCGCCGGCTCCCAGAGACCATCTGACAGTGAGACGCTGCCAGGGACCGTGCCGGGAGCAGGTGAGTATATCGGGGAGGTGAGCATTGCGCGATAGTCACCTTCCTTGTTCCACCGCTGCACGCTGCTCTGTCTTCCATCCTCTGCACTTACTGTTCAGGTCAGAGGGCGCGATGACGCGATTAGTGTGTGCGCCGTCCTCTGCCTGAACACTCAGTGCAGCGGATGGAAGACAGAGCAGCGCACAGCGGTGGAACGAGGAAGGTGACTATCGCAAGTGCCAGGGGCCTAAGCGAAGAGAGGTAAGTATGTGATTTTTTTTTTTTTATTTTAATCGCAGCAACAGCATGTGGAGCATCTTATGGGGCTATTATTAACCTTTGTGCAGCATTTTATGGGGCATATTTTAATATGGAGCATTATATGGGGTGTATTTTGTATGGAGCATCTTATTGGTCCCATCATGAACTGTATGGAGCATTATATGGGGCTCCTGATTCAATATAGATGTTCAAAAACACGTAACCTACTGATGTCTCAATTAATTTTGCTTTTATTGGTATCTATTTTTATTTTTGACATTTACTGGTAGCTGCTGCATTTCCCACCCTAGGATTATACTCGAGTCAATAAGTTTTCCCAGTTTTTTGTGGCAAAATTAGGGGGGGGTCGGCTTATAATCGAGTATATACGGTATATATATATTTATATATATATATGGAACAGAATATAACTCCAAGTTATATCAAACTTCTGTGAAGTCAAACTGTCCACTTAGGAAGCAACATTGATTGACAATCAATTTCACATGCTGTCGTGCAAATGGAATAAACAACAGATGGAGATTATTGGCAATTATCAAGACACACTCAATAAAGGAGTGGTTCTGCAGGTGCGAACCACAGACCACATCTCAGTACCAATGCTTTCTGGCTGATGTTTTGGTCACTTTTGAATGTTGGTTGTGCTTTCACACTCGTGGTAGCATGAGACAGACTCTACAACTCACACAAGTGGCTCAGGTAGTACAGCTCATCCAGGATGGCACATCAATGCGAGCTGTGGCAAGAAGGTTTGCCGTGTCTGTCAACCTAGTGGCCAGAGGCTGGAAGCGCTACCAGGAGACGTGGAGGGGGCCGGAGGAGGGCAACAACCCAGCAGCAGGACAGCTACCTCAGCCTTTGTGCAAGGAGGAGCACTGCCAGAGCCCTGCAAAATGACCTCCAGCAGGCCACAAATTTGCATGTGTCTGCACAAACAGAAACTGACTCCATGAGGATGGTCTAAGTGCCTGACGTCCACAGATAGGTTGTGCTCACAGCCCAACACTGCAGGATTCTTGGCATTTGTCACAGAACACCAGGATTTTCAAATTCGCCACTGGGGCCCTGTACTCTTCACAGATGAAAGCAGGTTTACATTGAGCACATGTGACAGAGTCTGAAGATGCTGTGGAGAGTGATCTGCTGCCTGCAACATCCTTCAGCATGACTGGTTTGGCAGTGGGTCAGTAATGGTGTGGGGTTTGCATTTCTTTTGGAGGGCCGCACAGCCAGAGGTATCCTGACTGCCATTATGTACTGAGAGGAGATCTGTTATGAACTGGTAATTCAGAACCACAATGGACCTTGAAGTTCAGAGCACACAAAGTGACCTGACATTTACCAAAAAACATATGACGAGCTCTGAGACGTGGAAACTCTGCTGACCGCAATCCCTAATCCTATCACACCACACTAGAGGTAGCCATGGATTGCGCCTAACGCTCCCTATGCAACTCGGCACAGCCTGAGAAACTAACTAGCCCTGAAGATAGAAAAATAAGCCTACCTTGCCTCAGAGAAATTCCCCAAAGGAAAAGGCAGCCCCCCACATATAATGACTGTGAGTAAAGATGAAATACAAACACAGAGATGAAATAGATTTAGCAAAGTGAGGCCCGACTTACTGAATAGACCGAGGATAGGAAAGATAGCTTTGCGGTCAACACAAAAACCTACAAACAACCACGCAGAGGGGCAAAAAGACCCTCCGCACCGACTAACGGTACGGAGGTGCTCCCTCTGCGTCTCAGAGCTTCCAGCAAGCAAGAAATACCAATATAGCAAGCTGGACAGAAAATATAGCAAACAAAAATAACAAGCAGAACTTAGCTTATGCAGGATAGACAGGCCACAGGAACGATCCAGGAGGAAGCAAGACCAATACTAGAACATTGACTGGAGGCCAGGATCAAAGCACCAGGTGGAGTTAAATAGAGCAGCACCTAACGACTTAACCACATCACCTGAGGAAGGAAACTCAGAAGCCGCAGTACCACTCTCATCCACCAAAGGAAGCTTATAGACAGAACCAGCCGCAGTACCACTCACGACCACAGGAGGGAGCTTGGCCACAGAATTCACAACAAAGATCCTCAGACCCCTTGTGAGGCCATATGCTTGTGCGGTTGGCCCCGGGTTCCTCCTGATGCAGGAAAATGCCAGACCTCATGTGGCTGGAGTGTGTCAGCAGTTCCTGCAAGATGAAGGCATTAAAGCTATGGACTGGCCTGCCTGTTCCCCAGACCTGAATCCGACTGAACACATCTGGGACATCATGTCTCGCACCATCCACCAATGTCATGTTGCACCACAGACTGTCCAGGAGTTGGCGGATGCTTTAGTCCAGGTCTGGGAGGAGATTCCTCAGAAGACCATCTGCCGGGAGCATGGCCAGGCATTGTAGGGAGATCATACAGACATGTGGAGGCCACACACTACTGAGCATCATTTCCTTGTCTTGAGACATTTCCACAGAAGTTGGATCAGCCTGTAATTTCATTTTCCACTTTGACTTTGAGCATCATTCCAATTCCAGACCTCCGTGGGATATTAGTTGTGATTTACATTGATCATTTTTAGGTTTTATTGTTCTCAACACATTCCACTATGTTATTATTATTTATTGTTATAGTGCCATTTATTCCATGGTGCTTTACATTTGAGGAGGGGTATTCATAATAAAAACAAGTACAATAATCTTAAACAATACAAGTCATAACTGGTACAGGAGGAGAGAGGACCCTGCCCGCGAAGGCTCACAATCTACAAGGGATGGGTGAGAATACAGTAGGTGAGGATAGAGCTGGTCATGCAGCGGTTTCGTCATCACTATGTAATGAATAAAGACTTACAACTGGAAAATTTAATTCGGTGATATCAAGGATGTGAAATTTTAGTGTTCTGTTTTTTTTTTTTTAGCTATATATATATATATATATACATATATATATACACACATATACACATATACACATATACACATATACACATATACACATATACACATATACACATATACACATATACACAACCTTGCATGACTTTTGGTCTAAAAATAAGTGTCATTGGTAGAAGAAGATGGACAGCACTCACCAATCCTTATAAAATTCTGTGCTTTATTCAAACCATTAAAAACATCATGGCCACGAGAGTGGATCTAGGTGTGCAAGCATGTGCTGATGACTGCCGTTTTGCGCTAAGCGGCGCTTCCACGGCTTGCACACCTAGATCCACTCTCCTGGCCATGATGTTTTTAATGGTTTGAATAAAGCTTGGAATTTTATAAGGATCGGTGAGTGCTGTCCATCTTCTACCAGTGCCACTTATTATGACGTCTTTCCTGGAGGAGCACCCAGAATCCTAAGGTACAGCCTGTTAATAACACGTGTGTTATGATAAGGTAATTCAGTACCACAATGGACATAGAGGTCAGAGCACATACAGTGACCTGACAATAACCCAAAAACATTGAACGAGCTCTGAGACGTGGGAACTCTGCTGACCGCAATACCTAATCCTCTCCAACCACACTAGAGGCAGCCGTGGATTGCGCCTAACGCTCCCTATGCAACTCGGCACAGCCTGAGAAACTAGCTAGCCTGAAGATAGAAAATAAGCCTACCTTGCCTCAGAGAAATACCCCAAAGGAAAAGGCAGCCCCCACATATAATGACTGTGAGTAAGATGAAAAGACAAACGTAGAGATGAAATAGATTTAGCAAAGTGAGGCCCGACTTTCTGAACAGAACGAGGATAGGAAAGTTAACTTTGCGGTCAACACAAAACCCTACAAAAAACGACACAAGGGGGGCAAAAAGACCCTCCGTACCGAACTAACGGCACGGAGGTACACCAATGCGTCCCAGAGCTTCCAGCAAGCAAGAAAAAACAAATAGACAAGCTGGACAGAAAAAAACAGCAAACAAAATAGCAAAGCAGAACTTAGCTATGCAGAGCAGCAGGCCACAGGAACGATCCAGGAGGAAACCGGTCCAATACTAGAACATTGACTGGAGGCCAGGATCAAAGCACTAGGTGGAGTTAAATAGAGCAGCACCTAACGACTTCACCACATCACCTGAGGAAGGAAACTCAGAAGCCGCAGTACCACTTTCCTCCACCAACGGAAGCTCAAAGAGAGAATCAGCCGAAGTACCACTTGTGACCACAGGAGGGAGCTCTGCCACAGAATTCACAACAGTACCCCCCCCTTGAGGAGGGGTCACCGAACCCTCACTAGAGCCCCCAGGACGACCAGGATGAGCCATATGAAAGGCACGAACAAGATCGGGAGCATGGACATCAGAGGCAAAGACCCAGGAATTATCTTCCTGAGCATAACCCTTCCACTTAACCAGATACTGGAGTTTCCGTCTTGAAACACGAGAATCCAAAATCTTCTCCACAATATACGCCAACTCCCCCTCCACCAAAACCGGGGCAGGAGGATCAACAGATGGAACCATAGGTGCCACGTATCTCCGCAACAATGACCTATGGAATACGTTATGTATGGAAAAAGAATCTGGAAGGGTCAGACGAAAAGACACAGGATTAAGAACCTCAGAAATCCTATACGGACCAATGAAACGAGGTTTAAACTTAGGAGAGGAAACCTTCATAGGAATATGACGAGAAGATAACCAAACCAAATCCCCAACACGAAGTCGGGGACCCACACAGCGTCTGCGATTAGCGAAACGTTGAGCCTTCTCCTGGGACAAGGTCAAATTGTCCACTACATGAGTCCAAATCTGCTGCAACCTGTCCACCACAGTATCCACACCAGGACAGTCCGAAGACTCAACCTGCCCTGAAGAGAAACGAGGATGGAACCCAGAGTTGCAGAAAAACGGCGAAACCAAGGTAGCCGAGCTGGCCCGATTATTAAGGGCGAACTCAGCCAAAGGCAAAAAGGACACCCAGTCATCCTGATCAGCAGAAACAAAGCATCTCAGATATGTTTCCAAGGTCTGATTGGTTCGTTCGGTCTGGCCATTAGTCTGAGGATGGAAAGCCGAGGAAAAAGACAAGTCAATGCCCATCCTACCACAAAAGGCTCGCCAAAACCTCGAAACAAACTGGGAACCTCTGTCAGAAACGATATTCTCTGGAATGCCATGTAAACGAACCACATGCTGGAATAACAATGGCACCAAATCAGAGGAGGAAGGTAATTTAGACAAGGGTACCAAATGGACCATCTTAGAGAAGCGATCACAGACCACCCAAATGACTGACATCTTTTGAGAGACGGGAAGATCTGAAATAAAATCCATAGAGATATGTGTCCAAGGCCTCTTTGGGACCGGCCAGGGCAAAAGCAACCCACTGGCACGAGAACAGCAGGGCTTAGCCCGAGCACAAATCCCACAGGACTGCACAAAAGAACGCACATCCCGCGACAGAGATGGCCACCAAAAGGATCTAGCCACTAACTCTCTGGTACCAAAGATTCCAGGATGACCAGCCAACACCGAACAATGAACCTCAGAGATAACTTTATTCGTCCACCTATCAGGGACAAACAGTTTCTCCGCTGGGCAACGATCAGGTTTATTAGCCTGAAATTTTTGCAGCACCCGCCGCAAATCAGGGGAGATGGCAGACACAATTACTCCCTCTTTGAGGATACCCGCCGGCTCAGATAAACCCGGAGAGTCGGGTACAAAACTCCTAGACAGAGCATCCGCCTTCACATTTTTAGAGCCCGGAAGGTACGAAATCACAAAGTCAAAACGGGCAAAAAACAGCGACCAACGAGCCTGTCTAGGATTCAACCGCTTGGCAGACTCGAGATAAGTCAAGTTCTTATGATCAGTCAAGACCACCACGCGATGCTTAGCTCCTTCAAGCCAATGACGCCACTCCTCGAATGCCCACTTCATGGCCAGCAACTCTCGATTGCCCACATCATAATTTCGCTCAGCAGGCGAAAACTTCCTGGAAAAGAAGGCGCATGGTTTCATCACCGAGCAATCAGAACTTCTTTGCGACAAAACAGCCCCTGCTCCAATCTCAGAAGCATCAACCTCGACCTGGAATGGAAACGAAACATCTGGTTGACACAACACAGGGGCAGAAGAAAAACGACGCTAAAACTCTTGAAAAGCTTCCACAGCAGCAGAAGACCAATTGACCACATCAGCACCCTTCTTGGTCAAATCGGTCAATGGTTTAGCAATACTAGAAAAATTGCAGATGAAGCGACGATAAAAATTAGCAAAGCCCAGGAACTTTTGCAGACTTTTCAGAGACGTCGGCTGAGTCCAATCATGGATGGATTGGACCTTAACAGGGTCCATCTCGATAGTAGAAGGGGAAAAGATGAACCCCAAAAATGAAACCTTCTGAACACCAAAGAGACACTTTGATCCCTTCACAAACAAAGAATTAGCACGCAGGACCTGAAAAACCGTTCTGACCTGCCTCACATGAGACTCCCAATCATCCGAGAAGATCAAAATGTCATCCAAGTACACAATCAGGAATTTATCCAGGTACTCTCGGAAGATGTCATGCATAAAGGACTGAAACACTGATGGAGCATTGGCAAGTCCGAATGGCATTACTAGATACTCAAAATGGCCCTCGGGCGTATTAAATGCAGTTTTCCATTCATCGCCTCGCTTAATACGCACAAGATTATACGCACCACGAAGATCTATCTTGGTGAACCAACTAGCCCCCTTAATCCGAGCAAACAAATCAGATAACAACGGCAAGGGGTACTGAAATATAACAGTGATCTTATTTAGAAGGCGGTAATCTATACAAGGTCTCAGCGAACCATCCTTCTTGGCTACAAAAAAGAACCCTGCTCCTAATGGCGACGATGACGGGCGAATATGCCCCTTCTCCAAGGACTCCTTCACATAACTCCGCATAGCGGCGTGCTCAGGCACAGATAAATTAAACAGTCGACCTTTTGGGAATTTACTACCAGGAATCAAATCGATAGCACAATCACAATCCCTATGCGGAGGTAGGATATCGGACTTGGGCTCATCAAATACATCCCGGTAATCAGACAAGAACTCTGGAACCTCAGAAGGGGTGGATGACGAAATAGTCAGAAATGGGACATCACCATGTACCCCCTGACAACCCCAGCTGGACACAGACATGGATTTCCAATCTAATACTGGATTATGGACTTGTAGCCATGGCAACCCCAACACGACCACATCATGCAGATTATGCAACACCAGAAAGCGAATAACCTCCTGATGTGCAGGAGCCATGCACATGGTCAGCTGGGTCCAGTACTGAGGCTTATTCTTGGCCAAAGGCGTAGCATCAATTCCTCTCAATGGAATAGGACACTGCAAGGGCTCCAAGAAAAACCCACAACGCCTAGCATATTTCAAGTCCATCAAATTCAGGGCAGCGCCTGAATCCACAAATGCCATGACAGAATACGATGTCAAAGAGCAGATCAAGGTAACAGACAGAAGAAATTTTGACTGTACCGTACCAATGGTGGCAGACCTAGCGAACCGCTTAGTGCGCTTAGGACAATCAGAGATAGCATGAGTGGAATCACCACAGTAGAAACACAGCCCATTCAGACGTCTGTGTTCTTGCCGTTCAACTCTGGTCAAAGTCCTATCGCACTGCATAGGCTCAGGTTTAAGCTCAGGTAATACCGCCAAATGGTGCACAGATTTACGCTCACGCAAGCGTCGACATATCTGAATGGCCAAAGACAGACTCATTCAGACCAGCAGGCATAGGAAATCCCACCATGACATCCTTAAGGGCTTCAGAGAGACCCTTTCTGAAAATAGCTGCGAGCGCACCTTCATTCCACTGAGTGAGTACGGACCACTTTCTAAATTTCTGACAATATACCTCTATCTCATTCTGACCCTGACACAGAGCCAGCAAATTTTTCTCTGCCTGATCCACTGAATTAGGTTCATCGTACAGCTATCCGAGAGCCAGGAAAAACGCATCGATATTACTTAATGCAGGATCTCCTGACACAAGAGAAAATGCCCAGTCCTGAGGGTCGCCACGTAAAAAAGAAATAATGATCCTAACTTGTTGAACTGGGTCACCAGAGGAGCGAGGTTTCAAAGCCAGAAATAGTTTACAATTATTTTTGAAACTCAGAAATTTAGTTCTATCTCCAAAAAACAAATCAGGAATAGGAATTCTCGGTTCTAACATAGAATTCTGAACCACAAAGTCTTGAATATTTTGTACTCTTGCCGTGAGCTGATCCACACATGAAGACAGACCTTTAATGTCCATCGCTACACCTGTGTCCTGAACCACCCAAATGTCTAGGGGAAAAAAAAGGCAAAACACAGTGCAGAGAAAAAAAATGGTCTCAGAACTTCTTTCACAGAGAGAATCAGCCGAAGTACCACTTGTGACCACAGGAGGGAGCTCTGCCGCAGAATTCACAACACACGTGTGACAGCGGATCTTGAGTGGTGCCGTCAACTTTTTCTATTGTACTGTGAAAAATAAGTGTTATGGCTCTTGGAGGGTGAAAAAGGCAAAAGCGCAAAAAAACTAAAATGGTCTGGTATTTAGGATGCTAATAAAGCTGAAAATTCGCATTGCCAGAAGTGTAAGACTAGGGTTATGTGCCGACTGTGACAGCAACAACTGTCACAATGCAAATGAATGTCGGTCTTGCTGCGACCATGACAAGCAATTTGCAAAAAATCCATCACAGTTGTTTTTTTTTTTTGCGACTTGTCACAATACTCTTGGTCACTTTGTGACCCTTACTGGCTTCGATTGCACTGCAGTGTAGTAGTGTAGTAGTGACACCTGGCGAATTTTCACACTGTGACAGTTGTTGTGGCCAAAGTCGTTGTGTAGTCCTATCCTTAGTGTTTGCCCCCCCCAATTCTGGATATCCTGCATCCTCGGTGTGCATGCAAACTGAAGTCTGTGCTAGCCAAATCTCACCAGTATCTCACCAAATCTCACTACTGCAAAGCGACCATGTTACACCATTGCTTTATTATTCACTTCACCTCCCAAAATCACTAATCGATGGCCAACTTTAGATCTCAATTTTTAAAGTTCTGTTCTTAAAATGTTTTCTAACTTCTTCTGAACTCCATTTTCAGCTTCAATTTCTAACACTATTAACCTGTAGTTATGGGGTTAATAGCGTTCTGACACTGTGCAGCCGCTGCTCTTAGAGCCTCGCTGCCGGAAGGAAGTGAACTCCTCCACCCCAGCAGCTTTCGGCTTTCATTCATAGGGGTGGTGTCGGCACGTTTTCAGTCACCGCTCTGTCTATAGAGAACGACGGCTGTAACTGCTCCCCCAGCACTGACTGACAACTGGTGCTAATGCTAAGCTGCTGTCAGTCAGTGCTGGGTGCGTGGTTACAGCTCAGTGACTGAAACTGTGCTGACGTCACCCCTATGACTGGAAGCGGAACGCTGCGGGGGGGAAAAAAGATTTGCTCCCAGCAGCGGGAATCTTAAAGGGACTCTGTCACCTGAATTTGGAGGGAACAATTTTCAGCCATGGAGGCGGGGTTTTCGGGTGTTTGATTCACCCTTTCCTTTCCCGCTGGCTGCATGCTGGCTGCAATATTGGATTGAAGTTCATTCTCTGTCCTCCGTAGTACACGCCTGCGCAAGGCAAGATTGTGGCTTATGAGAAGGAGTATTTCAGGTACGTGAACATTGTCAGGTACTTGATCCATCTTGGCTCTTGTTCTCCAGACCTCTAAGCACTGCTAGACAAGTGTGTCCTTCGTCGCCTCTTGTCAGACTTCTACGTAATTACTGGAATATTCAATTCATATGTACAATGGGTACATGTGACTGCCCAAACTGTATATACCGCCTCCATCCCTGCCCTGAGAAAGGATTTCTCCTGCCTTCATTCGACAATACATGAATGGGATTTCAATATCCTATATACATGATGGGGGAACAGAATTTTTATATATATATATATATATATATATATATATATATATATATATATATATATATATATATATATATATATATATATATTTACTTGATATACTATAAATCTGCATCCATTTTGTATCTGCGCAAAGCCTCTTTTTTAGGCAGGGAGACCCATCTTCAAGAAGACGAACCTTTAAGAAACTTTTTGTTTGTTTCTTGAATGAGTTTTTGATGTATATTACTTCAGGTGTTTTTATATTTTTAAGAGTGTCATTTTTGTGTAAATCAAGTTTATTAAAGGAAGTTGCATATAACAATACTTTGCAAGTTAGAATAGTACAAATAGAAACATCAGGTACCTTTTACAGTGTCAAGCATTATAATTCAGAAAAGGCATAGTAAAGTTTTCAAAATCAACCCATGAAATAATTTCTCTATCTCCTTAAATATAAAGAGTGCTATTCTAAGAACTTTTCAAAGGAGAATCTGTGAACAATAAACACTTTATAGAAATCGGGACTAGGAACGTCTTCCCGTTAACTATATAGTAATCTATTACTTTTGGCAATGGGGTTCCTGGCCACTATAGCTCCAATTCTCCAAGACCCATTCTGTTGATTAAAGTTGGTTAATGCTAGGATATGGGTACCAGGATGTTACATTATATAAACTTTGGTGTAAATTAAACCAACTTTATGATTAGTAGAGGAATTTGAAAATGAGTGAAGAGAAGAGAAAAGAGAGAGGAGATGGGGTGGGGAGAGAGGGTAAGGTTTCCGGCGTCCCGTCCAACTCAACTTTCAGTTAGTATTAAAGCAAAAATGTTCCACCACCTGAAAAGTAGATACATTAGGGAACCTATAGTATATTTAGTAAATTAACCAAGCCAGGTAGTTGGCTCCTCAGTCTCTCTAAACACTATCCAAGGGGTCCATATATTTAATACTTTATCCAAAGTTCCCGTATCCTGACCCACCAGTTGTTCCATACGAAGGAGATGGTTTAGTTCTGCCACAAGTTCAGATTTTGAAGGAGAAATTGATTGTTTCCAATAACGAGGTATTAGATTTCGTTCAGCTGTCAAAAAATGTCTAAGAAGGTTTTTCTTAAATTTGGCTAGGGAGAGATCAGAAATAGACAACAGAGCCACCTCCATTGTGGGTCGGACCTTATGGAGGGATAATTTGTTGTGGAGATCAAAAACAGCCTCCCAAAAACCTCTAATGGGTGGACAAGACCACCAAACATGTGCATACGAACCCCTCTCCTTCCAACGCCTCCAACATGTATCTGGGGTAGTAGGGAACATAATGTGAATACCGTCTGGACATCTGTACCAACGAGTCAGCAATTTATAACTCCTCTCTTGGAAATCTGCACATAGTGAAGATCTGAACGTGTGGAGGAGACTCTTATTCCTGTCCTCTAATGTCAATGGTTTGTGCAAATCGTTTTCCCACTTCGAGAAGAAAGCTGGAGGATCAGATGTAGACACCTGGTGCTCCTGAAACATTTTATAGAGGAGTGATACAGTGTGTGTTGGAGGGTCCCCAAGAGTGTCATTTTTACTGTCGGTTTCAGGATATGCATTTCGTTTTTGTTTAGTTTTTTTTTTTTTTAAACTGAAGAAATTGCTAGTGGGTTTTAAAGCAAAAATGCTGGGATAATGCACATAAAGACACTCATGCACCTTGTCTTATAAAGGATCCACTAACTGATGCATAAACTTGTGTGGATGCGGTCTCCTGTCTTGTCCTCTAGTGGATACTTGTTCCTCCGTAGAGCTGTCTTTGTATGAATTGGTTAAACGTCTGCCTTCTACATTTACCACGTACAAGGGAGGGCAGCACGCTGGTGGTGGAATGCTAGGAGATTTTTGGTTTTGGGTGCCTGTGATTGGTGGTCTTGTGTCGCTTTGCAGTCAATGGATTTTCGTCGCAGTCCATTGCAGTTGTACAGAGTGGGGCCTGGGTTGCCTGACAGTAACTTAATATGGGATTTGGTCATCTTGCTGAAGCTTTTTGGAGCAGGGCCCATAAATAGCTGTAGAAATGCTGCTGAGGAATGTCAGATGTGCAACATAGTCGGTGGCCTCTGATGAGAGCAAATTACCGTATACACTTCTACCTATGTAAAACTCCTCCTTTACAGCTTTCCGTTAGAGAACTATAGTATAGTCTAGTTCTCCTCAAACTGTGAGGTGTCCTACTGCGTTTTTATGGGGCATTCTGCTTCAGGGCATAAATTGACCCTGCATGGCCCTCCTGTAAATTTACAACATAACTGCAGAAAAGACATGGACCACACATCCAAAACTTATACTTTAATCTGTTGTGCAATAATGTACAAATCTGAGGATAGTGTTCTCGATTGACATTATGTTCAGAATGTATGAAGCCCACGCCATGTCACTGCAATCCTGGAGCTATAGGGGCATTGCCTTGTAGGTTCGGCATCTGGGTCGCTCCTCGTGCTGGTGCTTTATTGTTTTCATGATGGCTTGCACTCAGCGTTGCACCTTTTAAGTTTGGGGACTCCCGAAGAGGTTTTCCATGACGTGTCAGTGGGCTTGATACATTCTCAACTTAATGTTAAGGTAGAACCTTGTGTTTAGGTTTGTAAATTGTTGCGTGGCTGCGAGATAGAGAGATTATATAGATATATTTCATACACATCTCAGTATTGCAGTAGATTATACAAGTATATATTAATTATAAATTCCGTAAATAAATTCTAGCAGTTCTGACCTAGATTTTGGATGTTTGTCCCGACTCCCAGAAATCAACTCAGAAGTGATGTCTTCATGCCCCAAAAAAGTGGATAACCCATAAAGTGTACTTCTGGTTTAAAAAAAAAAAAGTGTTCTTATTGTGAAAAATTAGTAATTTTTTTCTATAGCACCAACATATTCTGCAGTACTTTACAGTTCTGAGGGGATATGGACAGACGATAGCATGGTGACTCAGTGGTTAGCACTGTTGCTTTGCAGTATTCTCTTGGTTAAAATCCGACAAAGGACAACATCTGCAAGGTGCTTTTGTGGATTTCCTCCAGGTTCTCTGGGTTCCTTCCACACTCCTAAGACATACGGATAGGCAATTATAGATTGTGAGCCCCAATGGGGACAGTGATGGTGATGATGACTGTAAAGCGCTGCAGATTAGGATAGCACTATATAAGCAATGCATGATAAATAATATCAGACATTGCAGAGTAACACAATTTCAACAGCCGCAAAGAGGATTGAGGACACTGCTCATAAGCTTACAAACTATGAGAAGTAAAATATGAATAATGTATAGAACGTTGGTATTACAGTGACTGTATAGAAGGGCAGAATCAGATTTAAATGGAACTCGTCAGGCCAGATTACACTGACCTGCAGATATAGAGTTAATCTGCAGGTTAACCGTGTTCGCAAGCCTCCTGACCATTGTGCTGAAAGTGCGGCATCTTGGAGAAAATGAACTGTTTATTTGGTCTCCAATGATGGCACCATGAGAGAGGGAATCTGCCCTTCAAGGACAGGAAACCTACAGACATAAAAGGGAGGCACCTCTCTCCCACATCAGTCGGTTTCCTGTCCTTGACGGGTGAACCTTTTCAGACATACCTGTGAAGACGGTAGAAAATAGAAGTCATTCCCAGGCCTGGCCGGTCGGCTCAAGCAGCAGGGGTCCCCTGCCTCAGCCGGTCTGGGGTCCCTGGAAGTGCCACAGTGGGTTCAGGGGGACTGTATGATAGTGAGCGACAGCAGAAAAGTGGTGTCTGGGCAGGATTACGGGCTTGGTCGTGGTCTGACGCACAAGTGCAGGTAAGTATACCCGGGGATGGAGGCGGTGTGTGCGCTTCGGGGCTGCAGTTCTGGCACATGGCTGATGCACCTCCGGCGGCCGAGCAGGCCTGGGTGGCAGTGGCTAGTCGCGCCACCCGTGATGCAGCTGAGGTGTGACCCCAGAGATGCGGCCGGGGCACGCCCCCTGTGATGCATCCGGGAATGCGGTGAGGCTGCCGTGGCTGTAAGTCCTTGGAAGCGGTTCCTGGGGCTGTGGGCAAGCATGTCCAGGAAAATGGGGGGCACCGGTCGGTGGTCATTCGGGTCTGGGGTATCGGACCAGAAGGGGTATCACTGGCGGTGGGCTTGTTGGGGAGAGGGGCACAGCCTGGAGACCCCAGTGGAGGAAGCACCTGGCAGACCATGTTGAGGACCTGCTGACCTGGTAGACCAAGGGTGCTGAGCTATGTCTCCCGGCATTCTGGTACCATTCAGTTAATCTTCACTGGTAAGTGATGCAGTCTTCCCCTTCTCTCCTAATTTCTTCTAGGGGAACAAGTGTACCGCTAAGGCCAAGCTTTAAGATTCTTCAATTTGCCAGATTCATATGGGAAGAGGCCGTGCCAGCCATGCATTCAAGAGACCGTAGCGGAAGAAACACCAGACTTCACTTCTAGCCTGAGGGAGATCATTAGGGCAGAGTTTAGGGAATTCCCAGGAAAGTGTCCGCAAAGTGAAAATAAGGAAGCCTAGATCTCCGGTGTCGAACAGTGATAGTGGCTCGGGTGAAATTGTCTCTGCATCATCTGCTTCGACTTTATCCTCTTCGGATGCCTGGTCAAGCCATTCTTGATTCCCTGTTGACCAGATGAATAAGCTAGTAAAAGTGGTTAATAATACCACAAGGATTGTTGAGCCCAGGCCAGTAAAATCCATGCAGGATGTAATGTTCGGAGGTCTGGATTAGAGACCACGCAGGTCCTTTCCGCTGAACGATAAGAAATGTTCTCATTCTGCGGCAATGGAAGATACTAGAAAGGAAAGGCTCCTTACCTCTGGCGTTCAAGAGAAGGTATCCAATCGAGGAGTCTGCCTGCTCCTCGTGGGATAAAGCCCCAAAGCTGGATGCAGCTGTCGCTAAAGCATCTAGAAAATCCCCACTACCTATTGAGGACATGGGAAATCTGAAGGACCCACTAGATAAGAAAGCAGATACCTTTGTAAAAGGCATCTACCCAGAATCAGTCACGGAACAAGGAGTGTATATAAAAAATCAATGAAGTTTATTTATAACAAATACATAAAATCATTAAAGTGTATACTGGATGCCTCAATCCAAACTAGAGAATCAGCAGGTAGAAAACACCACAGAATATTCCATATTGCTCAATTAATATATATTATATGACCGGGTAGTATATTCAATCAGGAGAAACAGCCATACTTCAGGGATAGATCTAAAATTACCATATATATTTGTATAATACAACCACTTAAGTCTCCATAAAGATTGCCTGCCAAGTTCCTATGTCAGAATATACAAAAGCCTAGTACATACCCACAGTCTAAAGTGCATAAATAGCAAAAAATTACCTAAGTGGCGTGTGATCCCTGCTGCGTCAAACCCCAAGGCGCGTTTTGCCTATCCTTCCGGGGTGTGACCTATGTTTTTTCTAGGGTATTCTAAGGACTAATATGTATACACCTTTGTAAAAGGCACCTGGGAAATGTCAACAGGGTCCCTTAAGCCGGCAGTGGCAGCCACCTGTATAGCCAGGTCTTTAATGGTCTGGCTGGACCAGTTAGTCACAAATAAAGGACAAGGCTTCCAGAGAAAGCATCTTGATTACGCTTCCCATGATGCAAGGAGCTGCAGCCTTTCTGTCAGTCGCATTGATGGACTCAGGTTAACTGCAAGAGCCGTGGCCCTTTCTAATGCAGCCTGAAGGGCCTTATGGCTAAAGTGTTGGCTAGAAGACATCCAGGCCAGGTCGAAGCTTTATGCCATCCCTTGTGAAGGGGAACTCTTGTTCGGACCAGTGTTGCTAATGTGTCGGTCCCTTCCTAGAAGATTCAGTTGTAGAAAATCCTCCAGGGGTAAAAGCAGATGGGATGACAAGAAAAGGCAGAGGGTACATGTTTAGCTCCTCTCGAGATCATAGGAAACCACCACAATGACTGCTAGCCCAGGTAGAAGGAAGGCTGTCTGCCTTCTACCCGGCCGGGTCAAGAATATCGATTAGCAGATAAATCCATAATCTGATTAGATCAGGACTAAGGTTGAAGTTCTGTTCATTACCGCAGGACAAATTTGTGATAACGCCCACTTGTTCCTCAGCTGCGGAACAGCAGGCCCTGGAGTCAGAAGAACTGGAGCTATGGCATTAGGCAGTCTTGGAGGAGGTATAGAAAACATATGAAAAAAACAGAGCTTTTAAATTCCAAAACATAACCAAAAATGCTACAAAAAAATAAATAAATTAGTGTAAGGCAAGAAAGGGGTGTATAAAAATGTATAACTTGATTATAGTACAAATATTAAAGCCAAACACACAAGTACAAAACATAGAAACAAAGAAAACAAACAAAACTGGACAGGTCTACAGAATGATGATACAAACTGGCAGGGGCCGGCAATCCAATAAAACAGAGGCGCTCACAAATATATGATAAATCTACATACCAAAAAATGCACAGTAAATATAAAGGCAGAATGTCATATCACATGGCATGTATGGAGGACAGAGCAACCTAATGGAAATCCACTAAGATAAATGGGGATAGAGTACGCCACATATCACAGGCAAAAACAGACCAGGATGTGAGTGGGAAGTAACATGTAATAACCCGGCCACATTATAATAAAGCTGACAGTGCAACGCCAAAAGTACATAGGGATGAAATAATAGGCATATCTTACCCGTGGACGCCGTGACCCACCGCACAGATACCCCAACGCACGTTTCGCTGCTGCTTTTTCAAAAATGCTACAAAAAAATAAACTAGTGTGTTTTGGAATTTAAAAGCTCTGGTTTTTTCATATGTTTTCTATAGTTCTAGTGGAGTTTTCCTCTAAATATGGTCATACTATATCAGTTCTGGTATGTTATCATCAGTCTTGGAGGAGGTGCCTGTGTCCAAAAGATGCTGGGGGTTTTACTCTCCCCTCTTTTTGATAAAAAAAAAATAATGAACCGTTCCTTTCGGATCATTATTAATCTAAAAGGTCTGAACAAGTTCCTGATAGTTCACCCATTTAAGATGGAGTCTGTTATTACAAAAGCATTAACATTGCTCTTCAAAAATTGCTTTATGGTAGTGTTGGATCTTAAGGATGCATACTACCATATACCTATACATGCAGATCACCAGCAGTTCCTTGGAGTGGCGGTGTCTCTGGGGGGTACGATTAGACATTTCCAATTTAAAGCCCTCCCGTTTGATCTCTCCATTGCCCACTGGTCTTTACCAAGGTGGTTGCAGAGGTCATGGCACATCTCCATGAACAAGATGTAGTGATGGTCCCCCTATTTAGATGATTTTTTTAATAGTAGGCAGTTTGGACCTTCACTGCACTACTCAGTTGAAAGGTGTAATGTCCACGCTAGAAGGGTTGGGATAGCTTTTGAATCTGAAAAAGTAATGTTTGCAACCCCTGAAGGTGCAGGAATTCCTGGGTCTTGTGCTGGACTCCGAGACTCAGGAGTTTCGGCTACTGGTGCCCAAATTAGACAGTTTTCAGTATCAAGTTTTGTACGCAGTGGACAATAAATCTATGTCCCTTAGGAGGACAATGTCCCTTTTTGGGTCGCTCACTTCCTGTATTCTGGCTATCCAGTGGGCCCAATTCTATACTAGGGCCTTACAGTAGGAAGTATTGCGGAACAACCGCCGGCTTAGAAGGTGCCTAGAAGGAAAGTTCTCTCTGTCCCCCTCTACGATACAGTCCCTTCTTTGGTGGTTAAAATTATCAAACTTGTCCAGATGGTTCCCTGGGTGAACCATATTTCCCCTATTGTCATTGCGGTTGCCAGCCACTCGGGTTGGGGGGTATCATTTGGGGGAGATGATTGTCCAAGGGGAGGTGAACAAGGTGTAAGTGGTGGTTCATCTAACCTGAAAGAGTTGTTGGCAGTGGAGCTGGCAATAAGACGGCTCCTTATGTGCCTAGAGGATCAATATGTCAGAATACTTTCCGACAATTTGGTAACAATGGCCTACATCAACCACCAGGGGAATACCCAGTCCAGGTCTTTGATGGAAGTGGCGGATCGTACATTTCAGATGGCCGAAGCTCATCTGCTGTCATTAACCTCCCTGCACATAAGAGGAAAAGAGAACATCAAGGCTGACTTCCGAAGCCGAATGGGTGTTAAACCAAGCTGTCTTCATCCGGATTGTTCATATGTAGGGATTTCCAGACATAGACCTCTTTGCCACCATGGAAAACAGGAAGGTGCATCGGTTCTGCTCTCTAAACCCCAGAGAAGGTCCGCAAGCGGTGGATGCTCTGTTGATTCCATGGTACTTCAATCTGGCATATGCCTTTCCCCCGATAGCTCTAATTCCGTTGGTGTTGAGGAAGATCAGGGAGAACACGGCACGTGTTATCTTAATCGCCCCTTTTTGGCCCAAGAGGCCATGGTTTTCCTGGCCGAGGAAGATGTCCGTCACCAACCTGTTGTGAATTCTGTGGCAGAGTTCACTCCTGTGGTCACAAGTGGTACTTCGGCTGATTCTCTCTGGGATCTTCCGTTTGTGGAGGAAAGTGGTACTGCAGCTTCTGAGTTTCCTCCCTCAGGTGATCTGGTGAGCTCGTTAGCTTCTTCTCTACTTAACTCCACCTGATGCTTTGATCTATGCTTCCTGTCAATGTTTCAGTGTGGGACTTGTTTTTTCCCTGGATCATTCCTGTGGCCTGCTGCTCTGCAAAGCTAAGTTTTGCTTATGTTATTTTGTTGCTATTTTTCTGTCCAGCTTGCTTTATTGGTTTTTCTCGCCTGCTGGAAGCTCTGAGACGCAGAGGGACCACCTCCGTACCGTTAGTCGGTGCGGAGGGTCTTTTTGTCCCCTCTGCGTGGTTTTTTATAGGTTTTTGTGCTGACCGCAAAGTTATCTTCCCTATCCTCGTTCTGTTCAGCTAGTCGGGCCTCACTTTGCTAAATCTGTTTCATCTCTATGTTTGTGTTTTCATCTTACTCACAGTCATTATATGTGGGGGGCTGCCTTTTCCTTTGGGGAATTTCTCTGAGGCAAGGTAGGCTTATTTTTCTATCTTCAGGATTAGCTAGTTTCTCAGGCTGTGACGAGGCGCCTAGGTTCTGGTCAGGAGAGCTCCACGGCTACCTTTAGTTGTGGTTTGATAGGCTTAGGGATTGCGGTCTGCAGAGTTCCCACGTCTCAGAGCTCGTTCTATTATTTTGGGTTATTGTCAGTTCACTGTATGTGCTCTGACCTCCATGTCCATTGTTATTCTGAATTGCCTTTCATAACAGTACAGGAAGCCCCAATTGCTAATGATTCTCAATAGAGGGAAAAAAGAAGTTCTGAGACCATTTTTTTTTCTTTGCACTGTGTTTTGTCTTTTTTTTCCCCTAGACATTTGGGTGGTTCAGGATACAGGTGTAGCAATGGACATTAAAGGTCTGTCTTCATGTGTGGATCAGCTCACGGCAAGAGTTCAAAATATTCAAGATTTTGTGGTCCAGAATTCTTTGCTTGAACCGAGAATTCCTATTCCAGATTTGTTTTTTGGAGATAGAACTAAATTTCTGAGTTTCAAAAATAATTGTAAACTATTTCTGGCTTTGAAACCTCGCTCTTCTGGTGACCCAATTCAACAGGTTAGGATCGTCATTTCTTTTTTGCGCGGCGACCCTCAGGACTGGGCATTTTCTCTTGCGTCAGGAGATCCTGCATTGAGTAATATCGATGCGTTTTTCCTGGCGCTTGGGTTGCTGTACGATGAGCCTAATTCAGTGGATCAGGCAGAAAAAAATTTGCTGGCTCTTTGTCAGGCTCAGGATGAGATAGAGGTATATTGTCAGAAATTTAGAAAGTGGTCAGTGCTCACTCAATGGAATGAATCTGCGCTGGCAGCAATATTCAGAAAGGGTCTCTCTGAAGCCCTTAAGGATGTCATGGTGGGATTTCCTATGCCTGCTGGTTTGAATGAGTCTATGTCTTTGGCCATTCAGATCGGTCGACGCTTGCGTGAGCGTAAACCTGTGCACCATTTGGCGGTATTACCTGAGCTTAAACCTGAGCCTATGCAGTGTGATAGGACCTTGACAAGAGTTGAACGGCAAGAACACAGACGTCTGAATGGGCTGTGTTTCTACTGTGGTGATTCCACTCATGCTATCTCTGATTGTCCTAAGCGCACTAAGCGGTTCGCTAGGTCTGCTACCATTGGTACTGTACAGTCAAAATTTCTTCTGTCCGTTACCTTGATCTGCTCTTTGTCATCATATTCTGTCATGGCATTTGTGGATTCAGGCGCTGCCCTGAATTTGATGGACTTGGAATATGCTAAGCGTTGTGGGTTTTTCTTGGAGCCCTTGCAGTGTCCTATTCCATTGAGAGGAATTGATGCTACGCCTTTGGCCAAGAATAAGCCTCAATACTGGACCCAGCTGACCATGTGCATGGCTCCTGCACATCAGGAGGTTATTCGCTTTCTGGTGTTGCATAATCTGCATGATGTGGTCGTGTTGGGGTTGCCATGGCTACAAGCCCATAATCCAGTATTAGATTGGAAATCCATGTCGGTGTCCAGCTGGGGTTGTCAGGGGGTACATGGTGATGTTCCATTTCTGTCAATTTCGTCATCCACTCCTTCTGAGGTCCCAGAGTTCTTGTCTGATTACCGGGATGTATTTGATGAGCCCAAGTCCAATACCCTACCTCCGCATAGGGATTGTGATTGTGCTATCAATTTGATTCCTGGTAGTAAATTCCCAAAAGGTCGACTGTTTAATTTGTCCGTGCCTGAGCACACCGCTATGCGCAGTTATGTGAAGGAATCCCTGGAGAAGGGGCATATTCGCCCGTCATCGTCGCCATTAGGAGCAGGGTTCTTTTTTGTAGCCAAGAAGGATGGTTCGCTGAGACCTTGTATAGATTACCGCCTTCTTAATAAGATCACGGTTAAATTTCAGTACCCCTTGCCATTGTTATCTGATCTGTTTGCTCGGATTAAGGGGGCTAGTTGGTTCACAAAGATAGATCTTCGTGGTGCGTATAATCTGGTGCGAATTAAGCAAGGTGATGAATGGAAAACTGCATTTAATACGCCCGAGGGCCATTTTGAGTATCTAGTAATGCCATTCGGACTTGCCAATGCTCCATCAGTGTTTCAGTCCTTTATGCATGACATCTTCCGAGAGTACCTGGATAAATTCCTGATTGTGCACTTGGATGACATTTTGATCTTCTCGGATGATTGGGAGTCTCATGTAAAGCAGGTCAGAACGGTTTTTCAGGTCCTGCGTGCTAATTCTTTGTTTGTGAAGGGATCAAAGTGTCTCTTTGGTGTGCAGAAGGTTTCATTTTTGGGGTTCATCTTTTCCCCTTCTACTATCGAGATGGATCCTGTTAAGGTCCAAGCCATCCATGATTGGACTCAGCCGACATCTCTGAAAAGTCTGCAAAAGTTCCTGGGCTTTGCTAATTTTTATCGTCGCTTCATCTGCAATTTTTCTAGTATTGCTAAACCATTGACCGATTTGACCAAGAAGGGTGCTGATGTGGTCAATTGGTCTTCTGCTGCTGTGGAAGCTTTTCAAGAGTTGAAGCGTCGTTTTTCTTCTGCCCCTGTGTTGTGTCAACCAGATGTTTCTCTTCCGTTCCAGGTCGAGGTTGATGCTTCTGAGATTGGAGCAGGGGCTGTTTTGTCGCAGAGAGGTTCTGGTTGCTCAGTGATGAAACCATGCGCTTTCTTTTCCAGGAAGTTTTCGCCTGCTGAGCGTAATTATGATGTGGGCAACCGAGAGTTGCTGGCCATGAAGTGGGCATTCGAGGAGTGGCGTCATTGGCTTGAAGGAGCTAAGCATCGCGTGGTGGTATTGACTGATCATAAGAACTTGACTTATCTCGAGTCTGCCAAGCGCTTGAATCCTAGACAAGCTCGTTGGTCGTTGTTTTTTGCCCATTTTGACTTTGTGATTTCGTACCTTCCGGGCTCTAAAAATGTGAAGGCGGATGCTCTGTCTAGGAGTTTTGTACCCGACTCTCCGGGTTTATCTGAGCCGGCGGGTATCCTCAAGGAAGGAGTAATTGTGTCTGCCATCTCCCCTGATTTGCGGCGGGTGCTGAAAAAATTTCAGGCTAATAAACCTGATCGTTGCCCAGCGGAGAAACTGTTTGTCCCTGATAGGTGGACGAATAAAGTTATCTCTGAGGTTCATTGTTCGGTGTTGGCTGGTCATCCTGGAATCTTTGGTACCAGAGAGTTAGTGGCTAGATCCTTTTGGTGGCCCTCTCTGTCGCGGAATGTGCGTGCTTTTGTGCAGTCCTGTGGGATTTGTGCTCGGGCTAAGCCCTGCTGTTCTCGTGCCAGTGGGTTGCTTTTGCCCTTGCCGGTCCCGAAGAGGCCTTGGACACATATCTCTATGGATTTTATTTCTGACCTTCCCGTTTCTCAAAAGATGTCAGTCATTTGGGTGGTCTGTGATCGCTTTTCTAAGATGGTCCATCTGGTACCCTTGTCTAAATTGCCTTCCTCCTCTGATTTGGTGCCTTTGTTCTTCCAGCATGTGGTTCGTTTGCATGGCATTCCAGAGAATATTGTTTCTGACAGAGGTTCCCAGTTTGTTTCGAGGTTTTGGCGAGCCTTTTGTGGTAGGATGGGCATTGACTTGTCTTTTTCCTCGGCTTTCCATCCTCAGACTAATGGCCAGACCGAGCGAACCAATCAGACCTTGGAAACATATCTGAGGTGCTTTGTTTCTGCTGATCAGGATGACTGGGTGTCCTTTTTGCCTTTGGCTGAGTTCGCCCTTAATAATCGGGCCAGCTCGGCTACCTTGGTTTCACCGTTTTTCTGCAATTCTGGGTTCCATCCTCGTTTCTCTTCTGGACAGGTTGAGTCTTCAGACTGTCCTGGTGTGGATACTGTGGTGAACAGGTTGCAGCAGATTTGGACTCAGGTAGTGGACAATTTGACCTTGTCCCAGGAGAAGGCTCAACTTTTCGCTAATCGCAGACGCCGTGTGGGTCCCCGACTTCGTGTTGGGGATCTGGTTTGGTTATCTTCTCGTCATATTCCTATGAAGGTTTCCTCTCCTAAGTTTAAACCTCGTTTTATTGGTCCGTATAGGATTTCTGAGGTTCTTAATCCTGTGTCTTTTCGTCTGACCCTTCCAGATTCTTTTTCCATGCATAACGTATTCCATAGGTAATTGTTGCGGAGATACGTGGCACCTATGGTTCCATCTGTTGAGCCTCCTGCCCCGGTTTTGGTGGAGGGGGAATTGGAGTATATTGTGGAGAAGATTTTGGATTCTCGTGTTTCAAGACGGAAACTCCAGTATCTGGTTAAATGGAAGGGTTATGCTCAGGAGGATAATTCCTGGGTTTTTGCCTCTGATGTCCATGCTCCCGATCTTGTTCGTGCCTTTCATGTGGCTCATCCTGGTCGGCCTGGGGGCTCTGGTGAGGGTTCGGTGACCCCTCCTCAAGGGGGGGGGGGGTACTGTTGTGAATTCTGTGGCAGAGTTCACTCCTGTGGTCACAAGTGGTACTTCGGCTGATTCTCTCTGGGATCTTCCGTTTGTGGAGGAAAGTGGTACTGCAGCTTCTGAGTTTCCTCCCTCAGGTGATCTGGTGAGCTCGTTAGCTTCTTCTCTACTTAACTCCACCTGATGCTTTGATCTATACTTCCTGTCAATGTTTCAGTGTGGGACTTGTTTTTTCCCTGGATCATTCCTGTGGCCTGCTGCTCTGCAAAGCTAAGTTTTGCTTATGTTATTTTGTTGCTATTTTTCTGTCCAGCTTGCTTTATTGGTTTTTCTCGCCTGCTGGAAGCTCTGAGACGCAGAGGGACCACCTCCGTACCGTTAGTCGGTGCGGAGGGTCTTTTTGTCCCCTCTGCGTGGTTTTTTAGAGGGTTTTTGTGCTGACCGCAAAGTTATCTTCCCTATCCTCGTTCTGTTCAGCTAGTCGGGCCTCACTTTGCTAAATCTGTTTCATCTCTATGTTTGTGTTTTCATCTTACTCACAGTCATTATATGTGGGGGGCTGCCTTTTCCTTTGGGGAATTTCTCTGAGGCAAGGTAGGCTTATTTTTCTATCTTCAGGATTAGCTAGTTTCTCAGGCTGTGACGAGGCGCCTAGGTTCTGGTCAGGAGCGCTCCACGGCTACCTTTAGTTGTGGTTTGATAGGCTTAGGGATTGCGGTCTGCAGAGTTCCCACGTCTCAGAGCTCGTTCTATTATTTTGGGTTATTGTCAGTTCACTGTATGTGCTCTGACCTCCATGTCCATTGTGATTCTGAATTGCCTTTCATAACACCAACCCATGGGTTCTTCTGGAACTCCCAGATCTCCCCTCCCAAGGACCAATCTTCCATCCATGAGTGTCCAGTTTACATCTGACGGCGTGGAATTTGAGAGGGTGCTATTGATAGGGAAAGGGTTTTCTCATAATCTAGTAATTATTCTACTTCAGAGTAGGAAAGTATCCACAACAAGGATATACGCTAGAACCTGGAATAAGTTTCTATCAGCCTTGGGTGCAGAGATTGTGGGAAAGGTTCAGATAGGGCAAGTTCTGGAATTCCTACAAAAGGGCCTACAGATAGCAGCACTATCCACGAACACCCTCAAAGCCCAGGTATCGGCTCTGGGGGCCCTATATACATTTATATGAAAAGGTTTGGGCACCCCTATTAATCTTAAAATTAATGTTTTATAAAAATTGTTTTTTTTTGCAACAGCTATTTCAGTTTCATATATCTAATAACTGTTGGACACAGTAATGTTTCTGCCTTGAAATGAGGCTTATTGTACTAACAGAAAATGTGCAATCTGCATTCAAAGAAAATTTGACAGGTGCATAAGTATGGGCACCCTTACCATTTTCTTGTTTTAAATACTCCTACCTACTTTTTACTTCCTTACTAAAGCACTTTTTTTGGTTTTCTAACCTCATTGAGCTTTGAACTTCATAGCCAGGTGTATGCAATCATGAGAAAAGCTACTTAAAGTGGCCACTTGCAAGTTGTTCTCCTGTTTGAATCTCCTCTGAAGAGTGGCATCATGGGCTCCTCAAAACAACTAATGATCTGAAAACAAAGATTATTCAACATAGTTGTTCAGGGGAAGGATAAAAAAGCTGTCTCAGAGATTTAACCTGTCAATTTTCACTGTGAGGAACATAGTAAGGAAATGGAAGAACACAGGTACAGTTCTTGTTAAGGCCAGAAGTGGCAGGCCAAGAAAAACATCAGAAAGGCAGAGAAGAAGAATGGTGAGATCAGTCAAGGACAATCCTCAGACCACCTCCAGAGAGCTGCAGCATCAACTTGCTGCAGATGGTGTCACTGTGCATCGGTCAACTATACAACGCAATTTGCACAAGGAGAAGCTGTATGGGAGAGTGATGCGAAAGAAGCCTTTCTGCAAGCACGCCACAAACAAAGTCGGCTGAGGTATGCAAAAGCACATTTGGAAAAGCCAATATCTTTTTGGAAGGAGGTCCTGTGAACTGATGAAAACCAAGATTTAGTTGTTTGGTCATACAAAAAGGCGTTATGCATGACGGCCAAAAAACACAGCATTCCAAGGAAAACACTTGCTACCCATAGTAAAATTTAGTGGAGGTTCCATCATACTTTGGGGCTGTGTGGCCAATGCTGGCAGCAGGAATCTTGTTAAAGTTGAGGGACGCATGGATTCCTCTCAGTATCAGCAGATTCTTGACAATAATGTTCATGAATCAGTGACAAAGTTGAAGTTACGCAGGGGATGGATCTTTCAGCAAGACAATGATCCAAAACACCGCTCCAAATCTACTCAGGCATTCATGCAGAGGAACAATTACACTGTTCTGGACTGGCCATCCCAGTCCCCAGACCTGAATATCATTGAACATATGGGGTATTGGCGTACTCAGGACAAATTGCACAACAAGTTTTGGGGTCCATTTTTCCTGTTACCCTTAAGAAAATTAAAAAAAATTGGGTCTAATGTAAAATTTTGGTGAAAAAAAGTTAAATGTTCATTTTTTCCTTCCACATTCTAAAGATTCCTGTGAAGCACCTGAAAGGTTAATAAACTTCTTGAATGTGGTTTTGAGCACCTTGGGGGGTGCAGTTTTTAGAATGGTGTCACTTTTGGGTATTTTCTGTCATATAGATCCTTCAAAGTCACTTCAAATGTAATGTGGTCCCTAAAAATGAGAAATTGCTGATCAACTTCAAACCCTTAAAAGTTCCTAACAAAAAATTTTTGTTTCAAACATTGTGCTGATGTAAAATAGACGATAAATTTTATTTATTAACTATTTTGTGTGATACAGCTCTCTAATTTAAGGGGATGAAACTTAAAAATTTGAAAAACATTTTTGTCAAGTTTCCGTTTTTTTTTTTCCACAAATAAACACGAGTCATATCAAAGAAATTTTACCACTATCATGAAGTACAATATATCATGAAAAAATATTTTTATAATCAGTGGGATCCGTTCAATAGTTACGGAGTTATTACCTCATAAAATCACACTGGTCAGAGTTGTAAAATTTAGCCTGTTCATGAAGGTGAAAACAGGCTTGGGGGCTGAAGGGGTTAAGGCCTTATTCAGATGTCCGTTTTTCTGTCGTAAAAGAAAAACAGACTGATTATTTTTATCAGACTGTGGTCCGAGTGTTATCTGATGTTCTTGTCTTGAGGAAAACAAAAAAAATCTCAACCTTTTCCATTCTGACAGTTCATGGAAATTGGATCGCGCACAATTTTTTTCATGAACCCATTGATATGTATTGTCGATTTTGATCCGACCTTTGGATCAAAATTGGACATGTCCCTGCGATTTTATACAATTTGGTCCTTGTAAAATCATGGATTTGTGAATAGCCCCATAGACTATCACAAGTATGAGTGTTATCCGTGAAAGACACGGATAGCATTCGTACGTGAAAATTGGGCATCTGGATGAGCGTAAGTTAGAGCTTTAAATCAAGCGAGAGAATGGAGGAGATCAATGTTAAACAAGTAGGTGAGAAGTTAGACTGATCTACTCCACCACGCTAATTTCTCATTCACACTTCAGTTTTTCTTGTACAAACTTTATCTGTGTTTCTAACAGATAGCACTTGGACCTGTGAAAGTTTATGGGGCTGTTTACATGTCTGTGATGGTTCGTATACCAAGTGGTTTATGCAAAATTGCAGAGACATGTTCTATCTTGATCCGAGTGTCTGATCACAATCGGCAATGAAAGGCTATGGGTCCGTGAAAAAAAAAAAAAAAAAAAAATCAACCCACACTCTAATCCCATACAAGTGCTGTCTGTTTCGATTTTCACAGACTGACAGAGAAAGTGGAGAAACTTTTGTTTGTTTCTCATCAGAAGAAACTGATGAAACTCTCACTGATTTGTGCATGAAGCGTCTGTGCTTGGATTGGACAGTCATTTTGTGCGGACATTTCTTTATGCCTGGTCGTATATGAAAGACTGTATACATATTTATTACTTTTAATATTCAAAATCATTGCAATCGTAAGATTGGCATTTATAAAATCAGCAAAAATGTTACGTGAACTTGATTTTTATGAGGTTAATTACATTTATTTTAACTTTTTTTTATTGTGCTATAATTTTTCTGGTCCATTGTTACATTGAGAAATTGTAGCCTTGTCGGAAGATAACACAAACTGATAATCTTTACAATCAAACAATATAAAAATATAGGATTTCATTTTCCACCATAATGTGCAGGGAATGTTGCTGCTGTATAGAAATGCCTGATTGTCTCCAAGTCTGAGTTTCATGGAGACATTTCAGCAGGACTGAATTAGAACTTGAGTGGAACAGCTATAAGTGTTAAGCAAGATGTGAGCTATTATGGGCTTTGCCAGTTGTTCCTCCTTTGCTGTAGTCTCCATTCATTTGGATGGACTGTACCAGCTGGAAACTAAGCTCATAGGCTAAAACAAAAAGGGCTGTTTAACCTCGTCCTTACCCGGGGCATCGCCCTTCATAATGGTTTTAAATAACTTTTCTAGTTTAGGAACTTTAGACTAAATAGCGATGACAGTTCTAATTGTACAGGGACTTAGCTTAATAGTTAGTTACTGTACATTGATGATATTTGCTTACCAGCACATCTGTAATAATCAAATAATTGCTGTTTACCCTGACATAGTGAAGATAAAAAAAATAAAATGTTTTATAGAAAGCATTTAATGTGGCCATGCACAAGACTGATGCCAAAGGGCATGTGTAGCCTACGTGGTCATCCCTACTGAAGGGGATACTGACAATGACCTAGTACCCATGGCTGACCCACAAGGGCATGTGTAGCCTAAGTGGTCACATTGGACACTTCCCTCATCCCTACTGAAGGGATACTACCAATGGCCTAATACCCATGGCTTGTGACGTCGCAGAATGTTAACCCCTTCCCACCGCTGACAATTTTCTCTTTTTTTGCTCAATATTAACTGATATAATTATTTAGATTAATATTGTAATTAATATGTTTATATTAATATTGAGCAGAAATAATTCAGACTATTGGTTCAGCCCTCCACAACAGTCACAGTCTCTCATGTGGCCCCTCGGGAAAATTAATTGCCCACTCCTACTCTACATCATACAGTAGCAGGCATTTGTGTAAGATTTTAACGCCATCCACATGCTGCTGTGTACATTTTTCTACAGATATAAACCTGTGGAGTGTCAGATCAAAATCAGGAATGCAAATCTGTGGAAAACATTGGACTGCACTCGAATTACATCCGAGCATGGTAGGATTATTGTTGACTGACAGAATAGAGAAGGCGAAGTGACCCTACCCTACCAACAGTCTAGGCAGATTCTACTTATTTTATAACTCTACAATGGACAACAAATACATCAGCAATGATTATAGGAAGATTCTGATGGTGAAGAATTGTGTGATTTTACCAGACCTCTCATTTAAATGTTAACATATCGTCTGCAGCCACCACTAAGGAACATTCCTGATAATGGATTTATACAGCTCTCATTTATTTATTTCCATTGCTCATGTAACACTAACATATTGCACACAAGGTTGTACAGAGGCTATCATCACTCAGAATAAGTTTTCTAATTTCCATCGCACATGCACATATGGACCAATTTTATAGCAAACCAGTTATGATAAGCTTCCCATAGTGTCAGTAGCTGGAATTTTATGAATTAAAGAAACACTCCCATCAATGTTTTTATCCTCTTAATATATTCCAGTCATCATATTGTATAGCACTGTGTACTTAAAATTGTTCGTTTTGCCCTTCTACCCAGTTAATTATTGTCTTTTCCATTAGATCTATGACATCACAGGATTAAAAACTAGCTGACACGGGTTTTGTTATACACATGTTTATTGTGTATTGGAACAACACGGAAAAAAAGGCAAATTGGACATCATTTCACATGAAACCCCAAAAATGGGCAGGACAAAATTGTTGACACCTTTCCAAAATTTTGTGTGAACAACTTTGTTTCAAGCATGTGATGCTCATTCAAACTCACCTGTGGCAAGTAACAGATGTGGGCAAGATGAAAATCACACCTGACACCAGATAAAAAGGGTAGAAGTTGACTCACTCTTTGCATTGTGTTTCTGTCTTTGTAATTAACACTAAACATGGAGAATGGAAAGAGAAGTGTCTAAGGACTTGAGAACCAAAATTGTTCAAAAATATCAACAATTTCAAGGATACAAGTCCATATCCAGAGATCTTGCTGTTTCTTTGCCCACAGTGCGCAACATAATTGAGAAGTTTACAATCCATGGCACTGCAGCTAATTTCCCTGAATGTGGATGGCAAAGAAAAACTGATGAAAGGTTGCAATTCAGGATAGTTCAGATGGTGAATAAACAGCCTCCAATCAAGTTCCAAAGAAATTTAAGCTGTCCTGCAGGCTCAGAGTGCATCAGAGTTCATCAAAATGAAAATACTATGGCAGCAGACTCAGGAGAACCCAACTGCTGACAAAGAGACATAAAAAACTAGACTGCAGTTTGCCAAAATGTATGTGAGTAAGCCAAAATCCTTCTGGGAGATCGTCTTGTAGACAGATGAGATGAAGATAGAGCTGTTTGGAAAAGCACATAATTCTACTATTTACCGAAATTGGAATGAGACATACAAAGAAAAAAACACAGTACGTACTATGGAATATGGTGGAGGTTCAAAAATGTTTTGGGGTTGGTTTGCTGCCTCTTGCACTGGATGCCTTGACTGTGTGCAAGGCATCAGAAATCTGAAGATTACCAAAAGATTTTGAGTCACAATGTAGTGTCCAGTGTCTGAAAGCTGGATTTGCTTCCTAGGTCATGGGTCTTCCAGTAGGACAATGAACCCAAACATACTTCAAGAAGCACCCAGAAATAGATGGAAACAAATCGCTGGAGAGTTCTGAAGTGCCCACCAATGAGTCCGAATCTAAATCCCATTGAACACCTTTGGAGTGTTCTTAAAATTGCTGTTGGTAGGAGTCACCCTTCAAATATGAGAGATGTGGAAGAGTTTGAAAAAGAAGAGTGGTCCCAAATTCTAGTTTAGAGGTGTAAGAAGCTTTGTGATGGTTATAGGAAGCGATTGCAACTATTTATTCCAAATGGTGTGCAACCAAATATTAAGTTGAGGGTGCCAACAATTTTATTGGGCCCGTTTTTGTGGTTTTTGTGTGAAATCATGTCTAATTTGCCTTTTTTCTCTATTTTTTTTTGTGTTGTTCCAATACATTCAAAGGAAATAGTATAACAAGACGTGTAATTGCATTAATTTTCTTGGAGAAATACTTCATTTTCTGGAACAATTTCAAGGGTTCCAACACATTTGGGCATGACTGTATATAGAAACAGGAAGTCTCTTTTCCCTGCATGAGTTATCATTAGAACTACCATTCTACCTCACTTTAAGGTCCTTGGCAGGGGAAGAAGCCAAGAAGCTGTATCAGAAGTTGAAGAGGTGATGGAGCTGAGATGCCAGGGTCTCTGCCCCTACATCATGTTGCTCTCAGATGGGTTTGTAAAAAGCTGATGTCACGCTGATTACGGTGATAAAGGGGCAGGACGGCGTATTTGGCTCCCGCACCTGTCCCTGCCACTATAAGGGGCCCTGGCTTTCCCTTATCTCGGGGGTACCTATGAAGGTTAGGAGGCCTGAGCTGCCAGCATATCCCTGTCTCCTATGCAGGCCCTATAGTGACCCCCACTCCCCCCAAGGGAGGTGGACTGCACCAGTGTATAACTGTACGATAAACAGGAAAACAGACAATGTAAAGGAAAACCAAACTTAACTTAATGCTGCAAGGCAAAGCACAGCAGAAAGAAACACCATATACAACGGACTCAGCTGTAGAACAGCAGTTCCCAGCTAGCTCCTACTCCTGGCTTGGTCGCTGAAGAATGAACTAACACCGACAATCAGCTGATGAACCAGGTGACCTCTTAAAGGATGGAGGGAGTGGTCATCACAAGCATCAGCTGAGCCAGCAGCAACGCAGTAACAGCGGCCACCGGGGGGAAGAAACTGCATTAACCCCCGATGACCAGAAAGGAAAAAAGGTATTAAACTGAAGCAAACCAGATCTGCCACAAATCCAAAATTGGATTGTGACAGCTGATGACAGATTCCCTTTAAACCTTACTCCTAAGCAGGTCTCATATACAAAAATGCTATATAATATACTTTTCTAGATCCTTTAGTGTAAGTGCCTGTGCATGGAGGAATTCAGTACGTGCTAGTCAGAACAGACAACATTTTGCAAGAACACAGCAGAAGGGAGAGAAATCAGAGCTTTTGACGACCTATTGTTTTCCATAGCAATATACATCACTGCAAAGTCCCTGGCAGGGAGCAGCGGAGCATTTGGGTCAGGAGTTGAAGAGGGGGTGGAGCTGGGTTACATGGACTTTGCAGTGATGTAGAATTGTAGTTCTAATGATAACTCATGCAGAGAAAAGAGACTTCCTGTTTCTACATAGAGTTTTGAAGGATTCAGTTAGTCTGATTTTAATCACATGGTATCATAGACCTAATGGAAAAGAGAAGAATTAACTGGGTAGAAAGGCTAAATGAACAACTGTAAGTGCTGTAGCGTTTCACCCGCTACGGGTCTAGGGGACACTCGTTTAGGTGCGGCGGGTGACACTCAGGAGACACGTTTCTTTAAAAGTTCTCAGGTTTATTGCTCCATAAACCAGCAAGACAGGAACAACAGGTAAACAGTCTTACTTCAGATCGATGTTTCCTCAATGTCCATAATAGAGCTCCGCTCTCTCTCACGTCTGTGGGCACACAGACCGTGCTATGTCCAGCACGTAGGCTCTCCAGCCTAAAGATGGTCTCTGTGTGTTGTTCAGGACGTCTGTCCCCACTTGGAACCGTCCAACACACAGGCCACTATGCAGTGTCCAGCCAGGACACATGGAAGTGTGTCCACCCTGGCAGACTTCCAAACACACTCTCTCACCATGTGCTACACATCTCCATTAAGTAGCCTGAAACCACACCCATTGGTGAAGTAACGTCACATGATTAGACATGTGGCTATGACATCACCACAGGTCCTGAAACAAACATAAATAGGCATGGTTATGCCCCTTACCCAGGGGTGAGGTATATGGGTAGCCAGACCCTCCCATCTCTCATAGCTACCCGTAACCCGGACCCAAACATCCTAAACAATTCCTTATTGCCTTATGTGTATTAAACAAAACACTCCGGGTTACATCACAGCGGCAAGCCTTCTCTGTGATACATACCTCCCATCGACTATACAAGCTTTAGCCATGCTACATACCTCCCCCCTCTGCCTAAAGCCGTGGGGCTTGGCACTTGTCCTAAACCGACTAGAGACCCCTCTCAGTCGTCCCTGACAGTCAAACCGTCCGTTTAAGTCAGGGCCTGTCATTGAACCCTTTCGTCGGCATTTGTCATCCCTTTCGGTCAGATCCCTTAATAACGATGACCCCTTGTCATCTCGTCTGCTACAGGATCTCCTGCTTAGGTCACTTAACCCTGAGCTAACTGAGGCATCACTGCTTCCACCCGTTTCATCAGGCCACCTTCTCCCATGGTTTTTATTGCCTGGAGAGCAATCCATCCACTTTTCTCTATGTCCCCTGCTAGCTTCCGCTTGAGGACTTCTGGTCTTACGCAAACTTCTTCGCATCTCTGGCAGCTGTCTATTAACTTGCCATCTCTCAAGTCTCAGCTGCTCTACCTCCCTTAGGTATGCCATGCGATATTCCAGGAGCATGCGGATATTCCTGAGACTCTCTCTGAATCCGACAACCAGGAACGGAACCATCCCATCTTCACCCAAGACCTGGACCTCTTCATCAGCGGGTATCCTCAGTCTCTTCAGACCGGATTTATCCACCATCTCCTGCATCACTCTCCCAAGTTTCCCAATGACTTTCGCCACCAGACCTTTAGGTACTTGGACTGTGTCTTCCACTAAGCCCAGCCGACTAAGAGCTTTCCTTTCACGCTCCAAACGTCGAATGGCTTCATCATTCTTCAAAATGATCTTCTGCTTTGTACGGAGGCAGTGTAGGTGCATATCCCTCAGGACAGCCACCCGCTTCACTGTGACTTCCATAGTCGACAGTATCACCAACTGTTTAGTCTCTGGTGCCCAGTGCACACTACATGCTTCCACCGCTTTTCTAAAGGCCTCATGCACACCTTCACCGGTACAGGCTTCTTGCACATCCTCGGGTACATCTATCACACTCTTGAAGAGCGGGGTCTCACTCTCTTCATGGACGGACGGCTCCGGTTCTTCTTTGGACCTTTCCATTAAGACATCTGCCATGACCGGGTGACTGTCTTGTTCTGCCTTTACCGCGAGCTCTTCCTCAGTTTTACCCTTCTCAACAACCTTTGCCAGGATGGGTATCGGCAGCTCCACCTTGTTATCACTTGGGGATGACTGCTGTACGTCTCGGACCCGTAACTTCTCCTCTGACAGAAGACTTCTTACTGCTTCTCGGAGCACTACCACATTTTCGCCTAAGGCCTTATTCTCACTGTGCCACACTGTCAGGTGACCTCTGAGCTCAGAGACCTCCTTCTCCATCTCATCCAACCTGTGCTCCGCCATTTGTCTCAGGGCCTTTTCTTGTTTGAGAGACTCTTTGAGCAGCTCTATCTCGCTTCTCCCATCCTCCGGATTGGTGGAGCATGCATCACTTGAGGAGGTATCTAATTCAGGCACCACTTCTTTGGTGGCCACCTCCACTTCTGCACCCTCAGACTTTGCACTGTCAGCGTCAACCCTCTCTGGGGTCTTAGCGGTGACATCCTTAGGTTCGTCCCGTTCCCCTGGGACTTTAAAGTACTCCAGACACTTCAAGTCCTCAGCACCAGATTTTCTGGAGCCTTCACCCTCTTCCGTCACATCTTCACAAGGTGCAACTGGTTCAGCCCCTTTGCCTTTTCTACGTCTCCGGCGACGGGAGGAAGACTTGCCAGCGGAACCTGAGTCAGCCTTACTGCACTCTTTTCCACTGGTGTCATCATCTGAATGGAAGTCACCACCACCCAATTGGTCTTCCTGGAACCGACAGTCCCCACTTAAACAGGTCACAATTTCTGGCATGGCTGTCACTGCCATCCTGTCTTCACCCTGTGGAGCCCTGTCGTTCCCCTGTGTCAGTATTTCTGATACCGGTACATCATACTCAGTTGTAGCACTTGTTACTGGCCTTGTCATGTCACAGTCACCCTTGGAGTCTGTGTCACACCCCACAATAAGGCGACCCCCCAAGTCACACTCTAACTGGGTGTCAGCTCCACTCTGTTTAACCACCACATCCTTATCTACCAGTTCATTACCAGTCACACTGTCGCACACTTCAGGTGACGTCAGGTCAGTAAGTTCGGCAGACGCACGGTTTCCTCTGGTCGCCCTTATACCTGACCCATCAGTGTTGGGAGGTGTTTCTGCCAATGTTGTCTCACCAAGTTGGGCCCGTTCACCATTTTCTTTGGGCATGTCCAGCTTAGGTCTGTCCACACTAGGGGGCGCATTCACATTACTACCTCCCATACACATAATTTCCACAAACACTTCACCTTTTTCCCACCAGTCCCACAGTGCTTCCAAATCTTGTCCTATTACCATAGGACACGGCAAGTTCGGGACTACAGCCACCTCATGGTATGTGGAAACATCAGCTGCGACAATGTAGAGAGTGGCTACCTGAAGACCTTTAGCGTCCCCACTTATGCCACTTATTTTCGCCTTTGTCCCAGGTGACACAGAACTTCCTGGAAGGGTCCTCAGCAAAGACGCTTCCCTCCCCGGGTCTAACAACCCCCGCACACGCTCTCCATCCAGCCAAAAAGGACACAGTCGTGACTCGTCACTGATCGGCTCCCCTTTTTTTGGTTCCGCCCCCTTTTGGGCAAGTGCTCTGTTTTTTGACACCACCCCTGTTCGGGTTACAGCCCCCTTTTGGGATTCCACCCCTTTTTGGGCTACTACCCCTATCTGGGTTACCGCCCCTTTTTGGGACTCCACCCCTTTTTGGGCAACCATCCCCGTTTGGGTCCCCGCCCACTTTTAGGGACACTCCCTTCCCTGGGGTACACTCTGTGGACTTCCCCACGGCACTCAGGCCCCAGTTCGCACAGTACACTACTTAGTCTCTGGGCCTGTACTGGCCCTTTAAGAGTCTGCAAAGAGAAAAAAAAATGTTTTTTTTTTTTTTTTTTGTTTTTTTTCCAACACTTCACCAGCTCCTGCTGGCACTGCTACAGCCCCTGCTGCTGTCCCAAATCACTGGCACCTCCGGGTGCTGATCACAAACAGCTGCTGCCGCCACTGCAGCTCCTGCTGCTGCGGAACCTCTTGCTGCAACCGCGCTGCACGGCTCAACCACAGACTTCGTGGACCCGCCGATCCACAGCAAGCCGCTTGTCACCTTCGTGGACCCGCCGATCCACAGCAAGCCGCTTGTCACCTTCGTGACCCCACCGAGCCACAGCAAACTTCGTGACCTCACTGAGCCACAGCAAGCTGACTCTCAGGAAAAAAAAACTCAGTCTCTTACTGACCTCTGGTCAGCAAAGCACAGACTCCTGTCTGTTACAAAAAATAATCACTGATCCCGATCAGCACAATACAAGGTTTTCAGACCGTTACGCACCCGGCTTTAACACAGCCCAAAAACAGTTTTTCACTGACCCCGGTCAGCACAATACACGGTTTTCAGACCGTTACCCGTTGGCAACTTCACGGGCTCCTGGACACCCCTCAGCCTCAGAGATGCCCAGACGCACTGTCTCTGTTTTCTTCCAGTCTGACCCCGGTCAGTACACACGGACACCTGTCCGTTACCTGTTGGTGCCGGCCACACAGTTTCCCGGATCCCTCTTCTCCTCAGAGGTATCCCAAAACAACAGTTCTCACTGATCCCGATCAGCACTACTCACGGTTTTCAAGACCGTCCATTCCTCTGGCTCAGACCAGCCAGCGCTGCAACACGTGCTCCTTGGATCGTTGCCCGCAGTCTAAAACACCAATTGTAGCGTTTCACCCGCTACGGGTCTAGGGGACACTCGCTTAGGTGCGGCGGGTGACACTCAGGAGACACGTTTCTTTAAAAGTTCTCAGGTTTATTGCTCCATAAACCAGCAAGACAGGAACAACAGGTAAACAGTCTTACTTCAGATCGATGTTTCCTCAATGTCCATAATAGAGCTCCGCTCTCTCTCACGTCTGTGGGCACACAGACCGTGCTATGTCCAGCACGTAGGCTCTCCAGCCTAAAGATGGTCTCTGTGTGTTGTTCAGGACGTCTGTCCCCACTTGGAACCGTCCAACACACAGGCCACTATGCAGTGTCCAGCCAGGACACATGGAAGTGTGTCCACCCTGGCAGACTTCCAAACACACTCTCTCACCATGTGCTACACATCTCCATTAAGTAGCCTGAAACCACACCCATTGGTGAAGTAACGTCACATGATTAGACATGTGGCTATGACATCACCACAGGTCCTGAAACAAACATAAATAGGCATGGTTATGCCCCTTACCCAGGGGTGAGGTATATGGGTAGCCAGACCCTCCCATCTCTCATAGCTACCCGTAACCCGGACCCAAACATCCTAAACAATTCCTTATTGCCTTATGTGTATTAAACAAAACACTCCGGGTTACATCACAGCGGCAAGCCTTCTCTGTGATACATACCTCCCATCGACTATACAAGCTTTAGCCATGCTACAGTGCATTGTGCCATATAATGTGATGATCGCTATATATTAAGAGATTAAAAACGTTGATGGGAGTACTTTTTAATTGTAGAGCAGGCAATGGAAATAACTTGTAGGGCCAAAATTAATTTCTATTGACAGATGGCTTTTATGCTTTGATGATCAAAGTAGTTATTAACTAAGTACCCTATTTTATTTACATGTACTTTTACTTATTACACGGTATTGCTCATTTTGTTCGTATATTAGGTTTTATCTGTTAAATGGCCACAGTATGAATGCACACATATGCATTGCACTTATACCAACATATGCTCTGGCTCATTTTTTTTGTTTACTGGTGTAGAATTGTAGTTCTAATGATGCCTCATACAGGGAAAAGAGGCTTCCTATTTCTGCATAGAGCGTCAAAGGTTTCAGCTAGTCTGTTTTTAATCACATGAAATCATAGACATAATGGAAAAGAAAATAATTAGCTGGGTAGTGTCAGGCATCTTGGTTTGACCCTTGAGCCCTGTGCTTTGTGGTCGGCTGCTCTGTCTGTCGAGCCACAGCAGATTTACCTTTTTTTCTGGGTGTTTAGTTCTTTTTATCCATGCTTCAGTCTTTTTAGGGTAACAGATGTTTACTCACTTGTTTGCCCTATCACCTTTCAGGTGTGGCTTTATATACCTTCCCCTTGCTGGTGATCATCTCATTTGGATGTTCAGCCATACTGCTGTAGTTTTATCCAGTCAGTGAAAGACCAGCTAGGGTTTATTTCTCTGCTGTTTAGGCTCTTTACCCTGCACCTATCTTCTGTTTCTTTTTAGGAAGTAGGAGGCAAATTCTCTAACATTACATACTAAATCCTTTATTTTGTATTCTGATGTTTGTTTTACTCACTGTTGGATCTTTTTCTATTTCACTATTTCAGCACACTTTCCCTTTTGTTGGTAATTTACACTCTGGTTCTTTAGGAGGAACGTGAAGAGCCTGACGGTCTGGTCCAAGTTGCCATCATCTAGTCTGTAGTTAGGGCTTTCTTAACTCATGCAGAAATCACTAAGGATTGTGACGTCAGGATCTCTAGCCTGTACAGGAACTGACAGGGTAAGTTGCAGTTTTTAGGGCGTTACCTATTTTTCTGAGTGAGTTGCTACACTATCATAACTAGGGTTGAGCGAAACGGGTCGAGATTTTTCAAAAGTCGCCGACTTTTGGCAAGGTCGGTTTTCATGAAACCCGACCCGACCCCAGTGTGGGGTCGGCCATGAAGTCGGCGATCTTTTGAATCTGGAATCGGAATTCCGATACCGATTCCCGATATGTTTAAGATATCGGGAATTGGTATCGGAATTCAGATTAAAGTGTAAAATAAAGAATTAAAATAAAAAATATCGCAATACTTACCCTCTGACGCGCCCTGGTACTAACCGGCAGTCTTCCTTCCTTAGAATCAGCCTTCCAGGACCTGGCGGTGACGTCGCGGTGACGTCGCGGTGACGTCGCGGCTTGTGATTGGCCGCGCGGCCGCCCATGTGACCGCTAATATATTCCTATTAGCAGGGCGCTTCCGAGGGTGAGTATATTCCTATTAGATATATACTCACCCTCGGAAGCGCCCTGCTTCCTTCCGACAGCCTTCCTTCCTAAGAATCAGCGCTTGAAGGACCTTCGGTGACTTCACGGCTTCTGATTGGTCGCGCGAGCGGTCACATGGGCGGCCGCGCGGCCAATCACAAGCCGCGACGTCACCGCCAGGTCCTGGAAGGCTGATTCTAAGGAAGGAAGACTGCCGGTTAGTACCAGGGCGCGTCAGAGGGTAAGTATTGCGATATTTTTTATTTTAATTCTTTATTTTACACTAAAATATGGATCGCAGGGCCTGAAGGAGAGTTTCCGCTCCTTCAGACCCTGGGAACCATGGAAACCCAATGCACTGCATTGGGTTTCGAGTTTCGGACGACCCCGACCCCGACTTTTTTATAGGATCGGCCGATTTCACTCGACCCGACTTTTGAAAAAGTCGGGTTTCGTGAAACCCGACCCGATCCTATAAAAGTAAAGGTCGCTCATCCCTAATCATAACAAGCAGAAGGGCAAAATGAGCAATTATAAGTACACAGTGCTATATAATATGTCGATTGCAGTAATTTAAGAGAAAAAACTTTGATTGGAATTCTTCTTTAATTGTAGAGCAAGCAATGGAAATAAACTGCAGGGCAAAAAGTCATTTTTATTGACTGATGTACACATTCAGCTCATTAAAAAGTAGCTGCACATTGCTATGCACCTTGAACACTAGGTGGAGTTATACTATATATGAAAATGTCATATATCTTGCCTAGAAGGCTTTTTAAAAGCAAATCCATTGCACATATAATTTTTTATGATATGTACAATGGATGTGTTATATTATAGTAGGCCGACCCCTTTAACATAGATAACCTCCCTACTCAAGGGAAATGTGTTGTACAAGATTAGAAAACTATGGTTGCTTTCTTCCATGAATTGTGCTACTCTTGTCCATGGGCTGTTTCTAGTACTGTATAATATGTATGGACTTGTAAGCTGTTGTGGGATTGTGTGCTTCCTTTATTTCTCTTTTACTGTTGAATAATCTTCACAAAAAGTAGTCATTCCGAGCTTTCACCATCCGTGAAGAATAAGTTGTAGAATTGCCCTATTCTCTTCAGTATACCATATCAGCCACAGCACGCAGTGTTCTCCACATTCTCCTTCAAGTGGTTTCTTTTTCATCTCCAGTCTCATATTGGCTCTGAGCGCACAGCTAGAAATGATGAAATGACGTTTCTTGGAAACCCTCATAACTACTATGAAAACGAATCCTGGCTGGCCACACGGGTGACTCCTACCGCGCAAGCTCCAAGTTGTAAGATACATTTGTTGCTAGGGAAAACCGACCAATCATCACCCTGATGCGTGTGCATGAGGTCATCTCATTGGTTCAAAGTTCCAGTGTGAGACAAACATGTTGTACAGCTTGGAATCAAGAAAACACATGGAGAGAGATGGCAGTACAGTGAACCAAGGAAATGCACAGCTAAATAATTGGTAAATGTTGTAAGAATTTTACGCAAAATATTAATAAGGAAAAATAAATTGGCATATGGGACTCCAAAACCCAAGTGAAAATGCAGACCAAATCCACCCCTCTGTTTTCAGTGGAAAACCGCATATGGCCATAATTTTTACAATATAGCTTTCAAAGCATATTCCGCCTCTAAACTGATGTTAGAAAAGTGATACTCAGATAACTGAGTATTTTCCTTTGTGGACGTTCTCTTGGTGTGTGGTCCGACAGGGCATATATATGTATCAGATTTTCAATCTGAGTGTCTCAGTAGCAGCATTGTTAATAAGATGAATATTGTTTTTCTAAATTCATTGCAATCTCAGAAAATCACTTTAAAGTGGTATTTCCATCTTAGACATTTATGCCCAGCTATTTCCGAAATGACTGTACACTTTTATGGAGAGAACCACGCATTAATCAAATCTGTCACTAGATTTTAGTCAAGCTATAGTATAAGAGTTCTCGTGAGTCGAAGTGTATTCAATCTCCATCTACCCAGTCTAACTAACAGCTGCAGATTGTACTGAGCAGTGTGAGATCTCAGCAGCAGGGGGAGGTACATTGAGGAGCTGTCTATCAAGCTAGGTGATGGAGCTTGAGATAAATAACAATTACATTCATATAGGGGATTTAGAGGATTTAGTCTATATAAAATTCATACTAGTACTGAAGATTTACTACTAGTAGTTCATTGTATATAAAAACTATAAAAACAGTTTACCCCACAACCCCAACAGTTGTTCAGCACTTTTAACTCCCTCCTCTGCCCATTACTGCCCCCTCCGACCTCGCTCATCTCTGCAGAAGACTTTTCTGTTCCCTTCAACAGCAAGATCGATCAAATCATACAAGTCTTTACTGGTCAACCACCACAACCCCTATGTATACCAGACCACTGCCCTCACCCACTTACCTTTCGCCCCACTACCACTGAAGGAAAGTTTACTCATCTCCTCTACAAATCACAGCTCACCACCTGTGCATTTGAATCCATCCCAAAGCACCTCCTGACCAACCTCACCACTATATGTATCCCAGCCCTAACCCTTCTCTTCAACTGATCATGAACTACTAGCACTCTCCCCTCTGCTTTCAAACATGCCCCAATTAAATGACACCTATCCTAAAGGAGTTATCCCTCGACCCAACCTTTATATCTAGCTATCTGCCCTTATCACTGCTACCGTTCACCTTCAAACTCCTTGAAAAGCACGTCGACACTGTACTTTGCTCCCAACTCACATCTAACTTACTCTTTGACAACCTTCAATCTGGCTTTCACCCCCATCATTCCACCAAACCTGCCCTAACCAAAATTACCAGCGACTTACTGCCAAAGCTAACAGACATTTCTCTATACTCCTCCTAGATCTATGCTTTGCCTTTGACATAGCCGACCAATCTCTCCTTGTACAGATCCTTTCTTTCCTTGGTATCACATACCTTTCCCTCTTCTGGATCTCCTCATACCTCTCTAACCGCACAATTAACATTTCATTCCCATGCTACCTCTTCATCCGATCTTCTCGGTCAGAGTCCCTCAAGGCTCTGTCTTGGGACCCCTACAATTTTTCATCTATACACTTGGCCTGGGACAACTCTTAAAGTTCCTTGACTTCAAGTACCATCTACACGCTGATAACAGTCAGATCTACCTCTCTGGCACAGACATCACCTCTCTGCTGTCCAGAATCCCAGCGTGTCTATCAGCCATTTCCTTCTTCTTCTTTCTTCCTAAAGCTCAATTTAGACAAAACTGAACTCATCATCTTTCCTCCATCTAACCTATCTTCCTTCCCTGATCTATCTATCACAATATATTATATCACACATTCCCTTGTACATGAAACCTGTTGACTCAGTTAAATCCTTAACTCTGCCTTGTCCTTCCAACCACACATTCAAGCTCTTGCCACCTCCAACTCAAAAATATTTCCAGAATCTGTACTTTTTTCAACCCTGAATCTACTAAAATAATAGCGCATGCCCTCATCATTTCCCACCTTGATCACTGCAATATCTTTCTCTGTGGACTTCCTGCTAACATTTTCGTACCTCTCCAGCCTGTCCTTAACTCTGCTGCCTGAATAATCCACCTCTCTCCTCACTACTCATCCTCTCTGAAACTAACTTCATTGGCTCCTAGTTTCACAATGTATCCACTTCATGCTACTAAAGGTACCATCACATTTAGCGACGCTGCAGCGATCTAGACAACGATGCCGATCGCTGCAGCGTCGCTGTTTGGTCGCTGGAGAGCTGTCACACAGACAGCTCTCCAGTGACCAACGATCCCGAAGTCCCCGGGTAACCAGGGTAAACATCGGGTTACTAAGCGCAGGGCCGCGCTTAGTAACCTGATGTTTACCCTGGTTACCATTGTAAAAGTAAAAAAAAAAAACACTACATACTTACATTCCTGTCTTGTCCCCCAGCATCAGCTTCCCTGCACTGTGTAAGTGCCGGCCAGAAAGCAGAGCGGTGACGTCACCGCTGTGCTCTGCTTTACGGCCGTCCGGCGCTGACACTGGGGGACGCAGGGAAGCTGACGCTGAGGAACGTGACAGGAATGTAAGTATGTAGTTGTTTTCTTTTACAATGGTAACCAGGGTAAACATCGGGTTACTAAGCGCCGCCCTGCGCTTAGTAACCCGATGTTTACCCTGGTTACCAGTGAAGACATCGCTGAATCAGCGTCACACACGCCGATTCAGCGATGTCAGCGGGTGATCCAGCGACGAAATAAAGTCCTGGACTTTCCCCAGCGACCAACGATCTCCCAGCAAGGGCCTGATCGTTGGTCGCTGTCACGCATAATGATTTTGTTAACGATATCGTTGCTACGTCACAAAAAGCAATGATATCGTTAACGATATCGTTATGTGTGACGGTACCTTAACACTGACCTGCAAAGCTGTCCATAATCTGTCTCCCCCTTATATCTCTGAAATAATCTCCCAATATCTCCCACCACGTAATCTCCACTTCTCCCAAGACCCCCTTCTCTCCTCCACAATTGTACATTCCTCATCCAACTGCCGGCAAGACTTTTCCTGAGTATCCCCAATCCTCTGGAATTCTGTGCCCCAATACATCCGATTATCCCCTACATTCGGAACTTCGGACTACTGTCTCCTTTCCCATTATCCTGTAGAATCTGGCTAGGTTCACATTGCGCTAGGTGAGTCCGTCTAACGGACACGTTTTTAAGTAGTAAAAACGCAATGTAACGCGCATACTAACGCGCCCATAGACTTGCATTGTCTGATGCATCGTGACGCATCCCTAAATTGGTATGCGTTTGTCACATAACATTTTATTTCTGACGGACCTTGAACCTTGCAGCGTTTTCGGGTCCGGCCAAGCTAACGCAATACTAACGGAAGCGTTCATTCTGCCATAGAAGGCTATGGCAAACGCAGTCAGACGCAAATCATGAAAAATTTCCAAATAGGACCACACGTTTTAATAGCGTTTGAGGGTGGTCACATGTGGTCATGTGACAGGAAATGTGATTTCGGCCAAATAAGGAGTATCCCACCCACACATTTCTCCTGAGGCCTACTGCACGTGACAGAGTGTTGCAAGAGATCACAGGAAATGTAAGTATATTTCTATATATGATATATCTCTGTATACATCATGGGAGTCTGTAATGTCCGTCGGATGTGTGTATACTAAAAATGTATTGCTTTGTTGTACGCAGATGTCGGATACTGATGTCAGCAGCAGCAGCAGCGTGTCAGCGGTGTTTTCATCGCAATCGGTAGGCTTGCACTTTAAAAAACCACAATAATGTTGTGTGAAACTCCATTGTATTGAGCTAAGCACGTAACAAAAATCATGTTTTTATTGTGAATAGGAGTCTTCTGAGCCCGAGGCTGCTAGACCTCCCCCCAAAAACAGGCAAAAACCACAAAGGTACATAGCACACATTTTGAATTTTTCAGGCATAAATTTATTGATCCAATGAATGTTAATTTTTTTTTCATTTTACATACACAATAGGTTGTGGCACACGGTGGACACAAAAGAAAGAAGGTCCCTAGCCGTCTGTCGTCGCCACAACTGCCAGTGGTAAATATAAAACTAGAAATATTCTATCCAATATTTATCAACAATCTATCTATTCACTTTCTATCTACTATATCTATAAACTATCTATCGCTACATCTATGTATCTATCTATCTATATCTATGTATCTATCTATCTATCTATCGCTATATCTATGTATCTATATCTATGTATCTATCTATCGCTATATCTATGTATCTATCTATATGTATCTATCGCTATATCTATGTATCTATCTATCTATCTCTGTATATATGAATATGGGCATCCAGTGAAATTGACACTATCAACATAACGTTTTGTGTTTACATAGTCCAAGTCAGCGACCAAAAAAAAAAGGATTGTTGTTGACGAAGAGCCATTGACTATTCACAACGAGACACTGATCAACCTTGTGGAAGCCAACCCCTCCATATGGGACCAGAGCGACAGCTCCCACCATGACATTGTGAAGAACCGCAAGTTGTGGGATCAAATTATCTGTCACTTTGATCCCCGATACATGGAGAAGTCGACAACCTCAAAGAAAAAAATTGGTAAATATTGGTGACGTAACATCGGAAAATGTGAAAAAAAAAAAAAAAAATTTCTATCCTATCAACATATCCACTTGTTGTCTGCTATCTATCTCTCAATTATCAACTATCTGTACACTATATATCTATCTATACACTATTTCTAAACTATTTCTCTATTATCTAACAACTATCTATATACTAATTATATATCAACTATCGTAAAAAACTATGAACAATTTTTCATATATCTTCAAACTATCTATCTACTATTTTTATATATTTTTTTTTTTTTAAATTTAAAGCCGATGCTGTCCATACCCGTTGGAAGTCCATCCGCGATCGCTTTGTCCGTGACTACCGGAACAGTCAGAATGCACCAAGCGGATCAGGTGGCAAACGGGTGACACCGTATGTGCATTACGACCAATTGCTCTTCCTTCAAAAAACATTGTCTCAGCGCTCGTAAGTAGAAATAGGTCTGTGTGCGAGACATATTTGTTTAAAGGAAAATAATTAATTTTTTTGGGGGTGGGGTTACAGCACGATATGAAGTACCGCTGCGCCTAGACCAGCAGAGGAACTGGAGCCTTCTCCAGTGGAACCAACCCAACCTGAAGATGTGTCTGGCATCAGCGAGCCACGATCTGTGGAGAGAAGCACTGTTGCTGCAGGTGTGAGTGCCCGGTTGCAATCACAGCGTGGACGCAAGCGAGCATCACAAAAAGATGAAGCTGATGCAATTATCGTCGATGGACTCCAACGGGTAGAGGACATGTGTCGCAGTGAGCTCAAAGACCTGAGGCGAGAAATTACCGAGCTGCAAGCACGCGAGTCTGTATACTCTGCTAATGAGTGGAAGCTACTTTTCTTATCCTATGTGCCTGTAGCACAAAATATCCTGGCACATAGAAACCTTATGTTTAGACAAAGACTGAACGACCTTCTTGAGGAATTTGTGGGCCCCAAGGAACCCGCTCCATCGGCAACAAGAAGAATGGACATGCCGGCCTACAACCCTCAATATAGAGGCCGGGGTGAAACGAGCGTGGAACCTCATAGACAATGTAGCAGTCCATCATATAGTTGGGCAGACAATACGCCCGTGAAGTACCCAAGTCTTTAGTACAGTTCAGTGTCCCCAGCCAGGTGCAATTACCGCGTTGCAAGTTTTGTTTTTTCATTTTTTTTTTTTTTATTTCTATTTTCCTTTGGTTTTCATCCCTATGGGATATCATATGTTAAACCTGTCTACCAACAGTTTGTTGGCAAAATCCATAACCATTTAGTAAACTGTTTCAAATTTAAGATTCTTGTATTACTTAAACTTTTAACACAACATAACTTTTTACACGACATAAGGTAACTTTTTACACGACATCAGGAAGACTTTAAATTATTTTCACACGTATCTGTCTTGCCATGGAACATGGCCTTCATGTGTGAAGTAATGTGCAAATTGATCACGAATCCTCATTATTTGTGCTGTAGACCGAACAGCATTCGATTCAATGCTAATAAGGTTCGACTCACAATCATCGGGGTCTACCACCTGGGGTTCATGTCTCGCCACAAAATTATGCAGACAGATGCACGCCTTCACAACACGGTCCACATTTTCTGGTTGCAGTTGCATGCAGGTTAGTAAAATCCGCCATTTTAATGTCAAAATCCCAAAGGCACACTCCACATAACGTCTTGCCTGGCTCAAGCGATAATTAAAAATGCGCCTGGTGGAGTCTAGACTACGGCTTGAGTACGGCTTGAGGAGATTTTGTCCGAGTTGGAACGCCTCATCACCAACTAAAACATAGGGCAAACTTGGGCCTTCGGTCCCCGGAAGAGGTCGTGATGAGGGTATGTTGAAACTTTGGCTGGACAAACATCGGCCCATGTTGGAGTCTCTGAAGACTCTGGAAGCGTTAGTCCGGCCATAAGCATCAATATCCACAGCAACAAAACGGTACCTGGCATCCGCAATCGCCATCAATACTATAGAAAAGTATTTCTTATAGTTATAGTAGAGGGATCCACTATGCGCAGGTTTCTGAATCCGAATGTGCTTGCCGTCCACGGCACCAATACAATTGGGGAAATTAGCCACATCCTCGAACTGTTGGGAAATCGCTAGCCACATTTCTGATGTTGGTGTTGGTAGCACAAGTGGTTGCAAGTTGTTCCAAAAGGCATCACAAGTTTCCCGAACAAGTTGGCAAATTGTTGACTTCCCAAGTCTAAACTGATAATGCAGTGACGCAAAAGATTCTCCGGTAGCCAAATATCTGTCGACATTCAAAAAGAAAAAAAATTAGGATTTTAATGATCATCTAAAAGGCTAGTTACAATAGAATATACAATTGCTTAATGAACATTAGGCCACATGATACCGAGATCTAGTCTTTGTCAATAGAATGATAAAAAAAATGTATAATTACCTCACAGTCACTACTAAACGTTGCTCCGCACAGATGCTTTCACGAAAAGTGCTGCGATGATGATGTATCTCATCCTTCACATGTGAGAGCAGAACATCAAAGGCCTCAATGGACATCCGTAGATAGCATTGGAATTTGAAGGGATGATCCCGAAGCTGCACATACAGGGTGTTAAAGGCACCATATGTATTCCGCAAGAAATTCACTTCGTGGATCCAATATCTCCTTTGCGAACTACGCTTTCTCTGCCGAAGTCGCAACCGCATCAAGCGAAATCTAACAAGCTCAGACACAAACATCTTGCTAGCAGAAGTTCACTCAATGCTTTCAAAATGGAGAATGAGTCTGTGCTCACACCCGACAGTGACAAAAGGGAAAAAAAAATAAAAGAACAACTTTATTGACAGTGACAAACGCAGCCAAACGGATACTTCGTAACGGACATCAAAAAGAAAAAACGCGATCACATGTGTTAACACTAGCGTTACCGTGACGACGAATTTTTACATATTTTGGCTCCTTTTCTGTACATGCGTTTAATGAATCCGTTTAACGCCATGTACTTGACGCAATGTGAACCTAGCCGTAGGGTTCTTTTCCCTCTGAACCTTTCTGTCACAATTATTTTGTTCATTGTAAATTCTATTTGTGTTTTGTATGTAACCCTCCTCATGTATAGCATCATGCAATCAATGGTGCTCTAAAAATAAATAATAATAACAACATACACAGGAGTTTATCATAGTAGGAGCAACTCACATAAAAGTCGCAACATACTTAGTAAATTGAGAGCTGCAGATTTTGTCACTGACCTCCTCCCAGCCATCCTGCTAAGTGTCATGATGACAATAATTAGGATAGCTGGCATGTCCCCTGGCTGTTGTTACAGTCTGGAATTCAGTCTTTGAATGTTGTTGTTGACCCTGAGGGGCAACGTATTGATTGACCCCTTAAGCTTGCCTTTTTATTTGATATTTGTCATAGCTGTATAAAAATGTGGAACGTACATTTTCAAGTATTACAGACAAACATTAAACCTTTAGGTACATAAATATTTGCTCTGTCAAATTGACGTGGCCAATGGACCAGGTTGTGAAAATCGATTTGCACCAACTGTACCTTGTGACATTTTAGTCATCATTGTAGTCTTAACTAGAACTGGCACCCAACATTTATAGAGCCTCATACAGCTGGCCCCCAAGACCAACTCAATCCCAAGAATCGACTGGTTTATGCTTAGCATTTTACATAATTTCTATTAATTTCAATTCAAAGCCATTTGCAATGTGCCCTTTACCATCAACTGTGTGGCATTACTTTACATTTGCTCGGTCAAATGCTAAAAATTCTCTACATGGAATAGCAAAGATGTTCGGTGACGCTATAAAGTGTAAAATATTGTTATGAAAATTACATCTGGCCATACCTTGGGGTGACCAATCAATAAACATGAAAAACAGCCAATCCAAGTATTTTATTGAGTTAGATAATTCATTTGTATGTGGTTTTCCAACTCCACCCCACCACCCAATGGTATTAAGAGAAGAAGGATAATGTTGAATGTTAACATGCCCATTCTTATCTTAGTGTGGTGGATAAGCACTGCCAGATTCACTACTTCACTCTCCCATTGATAAAATTATTCATTCTCAGCTGGGCTAAGTGTGGATATTGATGGGGGGCATCAAGAAAAAAGTTTACAGCCACCATAATTTACATCTGTTTCTACGAGAGTCTGGTGATGGAGTTTGTACGTACTGATTCACAGGATTCCAATGCCCACAGTGGATGGGAGCCCGAAAAACTGCCTCTAACCTGGCAGCTCTTCTTGACATCACACCAAGCCCGCGAATTAAAAGAGGAGCCAAGGATGCCATAAGGTAGGAGATGGTTCTCAGATTACTGATGTACCTGATGGACCTGTTCATGAGACCTTATTAGCACCAATTCTATCCGGTGACTATTGATTTAGTCATTATTGCAGTATCTACAGCTGCTGGCTTATGCACCTGCATTCAACACCAACGTATTCTCAAGAATCGACCGGTTTATTACTGTCACTTAGCATTTTACATAACTTCTATTTATTTCAATTGAAAATCTTATGTAAAGTATCCGCCAGCGACTGTTTGACATTATTTTACTACACTCCTTGGTGGATAAATCTATACATTCCACAAAGGATATCCTTAAAAAGTTACTCCAGTCTTTTAATATAGGTATGTTTAAACCATCAGCTTTGCAATTTATTTTTTTTATTTATTTGTGCCCCAGTGATGTGAAAAATTAGTTTTTCGGGTTTTAATAATAATAATAATAATAATAATTATAATCTTTATTTATATAGCGCCAACATATTCCGCAGCGCTTTACAGTTTAACAGTTTCAAACACAAAAGTCATAAGTAACAACGTTAACAATACAATAATTAAAGCAAAATAAGACGACCCTGCTCGTGAGAGCTTACAATCTACAATGAGGTGGGGGAGATACAAAGTACAGGTGTGTATTTACAATGATGTATTTACAATGATGGTCCAGCCATCTTCAGGGGGTGGGGAATAGATGGGGATAGTGAATGGGCTACACACACACATAAAATGACTTTGATTAGTGAATGTGGTAGGCCGCTCTGAACAAATGTGTTTTGAGCGAGCGCCTAAAACTATGCAAATTATGGATGGTCCTAATATCTTGGGGTAGAGCATTCCAGAGGATTGGCGCAGCACGGGAGAAGTCTTGGAGTCGGGAGTGGGAGGTACGGATTAGTGCAGAGGTTAGCCGAAAGTCATTTGCAGAGCGCAGTGGTCTGTTAGGCTGATAGACAGAAATGAGGGAGGAGATGTAAGGGGGTGCCGCACTGTGGAGAGCTTTGTGGGTGAGAACAAGTACTTTGAATTGTATCCTGTAATGAATGGGCAGCCAGTGTAACGACTGGCGAAGAGCGGACGCGTCCGAGTAACGATTAGCCAGATGGACGACCCTGGCTGCTGCATTAAGGATGGACTGGAGAGGGGAAAGTCGAGTGAGGGGGAGGCCAATTAATAGAGCGTTACAGTAGTCCAGGCGGGAGTGGATCAGGGCGACCGTGAGGGTTTTAGCTGTCTCCATGGTGAGAAAAGGGCGGATTCTAGAGATGTTCTTTAGGTGTAAGCGGCACGAGCGGGCAAGAGATTGTATATGGGAGGTGAAGGAGAGATCGGAGTCAAACATAACACCCAGACAGCGCGCCTGCTGCCGGGGTGTTATTATGGTGCCACCCACGGAGAGGGAAATGTCAGATTTAGGGAGGTTAGTAGATGGTGGGAGCAGAAGAAGTTCAGTTTTGGAGAGGTTGAGTTTCAGATAGAGAGCGGACATGATGTTGGAGACTGCGGACAGACAGTCAGTGGCATTCTGTAGTACAGCGGGGGTAAGGTCAGGGGATGACGTATATAGTTGTGTGTCGTCGGCATAAAGATGGTACTGAAAGCCAAATCTGCTGATGGTCTGTCCAATTGGGGCCGTGTAGAGAGAGAACAGAAGGGGGCCAAGGACTGAGCCCTGAGGTACCCCAACAGTGAGAGGAAGAGGAGATGAAGTGGAGCCAGAGAACAGAACACTGAAGGAGCGGTCAGAAAGTTAGGAGGAGAACCAGGAGAGAGCAGTGTCCTTAATGCCTAGTGACCTAGTGGGTTTTATTATATATCACTCATTACCACTGCTGTCCAACAGTCTGTGCTGGCAAACTTTTACCTACTGAGCTTGTAAGCACTGCTGAACGGAGCTCCTAATCCCAGACACCTCTTCACAGCCGTATGGCTCTCCGATGTTGCAGAGGCAAATGTGTCTCATATAACAGTATTGTAGCACACGCGGTTTGCGACTATGCTGATGGCCGGAACAGGCTGTGTGGTGCGCTATGGTAATAGGTGAGTGGATGAGTGTGAGAAGCAGAGTCCCCCTATACAGCCGAGTCGTGTGCAGCGAGAGGGTGGTGTTCGTGACAAGATGCATAAAAAGTGGTGGCTGTATTTTATAAAGGGAAAAGCTGCTGAGAGGTTCCCTTTAAGATCCTGATACCATGTAAGTCGTGTCCTGGCTGTAGTAAGCCTGGGAAAACTGCCAAGCACTGAATCATTCATTGTAAAAGAAAATGAGCGGCGTTCATACAATGTGAAGCAGCACAACATCACTCTATTATTAGTATTTATTAGGACAATTAACTTCCACTTGTAAAGCAATAATTGTTCTGCTGGTACCAAAAAGAATTTCATCAGAACAAAGGCCATTAAAAGAGTCACATGGCAGGATTTTCGTAAGGATTTAATTTAGTATTTGTAAACCAAGTGGGTCAAAAACACGGAAGATATTTTCCTTGATATTTTTATTTTCTGGATGAATCACTTGTGGTTTTGGCTAAAAAGTATTCATGCAACTACTTTACTTCCATAGTGGTTGTCTTAGTTCGAACCAATGCCTGCTCCAGTGAGGTCTTGGTCTCAGTCCAGACCCTCGTGAAATCCTTGGCCAGGGACATTGCAGGATTGCCGGAAGCAAGAGGCAATGGAGTCAGGATCCTATGATGCTGTCCATAAACAATGAAAAACGGGGAGTTACAGGAGGACTCACCGACATGGTTGTTGTAGGAAAACTCTGCCTACGGCAGCAGGTCAGCCCAGTCGCTGTGGTGAACATTCACGAAATGTCGTAACTAGTTGGTGAGGACTTGATTCACTCTCTCCACTTGGCCTTTAGATTGTGGGTGATAGGCCGAGGAGAAGTCCAGGGTGACATCCAACAGCTTACAGAGGGACCGCCAGAATCGGGAGATGTATTGAACTCCTCTGTCGGAGACAATGTGGAGTGGATATTCGTGAAGCTGAAGGACATGCTGGATGAAGAGCTCTGTGAGTTTAGGAGCGGAAGGGAGACCAGACAGTGGAGTGAAGTGACCCATCTTGGAGAACCGTCAACCACAACCCACATTACAGTACAACTGGACGATGCCGGCAGACCTGTGATTAAGTCCATGGCAATATGTTGCCAGGGAGCAGACAGAATCGGAAGCGGGAGGAGGTGACCGGCTGGCAGTTTCTTTGGTGTCTTATTACAAACACAAGAGGAACAGGCTGCAACAAAGTCCAGAACATCTTGGCACAAGGAGAACCACCAGTAGTGTTGCGATATATGCTGTAAGTCTTCCTTTGACCAGCATGGGCGGCAAGCTTAGAAGAATGACCCCAGCATAGCACTCGCTTCTTATCTCTTTCAGTTACAAGGATCTTACCGGGGGGAAGCTGCAACAGCATGACTGGGGCCACAGCAATCATCTTAGATGGTTCAATGATATGCTGAGGCTCCTCTTCAAGGTTGTCTGACAGGAAGGACCTGGAAAGCACTTCAGCTTTCATATTCTTCATTGCAGGATGGAAATAGAGAGAGAAATTGAACTGAGCAAAGAATAAAGACCAACGAGTCTGGTGAGGGTTGAGCCTTTAAGATACGACAGATTCTTATGATCAGTGAAAATGATGACCGGATGAACTGCGCCTTCAAGCAGATATCGCCAATCTTCTAAGGCAAGCTTAACTGCCAGTAACTCTCTATCCCCAATTGAGTAGTTATGTTCACAGGGCAAGAATGCCTTGGAGAAGAAACCACAGGTCACCATCTAACCGGTAGGCAGTTTTTTGTGAGGACTGCTCCGGCTCCGGATGATGAAGCGTCCACTTCAAGGAAAAACTGAAGATCCGGTTTGTGAAGATCCGGAGCGGTTGAGAAGGCTTGATTGAGGAAGGCGAAAGCTGACTCAGGAGTCCAATCCTTTGGTTTGGCACCTTTACAAGTCAGGGTGGTGAGTCATCTTACCAGAAAGGAGAAATGGGGGATGAATTGCCGATAGTAGTTGGCGAATCCTAGGAACTGCTGAATGGCCTTGATTCCCTCAGGTCGGGGCCACTTAAGCACGGCGGAGACCTTCTCTTGATCCACATAGAGACCTGTATCAGAAATAATATAGCCAATAAAGGGTAAAGACCTCTGTTCAAACAGATATTTCCCAAATTTCACGTAAAGACGATTCTTCCTCAATCGTTGAAGAACGAGACAAACATTCCTCCTGTGAGTCTGAAAGTCGGGAGAAAACACCAGGATGTCATCCAGATACACCACGACACAAACACAGAGCAGATCATGCAATACGTCAATAACAAACTCCTGGAAGACGGCAGGTGCATTGCTTAACCCGAAGGGCATCACCCGATATTCGCAGTGACCATCTCGCGTGTTGAAGGCAGTTTTCCACTGTTCCCCAGACCGTATCCTGACGAGGTTGTAAACCCCACGGAGATCCAACTTGTTAAAAATCCTGGAACCTCGAAGACGATCAAAGTTGAGATCACGGTAGTCGATGCATGGACAAAGACACCCATCTTTCTTTTTGACAAAGGTGAACCCTGATCCAGCCGGAGAGGAGGATTTCTGGATAAACCCTCGAGCAAAATTCTCCTTGATGTAATCAGAGATAACTTGAGTCTCAGTGGGAGAAAGAGGGTAGATCCTACCTCGAGGTGGAGTAGATCAAAGGATTAGATCGATGGGACAATCGTAAGGCCTGTGAGGGGGAAGAGTCTCAGCTTCCTTCTTGTCAAATACATCTGCGAAGCACCAATAGGCAGAAGGTAACCTGAGTAACGCTGCAGGAGGCTGCGTGGTAGAATCTGGCTGTACAGGTTTGAGGCAGTGATCGTGACAGGACTTACACCATCGAGCCATATCTCCTGACAGCCAATCCAGGACAGGTTCATGGAGGCACAGCCACAGAAGTCCTAGTAGAAATGGTGGAGAAAGATTCAGTAACACATAGAAGGTAATTTTCTCCCTGTGGAGTGCTTTGACTTGAAACTCCATCTCTTCAGTGATACCAAGAATGGGATCTGTCAGAGGTCTTCTGTCTACACAGATGATGCGCTGGGACCGCTGCAGAGGAACTATTGGAATCCCGAACTGCCTGGCCACTGCTTGCTGGATGAAATTTACACCAGACCCATAGCCAAGATAGGCCGTCTCGGAGAATCGCACCTTTCCGAAGATCACCTGTATGGATAGAGTTCGTGGAGGAGAGGAATCATTCTCACCTACGGAGGCCTTTCTTACCTGGCCTAGGTGGAAAAGATCTTCCGGCCTCTCCGTTCCAATGCAATGACCGGAAGCAGAGTGACCAACGTAACGATGTGGATTCCTACCGGACATTTCCTCCTGCTGATTCTCTTTACCTTTACGCAGTCAAGCTCCATGGGTTCATCCACAGAGACCGGAGTGGGGCAAAGCAGAAACCGAGGTTTTGTTGAAGAAGATGATGGATGAGGTAATCGCTTCTCAAGAATCCTCTCTCTGGAGTGCTCCTGGAGAAGCAAGTCAATCCGAATGATGAGGGATATGAGATCATCCAGGGTCTCGGGCAGGTCTTTGACTGCCAATTTATCCTTGTTTCTTCCGGATAACTCTCGCCAGAAGGCTCCAACCAGAGGCTTATTGGTCCTCTGGAGCTCCGAAGCCAGGGTGCATAAATGGATGGCATACTGAGCTGTCATGATCCAGACCGGATTTTGAGTCCTGTCTTCCCCTTTCTCGGTCTGAGCATATCAGGGGTCAACTTTTCTCAGCCTCAGTTTGGTCTCAGGTTTGCTATTTAGCCTCACTGTGTCCTGCAGATCATGTCAGTTATACTTACTGCCTAGTGCTGCTGTAAGCTGACTCTGATTGCTCCGATTTGTCCTGCTGCGTTTGTTGTCTGAACCTGTGTCTCTGTTTTTTCCTGTTCCCATCTTGACTCAGTGTTTCCCTTTAGTGTGCAGACTCCCTGGTTTTGACTTGGCGTGTATCCTAACCTGTCATTTGTCTTTTAGCTTATCTGCTCCTGACTGTTACTGACCCCCTGGCTTGTCTCTGACCGCGAGTTTGCTTATTCCTTTTGTACTGCGCTACAGTCTAGGATTTGACCCTGCTTGTTTTGACTATTCTGCTGCCACCTTAGTAGCCTCACTGTTCCACTGCAGGTTAGCTCTGATTAGATGCAGACCTGCTTCCTCTCTATTGCCATCTAGTGAAACTTGCACCTACCTGCATTGCAGCAGCATGACATGTTGCATATTGAAGAGAGACTCCATGGCAGATGTGGCTCGACCAGGCTTATCAAATATCTTGCGGAACGTGTCCATGAATGCCTGCAGATCAGACACAATGGGATCATTCCACTCCATTAGGGGGTTGAACCAGGCTAAAGCCTCTCCCTCCAGGTGATAGGCAAGGAAAGCCACCTTTGCCATGTCAGTCGGATAATGCAGAGGCAATAAATGAAAATGCAGCAAGCATTGGCTGAGAAATCCTCTGCACAACTTGGGGTCACCATCGTAACGAGGAGGGTTGCAGAGATGAGGGCAGAGTCCTGTAGTGGGCACAACCATTGGATGCTGTACTGAAGGCTGAAGGTCTGGGGAAGCAGCTATCAGTTGTACTTTAGTTAACTGATCATCCACAGAGGTCAGTAAGTCCAACATCACACGTTGGCGATTGAGTTCCAGATGGAGCTCTGCTAGCTGGTTCGTGTTGGTGAGCTCGGCAGCCTGTAAAGTAAACAGATGGGTATCCAAGGTTTGCATGTAGGTTACTAGCTGATCCTGGCTCAGATGAAGTGCGGCCAGCTCTCCCTGGGCTGAGTATCGGGCATCAGCGGAGTCCATGGCCTGGGCAAACTGTTACGCCCACAGGGCATGAGGATGTATACTGTACTCACTAGGCCACTGATCGTGCAGTGGTAGCTGTATATCCGATAAGCAAGAGACAGGTGAATGAGCTTCAAAAAACAAAAGATATTTATTTAAAGGAAGCTTAACAAAAGGGAGAGATGCCTGAGGGGAGAACCCTCAGGACTACGACACTGAACCACGTAGTGGAGCACCGGGCAAAGTATACCCCTGTACAGGGATTCCCCCGTCACAACACCAGGTGGCCTAAATGCTGTGATACCTGGACCAGAGGGGTGACCCGTACAAACCGTATAAACAAGACATTGGAATATTGGTTCTGTCGGTGGAGAGAATCCCGGAAGCTCTGTGTAATCCCGGAAAGGCTGATCCAGCCGGCAGCGATATCAGGATGTTTCCATGAGGAGAAGATTAGTCAGCCTGGAGTGGAAACCGGAGTGTCCAGAAGGATCCAGGATAAGAAACTGGCAGCAGAGGATTCTGAGGAGACAGAGGTATTAGTATAAAGCAATCGACAGACTTCAGTTTGCAGAGCATAGCAGAGTTTGGCCTGAGCAGGAGGCCATGATCCTAAAGAATGAACATGTTGCCCAGTCACCTCCATTAAGGGGAAGATGCCGTTTATGCACAGAGCATGACAGCACAGACAGCCCTAATAGTTCCCTAATTTCTGCTGCTTTAAGTATGTGCAGGAAGTGGGGCGCGCTGTTGTGAATTCCGCTCTTGGGCTCCCTCCGGTGGTTGTAAGTGGCACTTTTGTGAGTTCTGCTCTTGGGCTCCCTCTTGTGGTTTCTAGTGGTATGGCTGCTCCTTGGAGTTAGCTGTCATCAGCTGCCTCCACTTATCTTCTCTTCTGCTCGGCTATTTAGGTCTGGCTCTGTCTTCAGCCAGTGCCACTTGTAAATGGTTCCTGGTTGGATTCACATCTCTTTGGAGTTCCCTGTTATCCTGACCAGTTCAGCTAAGCTAAGTTTTTGCTTGCTCTTTTCTGTCCATAGATTGTGGACTTATCTATTCTGTGCTTTCTATGTTTGTCCAGCTTATCAGTGTGTATTAATTCTGTCTTGCTGGAAGCTCTGGGAGGCAGATTTGCCCTCCACACCTTTAGTCAGGTGTGGAGTTTTTTTTTTGTAAACTCTGCGTGGATTTTTGTAGTGTTTTATACTGACCGCACAGTATTCCATCCTGTCCTATCTACTTAGCTAGACTGGCCTCCTGTGCTCATCCTGGTTTCATTCTGTGTATGTCTTTTCCCTCTCCACTCACAGTCATTATTTGTGGGGGGCTAATCTATCCTTTGGGGATTTTCTCTGATCCAAGATAGTTTTCCTGCTTCTTTCTTTAGGGGTAGTTAGCTCGTAGGCTGTGACGAGATGCCTTGGGAGAGTTAGGAGCATTCCACGGCTACTTCTAGTGTTGTGTTGAGCTTAGGGACTGCGGTCAGTACAGTTACCACGTCCTTCAGAGCTTGTTCCATGTTGCTCCTAGACCACCGTATCATAACAGTGCGCCTCCTCAGAGCATTTCCAGGAGACCTGCCAAGGGGATGTAGGTTCCTAGCAGAGAAAGAAGCCACCGATCATCTGGGGCCACGGACAAGGTGAGCAGTACCAGTGGAGCTGCGTGGTAGGCACCGGTCTCCCTGTACAGTGGAGACCAGACCTGTGGCTGAGGGCATGACAACTACATTTTGTGCATATTTGAGTTGCACAGAAATTTTGCAACTTATCAAGGTAAATTATAACAGAACTCTGGTGAAACTGCATTGATGAATCGAGGCTCAATTTCCAAGAAAAAGGGGAAGAATCACAAAAATGATCTTAAGCTGAGAATGGAGTGTATTTCATTACCCATAAAGGTAGTTTTTATTTACAGTCCTTCTGAATGTTAGATAATTTTAAGAACTTTCATTACATTTATTTATACATAGATATATTGTTGCATTATACGTTGATATTATTAGCATGTAAATATGGAGAAAGGTGAATAGGTGCAATTACTTTCTAGGAAAGATACTCAATTATCCAGACAAGCTTAGAACTGTCTTATATTCAATATAACAAAAGGTCAAAGATCAATCAGGGTAGGAAAAATTAAAGTGGTTGCATAAAGGGCAGGGAGGATGGGCCAAGTGAGTGCGGTCTAATACTATGCCCTACAGCGTTTGGAGAGATTCCCACTCCTTGCCGGTGTGACATGACAACCTGGACATGTTTCTGAAAATAATGGCAGCAGCTGAAGAAACTATAGCCCTGGGAGCAGCTGGCCTGTGCTCTTCAGCCGCCCCTCACCCCATGTTCACTGCTTCTTTGCATATAACTCTCATGCTCCTTACAAGGGTTTATTTTAGCTCCCGAGTAAAGGGAGGGTAGTATGTACCTCAGAGTTTAAATATATAACAGGATCATTCATTCATCGGCTTTTCAAGCAGGGACCTTGTAGAAACTTCCAGATTCCACCAGAGGACAAATATTGGCTATGTGTGCAATCATGATCATCGATGGAGCTTGTGGCCAAAGAGAAAATTCTCCTGACGTCCAAAAATATAATGTTTCATATAGAAAAAATGTATTATATTTCAGGTTGTGTAGTGAGTCTGGAGTCACTTAGACTTTCACTTTAAAGAAAACTAAAAACAGATGCTTAAAGGAAAAATAATTGTCCTCCTGCATGGGAACTTAAAAAAAGTACAAGTGCAAAGTGAACCATACTGTATAAATCCGGGATTAGGGTAGGAAACTTTTATGGTACCCTGTTTGAATGTTACATGATAAACTCTTCAAGGGTTCAAGATGTTTGTTTTTCCAAGAAAAGACTTTATGACATGTCAGAAGGTCTGACAGCTGAGACATGCCACCAGTACCAGAAAGCAGCGGGTTCATGACTCCTACATATTGGGGAGTGGAGGTACATAGGAGTAATGTGTAGGAGCACTTTTAGTCTTATGTAACTCCCCTCCATTTCCATTTGTAGTGGCCACACTAAGGCACTATCCTCTCTTACATTTGGACCTCCCAACTCTCTGGATCATCGGAGGTCACAGCTGACATAGACCCACCGAAATGACATGCCTAAATGACATGTCATAAATGTAATATGCAAGAAAATTGCTAGACTTCTGCTTAATGCAGACACAATAACGCAGAAAAAAGTTGCCATGGCAATAGAAGTATTCTGCGCTTACAGAGTAGAATTTCAATATTTGCAATGACACTAAACTCTACAGGGTAATCAATACAGAGGAGGATAATTTTATATTACAGGATGATTTATGTAAACTAGAAGCTTGGACTGATAAATGGCAAATGAGCTTTAATGGGGATAAATGTAAGGTCATGCACTTGGGTAGAGCAAATAAGATGTATAACTATGTGCTTAATTGTAAAACACTGGGCAAAACCATCAATGATAAAGACCTGGGTGTATGGGTGGATGACAAACTCATATTCAGTGACCAGTGTCAGGCAGCTGCTACAAAGGCAAATAAAATAATGGGATGCATTAAAAAAGGCATAGATGCTCATGAGGAGAACATAGTTTTACCTCTATACAAGTCACTAGTTCGACCACACTTAGAATACTGTGTACAGTTCTGGTCTCCAGTGTATAAGAAAGACATAGCTGAACTAGAGCGGGTGCAGAGAAGAGCGACCAAGGTTATTAGAGGACTGGGGGGTCTGCAATGCCAAGATAGGTTATTACACTTGGGGCTATTTAGTTAGGAAAAACGTAGGCTAAGAGGTGATCTTATTGCAATGTATAAATACATAAGGGGACAGTACAAAGACCTTTCTAATGATCTTTTTACTTGTAAACCCGAGACAGGGACAAAGGGGCATCCTCTACATCTGGAGGAAAGAAGGTTTAAGCATAATCACAGATGCGGATATTTTACTGTAAGAGCAGTGAGACTATGGAACTCTCTGCCGTATGATGTTGTAATGAGTGATTCCCTACTAAAATTTAAGAGGGGACTGGATGCCTTTCTTGAAAAGTATAATATTACATGTTATATACACTAGTTTCCTTGATATTGCATTGATCCAGGGAACTAGTCTGATTTCCATATGTTGAGTCAGGAAGGATTTTTTTTCCCAATGTGAAGCTTACTGTTTGCCACATGTTTTTTTTTTTTTGCCTTCCTCTGGATCAACATGTTAGGGCATGTTAAGTTAGGCTATGGGTGGAACTAGATGGACTTAAAGTCTTCCTTTAACCTTAATAACTATGTTACTATGTTACTGGAAAAATGACTTCCACAATTGGGTCAAATGCTGGTTTACTATCAGCGCGTTTCAGAGTCACACTGACTCCTTCAGGATATCCATACATCTGATGGGTATACATCGGGATGAAACTGAAAGGGAGAAGATACAGATTAGGTATTATAAAAAAAAATTTGACAGTAAGGGTGATCAATGAGTGGAACAGGCTGCCACGAGAGGTGGTGAGTTTTCCTTAAATGGAAGTCTTCAAACAGAGGCTGTATAGACATCTGTCTGAGATGGTTTATTGAATCCTGCACTGTATTGAGCAGGGGTTGGACGCAATGACCCTAGATGTCCCTTCCAACTCTAACATTCTATGATTCTATGATAAGACTGTATTGTGAGACAACCTGGAAGCTGCAGGCGAACATGAAGCAGGGTTACTGGAAGCTGTAGGCAAATAAGCGAATTCCTGGAGACCACTGACAAGTAACAGATTTACTGGAAGCTGCAGACAAACAGGTGAAGTCCTGGAGACCACTGGTAGCAGGGTTACTGGAAGCTTGATAAATAAGTGAAGTCCTTGAGACCACTGACAGGTAGCGGTGTTACTGTAAGCTACAGACAAATAGGTGAAGTCCTGGAGACCACTTACAGGTAGTGGGTTTACTGGAAGCCACGGAGAAACAGGTGAAGTCTGGGAGACCACTGACAGCAGGGTTACTGGAAGCTGCAGATAAACAAGTGAAGTTATTGGGACCACTTACAGGTAGCGGGGTTACTGGAAGCTATAGACAAATAGGTGAAGTCCTGGAGACCACTGACAGGTAGCAGGTTTACTGGTAGCTGCAGACAAATAGGTGAAGTCCTGGAGACCACTGACAGGTAGCAGGTTTACTGGTAGCTGCAGACAAATAGGTGAAGTCATAGAGACCACTGACAAGTAGTGTGTTTAATGGAAGCCACAGACAAACAGGTGAAGTCCTGGAGACCACTGACAGGTAGCAGGTTTACTAGCAGCTGCAGATAAATAGGTGAAGTCATAGAGACCACTGACAAGTAGTGTGTTTTCTAGAAGCCACAGACAAACAGGTGATGTCCTGGAGACCACTGACAGGTAGCAGTTTTACTGGTAGCTGCAGACAAATAGGTGAAGTCATAGAGACCACTGACAAGTAGTGTGTTTTCTGGAAGCCACAGACAAACAGGCGAAGTCCTGGAGACCACTGACAGGTAGCAGAGTTGCAGGAAACTGGAGAGAAACTGGAGAGAAACATGTGAAGTCCAGGAGACCACTGACAGGTAGCGAGGTTACTGGAAGCTGTAGATAAACAGGTGAAGCTATAGAGACCATTTACAGGTAGTGTGTTTTCTGGAAGCCACAGAGAAGCCGGTGAAGCCCTGGAGACCATTGACAAGTAGCCCTTTTACTTTAAGCCTCAGACAAATAGGTGAAGTCCTGGAGATCACTGACAGGTAGTGGGTTTTATGGAAGTCACAGGCAAACAGGTGAACTCAAATAGATCACTGACAGATATCAGGTTTACTAGAAGCCGCAGGTGAAGTCCTGGATACTACTGACAGGTAGTGGGGATACTGGAAGATGCAGACAAACAGGTGAAGTCCTGAAGACTACTGACCGGAACTGTGTATAGCAACTAAAAAAATTACTAGCAAGTCTTAATACCAAGACACAGGTGTAGGTCAATGAAAGCCTTATATAGGTCTAGGAAATACAACACATGAGACCACGCCGGGCTAGTTGCAAAGCCCAATGTGGAGCACAAGAAAGTCTAGCTGACCGGTGTGTAGGAAGCAAAACATGGATCCGGGAACAGCTGTGTAATAGCATTCTTGACTTCTTTACATTTTACTCAGCATCCCATCTTTTGAGAATTAGAGTTGTAGATATATAAATGGAATTTGTCCTTGCTTTGCAGACAAATCAGCTTTTACTTTTCTGGGAAGGTTTGTACAAGGTTATGGAGGTGTCTATGGGAATTTCTGTCCATTCACCATTCATTGAGAAGAGCATTTAAGAGTTCAAATGCCAATGTTGAACTCAAAGGTGTTGGATGGAGTTGGGGTCAGAGCTCTGTGTGGCCAGTCAAGTTCTTCCACACCAAATTCACCAACCATGTCTTTATAGAACTTGCTTTTTACACCAGGGTACAGCGACGGTAATACAGAAAAGGGCCTATCCCAAATTCTTCCCACAAAGTTGGAAGCATACAATTTTCTAAAATGTCTTTATAGAGATGTTATTCAGATTAACGCAGGAAAAACAACCCATATGATTTTCCCTTCTCCATAAAACTTTACAGTTGACACAATGCAGGCAGGCAGGCATTCGCAAAACCAAGACTTATCCATGAGACTGCCAAAGATACATAATACATTTCTACTGCTGCAGTATTTAGTAGGGATTTCATTAACTGACTTGGATTTTATACACCTGTGACAATGAGATTGAATGACAAACCTGAATTTAATCATTAATACATGTGTCCTGTCATATTATTCATGAGTTAATAAGTCTGGTCAAATCACGAGAAAAGTGCTTCCCCTTCACTTTAGCCCACATTCCCACTATGAGTATTTGATGAGTTTGACCTGGAGAATCATAATGGCAGGTCAGTTTTAGCATTTAGCCAACATGGCAAAAAAAATTGTAGAATTGCACTTTTTTTTGCAATTTCACAGCACTTTGAATTTTTTCCCCATTTTTCAAAACATTATATAGTAAAACCAGTGATGCTATTCAAAAGTACAACTCATCCCGCAAAAAACAAGTCCTCATATGTACTATTGACGTAAAAATAAAAAAGTTATGGCTTTGGGAAAAAGGAGGGCAAAAAACGAAAACACAAAAACGGAAAAACCCAAGGTGTTGAAGGGGTTAAATAAAGCTACTTTATTTTTATATATATTTTGCTTTGACAAGATTTTATTAATACAGTCATTTCCGCAGATAAAATGCCAATGTTTTTTTTTACCTGCAGATTTTCCGCATTTAATACAATTCTATGGGGAAAAATCTGCACATAAAACTCAGTGTACCCACAAAAAGAAAATGACACGTTGTGGATTTGAAACATGCACATAGGTCAGTTTTTGCTGCATAAAAAAAGCACAGAGGGCAGGAGATTTCTATAAATCCCATCCAGTTTGCTGGAACTGTAAGACGCTGCATTTTTGATGCAGCAAAAATACACAGAGTAAAAAACTCCCGGACCTTAACCTTAGGCCGGCCTCACACTAGCGTGTTTTACGGATGTAAGAGAGGTGCTGAAAATATGGATTGCATACGGTACAATGCTTCTCTATGGCCAAGCTCCTATCTGCCGTATTTTACTGATCCGTATTAAACGGTCTTCTACGGCCGTAGAAAATCGCAGCATGCTGCGTTTGTCACCGTATTGCGCAAAAAATACGCCAATGAAAGTCTATGGGGGCCAGAAAAATACGGATTACACACGGAACAGCAGTGTGATTTGCGAGAAATACGCAGCGGTGTTAGAGAGAAAAGCTGGCAATTCAGTGCGGTGTACAGTAAAATCACACTGACATCTTACAATAGAATAGGTAGAATAAATGTGTACACATAGAATAGGTATATCTATATATATAATTGTCTAAGGGTTTTTCCGTCTGTCTGTCTGTCTGTCCTGGAAATCCCGCGTCTCTGATTGGTCGAGGCCGCCAGGTCTCGACCAATCAGCGACGGGCACAGTAGCGACGTAGAAATCCCGCGTCTCTGATTGGTCGAGGCCGCCAGGCCTCAACCAATCAGCAACGGGCACAGCGACGATGATGTCATAAAGGATATAGAAATCCCACGTTTCTGATTCAGCGAAGGGCACAGTATCGACGTAGATGTCATAATGGTTGCCATGGCGACAATGATGTCATAAAGGTTTCCTCGACCAATCAGCGACGGGCACAGCCTGGAATCATCATTGTCCATATACTACGGGGACATGCATATTCTAGAATACCCGATGCGTTAGAATCGGGCCACAATCTAGTATATATATGTGTCATTGAGACTCATATATGTATATATATTAATATTTCATACAGCGCTAGATAGCTTTAAAGCCGGTAATTCAATTGCCGGCTTTTGCTATCTCCTTCCTAAACCCGACATGATATGAGACATGGTTTACATACAGTAAACCATCTCATATCCCTATTTTTTTTTGCAAATTCCACACTACTAATGTTAGTAGTGTGTATGTGCAAAATTTGGGCACTCTAGCTATTAAATTAAAGGGTTAAATGGCGGAAAAAATTGACGTGGGCTCCCGCGCAATTTTCTCTGCCAGAGTAGTAAAGCCAGTGACTGAGGGCAGATATTAATAGCCTGGAGAGGGTCCATGGTTATTCCCCCCCCCCCCCCGGCTAAAAACATCTGCCCCCAGCCACCCCAGAAAAGGCACATCTGTAAGATGCGCCTATTCTGGCACTTGGCCACTCTCTTCCCATTCCCGTGTAGCGGTGGGATATGGGTTAATGAAGGGTTAATGTCACCTTGCTATTGTAAGGTGACATTAAGCCAGATTCATAATGGAGAGGTGTCAATTATGACACCTATCCATTATTAATCCAATTGTCTGAAATGGTTAAAACACACACATTATTACAAAGTCTTTTAATGAAATAAAGACACAGGTTGTTGTAATATTCTATTACACTCTTAATCCACCTGAAGACCCTCGCTCTGTAACAAAGGAAAAATAAAAAAACAACAATATCTCATACCTTCCGATGATCTGTCACGTCCCACGATGTAAATCCATCTGAAGGGGTTAAATTATTTTACACCCAGGAGCTCTGCTAATGCAGCTGTGCTCCTGCCTGTAAAACCCCAGCGAATGAATGGAAAGAAGGTCAATGACCTGTAGTTACCTTCATTCGTGGTGATGCGCCCTCTGCTGGTTGTCCTCATATGACCTCGAGGCTGGGAAAATATTCATAAAATACGGACCGTATTTTTATACGCTGAGTGTGACGCTGGCCTTAGGGTGATAATTCACAGGCTGTGAAAGCAGCATATCAATCACATGCATGGGAACCATCCAACATCGAGAAACCAGAGTGCGGATCTCTAGCCTTTTCTTCATACTGGCAGAACCTCAGCAGATTATTACACCTTTGTCACCCAAAGTGTCGCCACCTCTACAGGCTACATATGTCCATCATGGGCAGGTAACATATCATCGGTATGAATAAAGTGTCAGTACTTTGGTTCTTATTCATCTTGGGAAACAATTAAAGGGAACCTGTCACCTGAATTTGGCGGGACCAGTTTTGGGTCATATGGGCGGAGTTTTCAGGTGTTTGATTCACCCTTTCCTTACCCGCTGGCTGCATGCTGGCCGCAATATTGGATTGAAGTTCATTCTCTGTCCTCCGTAGTACACGCCTGTGCAAGGTAATCTTGCTTTGCGCAGGCGTGTACTACGGAGGACAGAGAATGAACTTCAATCCAATATTCCGGCCAGCATGCAGCCAGCGGGTAAGGAAAGGGTGAATCAAACACCTGAAAACTCCGCCCATATGACCCAAAACTGGTCCCGCCAAATTCAGGTGACAGGTTCCCTTTAACCATCATAAAATGTTGAAATAATGGTAATACGCATTTGTTTCCAAATTCCTCATATTATTACTATTGGCAAGTATTACATTACAATAAAATAATAATGACCTGTAATGACGAATTGGTGGGAAATTGTGGGGTAAATAAACAAAACTACCCAATGGCAGTAGAATATTCCCTCAATTATCATTTGCTTTATAACTTTCTAAACTTGTTGCTATGTTTTGTTTGATGTTAGATGAGCAGAACCCCTCTTCTTTCATGGTAGCATCTGAGGATAGATATTTGGTTGAGTGGCTGTGTCTTGGATCTTTTGTGGACATGGTAATGATACTCTGAAATTATTGAGAACTGAACCTTCATCTCAGAGACTTCTCTATGATTGAGCTGTTTTTACAATGGTGTGGCTATTGGAGTTGTCAAAGCCAGCAATAAAGTGAGACAAACCTTGCAAATCACCTTACCAGTCTTAGCCTGTTTTGCACATCATCTATACGCTTGCACTAAAATGAAAATATGTCATTAGTTTTCTTCTATACAATAATAAACTGCCCACTCCTGCACAGGGTCCACCAGAGGAGTCACCTTTTTAACCATGGGCCAGTCCAAGCCTTCTACTATATTACACTTCACTATATCTCTAAAACTACATGATCCCAATTTTTCATATAATTGCTCATAACATACAACCATATACAAAATATGGAGTACGTAAATAATACAAAAAAGTAAACCATCACATTTTATGTTAGGCTAGGTTCACATTGCGTTAGTGGGTGTCCACTAACGGAATCCGTTACATGGCGAAATTGTCGCAATTAACGCTATGTAACGGATCCGTTAGCGCACCCATTGACTGCAATGTGCTAACGGATCGCTAACGCATCGCTAACGTATGCCATTTTTGGCATGCGTCAGCGATGTGCCGTTATTTTCGGATGGACCTCGAACGCTGTGAACCTAGCCTTATGCATTGTGTTACTGCGTTTATTATTCAGACACAATTTGAAGTCCCTATAGCTTCTTTGAAGGACATCAGACGACAATTTTGTTACATCAGAAGTCAGTTTTCTTTTATGGCATAATACAACGTAAAATAAATGTCCACCAGTTTCCTACTAACAGAACCACAGAGCAATGTTGGGGAACTTGAATTCTTCACTGCTTTTCTATAATTAGATTTCATCTGCTTCTACAGCAAAACTGAACCTGCACTAGAATATCTTGCAGAAGGTCTTTCCCGCATTATAATCATTAGGATGCCCAGAAGCAGCACATGTGACAGCAAGGTAACCATCATTTTGGTGCTTAGGTTTCAGTGCAATGTAGCAGTGACCTCGCTATGAGGAATAGGACATGATTTTGCATGTACATATAGTATTGCGTTGCAGTCTCTCCAGTGATGGTCACGCTAAAGCCTCTAAGGTGACAAGTGTGTGAATTTTATTCCTAAAGTCGTTTATACACTTGAGATATCTGTTGACTGAACACTTCAGCCGAGAGCTATTTTTCACGATGGACATTTGAGTTACACCCAGCTTTGGCTATTTCTTCTGTACAGAAACCACAGTTGCATTACCAGTGACCAAGGATCTGGCAGGTGTATTAAAACATTTATTGTGAAAGTGTATCACGTTACATCATTCATGATTTACCTAAATATATGTCTAACACATTCATAAAGAATCTTTTACTTGCATCCTACTCTCTGGTGAGTGTCATTGATTATTCTAAGGTCCTTCATAAACTTGAACTCTTGGTATGGTCTACATGAGGAGAAGTTAACAAACTTCTGACACACCTTTTTCGGCAGCTTGTCTTCTACTGCAACAAAAGACCAAGCTTGTTGAAAGCCAACATATTTACAAAAACCAGTCACACACATCAGATGGCTGTTGGTCAAACAACGCTTTGGCCGATCGTTTGGCAGAGAGCAGCTCCGGTAACAGCTGATCAGAGCTGGATGTCACACCCCCACCCATTGCATTTTGATGACCTATTTAAAAAAAAAAACGAATTCATCTGAATAGAGACAGTTCTAAATTTACTATTTAGAAGCAAGGTGAGTGACAGCAGGAGTGTTACTATACTGATGTCAGAAGAACTTACAAGTCATTGGTAAGAATTTATTGTGATTTAGCTTTATAAGATCTACAGTAACTAAATCACAATAAATTCTTAAGGGTCATAGTGGTGGCGAGTGACAAAGGAGAATTTTAAGGTTGTGTATAAAAGTTATTTTGATAACACCCAAAGTCCTTAAAAATTGGATGCAAAACATCAGTATGGTGTACTGATTGTTTTTCACACTCATATGCTTGAGTAGGTGACTCTAATCCGAAATACCGAAGAGAATGGTGTTATCTGAACAGCTCTGTAGAATAACATTGATTTGAGTGCTGTCCGTGTGAGGCCTGTTGAGGCCATGTGAGGACAGCAGTAAGGTGGAAAATGCAGTAATGTGAACATACACATAGGAAGTGGTGTGATTTGACTTCTCTACAGTTAATATTTCGGCACTTGTGTTTTATATAAAGTACTTACTTCTAACCTCTGTGACACTAGTTACTACTCACGGATAAGCCGTGAGACTGGGTAGTCAAGAGGTTCGAGGTCAAAAGCTGAGAGAGTACATCATAGACAGAGCAGTGAGAGAAAGGCATTGTCAGGAAAGAGTCCGAGGTCAATATTCTAAGAAGGTAGTGGATCAGGACAAAGGGGCTAGGCAAACGGATGGTCAAGACCAATCCTAGGTCAAGGAGCAGAGATCAGAATACCAGACAGGGAGCACAGAGCAAACACACACCTCATAATCAAAGCTACAATTGACAGAAATCAAAGGCAGAGAGCTGGTTAAATTGCAAGGTAATTACTTTGCACAAGAGACACATGGATGAAGCCCCGGCACACCCTGGTCCTGATTGGATGACTAAACTGTCTCTTCTGACACTAACAGGTCAGCACTAGAGATAAGCAAATATTTCAATGTTCGGTTCAGATTACGATTGCCGAATTTGCAATATTCATCAATTCATTCATCAAATATTCACCGAACATAACTGAACGCCATTCAAGACAATGGGGGGCAAAAACCAAACACATGCACAACACATTATAACGGCCCCAAAAGCTGCCAAAACACATCAAATGAGGGACAGACACCAGGAAAGTGTTCTCAATTCACCCACAGTACAAATTGTAGCATGGCACTGCAGCAATTAGCTAGGCATGAGGTATCAGGGTCTGGGCCAGCATTTACAGCTTTCAAATGAACATCACAGTAAGATGAGGTAGGTGAGGGATCAGTGTAGGCCTCCTGTGCTGGGAGCCCTGATACTACATGCAACATCTCAAACTGCTTTCATGCTGAGCCATGCTCGGGTGGCACAAATATATAAATTTTGTAGACTACTATTGTCAGAAAAATCTAAGGATAGTAACACAGGTATATGACTCCAAGGAAGTGGAGGCCAGAGAGTCTTGGAGGCCTACTGCTACAGACAACATGTATGAGGGAGACCAAACCAGGAGTTTACACATTTCCAAAAATTAGTGGCAGACACCAACAAAGTGGCATCAAATTCACCACAGTATAGGTAGTATATCAGTTTCACCACAGTATAGATAGTATAATATGGACCGACAGGTCTTCCACTACACCCAAACCAGCAGATTGACACTCAATTAGGAGTATTCACATTTCCAAAAATTATTGGCAGACACCACCGCAGTGGCATCAATTTCACCACAGTATAGATAGTATAATATGGATGGACAGGTCTTCCACTACACCCAACCCAGCAGATGGACACTCAACCAGGAGTGCTCACATTTTCAAAAATTGTTGGCAGACAACACCGCAGTGGCACCAATTTCACCACAGTATAGATAGCATAACATGGACCGACAGGTCTTCCACTACACTCAAACCCTGCAGATGGACACCCAACCAGGAGTGTTCACATTTAAACAAACGAGGGCCTGACACCACCGAAGAGGCATAAACTTTGCGAGAGTAGAAATAATATAATTGGGTCCGACATGTCTTCCACTACAGCCAACCCAGCAGATGTAAACCAACCATGACTGTTCACATTTCCACAAACTTGTGTTGGAATGTTATAAAGGAAGATTTGTGGATTATGTCCGCGCTGCCAACCAATTTGAAGCCAGACGTAGTGAAGGAATTAATGGTGGTTTATTCAATGTGTTTCAGAGTCTATATGACTCCTTCTTCGGGAAATACTACATCAACAACTTTGATTTTGATGTGGTATGTCCTGAAGAAGGAGTCATATAGACTCTGAAACACATTGAATAAACCACCAATAATTCCTTCACTACGTCTGGCTTCGAATTGGTTGGCAGCGTGGACATAATCCACAATTCTTCCTTTATAACATTCCTGTTATGGTCGCGTGTCGACGCGTGGATCTGCGACAGCTGGCATATACATGCTTTCATTACACTACAATCAGGTGAACAGCTCTTTGCTAATATGATACTTGTAAATCGTGAGATAAGACCCTATCTGCGCTTTTCTTTTTCCTGCAAGTTTTTATTAACACAAATCTGTGTTAACATCTGCAGGAGCAGCAACAGCAGGCACAGAAGCCACACTAAAGATATCACAGAGTGCAGTTATGTGACATTAATGCAGCATACTAAAAAAATGCAAAATCGCCTAGTCTGTACAGTCTGTGATTGGGGTGCAAAAGTCCTTGGAGACCATTACTTGTTCATCTTGATGAAAGTTAGGTGGTCTACACTTTCAGGGGACAGCCGGCTGCACAGATCCGTCAGGACACCACCAGCAGCACTGAAGACATGTTCTGAGAGAACGCTGGCTGCCGGGCACGATAAAACCTCCAAGGTGTCTGAGGCAAGCTCAGGCCACGCATCCATTTTGGAAGACCAAAATGTGAAAGGCTCCACACCCTCTCTAGTGGTATTGATATTCAGTTCTAGATAATCCTGTACCATCCTCTTCATTCGTTCACCATGTGTAAAACTTGAACTCTGTTGTGCTGGTCTAAAAAAAGTGTCAAAGGTCTAACAGAAATTGCTTCTTCCAGTCACACTACTGCTGCTGCCAATGTTTTGGTGCTGACGAATTGACAGGCCGGAAGGCTGGAAGTCTAGAGCTGCATTGTGAACTGTGTGCTTCACTGCTGTCTTGTGGAAAAGCTCTCTTAAGGTTGTGTAAAAGTGTGTTTCGATACTCCAGCATTTGTGGATCCATTGCTAGGGTGGGAAGCATCTGGAAAAATTTGGTTTTATAACGTGGATCTAACAGAGTGGGAACCCAGTAGTCAGCACTATTTCTAATCATAACTATACTGGCATCTTGTTGCAGATGGTGCAGCAAGAAGGCACTCATATTTTGGGCTCTACCATGAGGTCCAAGCCCATGCTGTGTTGGTGGCTGGGTAACACTGATGCTTGTTTCCTCCATGCCCGAACAACAGAGAGGGGAGGATTATCCTCTTCATCTCCTGACAATTGCTTGTCCATCACATCACCTCTTCCTCCTCCATTTGTTCCTCTGATCTTGCACCTTCACTAACAATTTGTCTGTTATCACCTGCCTCCCTCAATCACAGTAATCCACCTTCCCTTGGCACCGACCTGTGTGATGACAATCTGGATCTTAGAGATAATATTATCCCTTCCGCATCCTCCTCTGCTTCCTCCTCTTCTTTTGGGACCACCATTCCTCCCTCAGGCTATTCAAAGTCTGCTCCAGCATATAGATAACCGGAATAGTGATGCTGATGACAGCGTCTTCAGCACTAACTATCTTAGTAGCTATTTTGAAACTGTGCAGAAGGGTTCAGAGGTCCTTAATCTGTGCCCACTCCGTAAACGTGATATGCGCCATGTCTTTACTGCGTTGGCCTAGGCTACACAACATGACACACTGTGTCAGGGCTCATTGCTGCTGCCACAGTCACTGCAACATGTGCAGAGTGGAATTCCACCGTGTTGGCACATTGCGAATCAACCTGTTAACTGGCATTGACAAATACCTCTGTATCGATGCAAGTCGATGACCTGAGAGGTGCAAATGTCAGAAGTAAGCACACAGCTTCCATGCTTTTCTGCAGCAGCTCACCCAAGCTAGGATACTGGCAGAGAAAACGCTGTACCACCAGGTTGAGGACGTGAGCCATGCAAGGCACGTCTCTGAGCTTACCTCGTAATAGGCTGCTAACCAGGTTCGCACCATTATCAGACACCGCCTTCCCTGAAGGTAGGTTCAGCGGAGCCAGCCATTGATCAAACTCAGCTTGGAGAGCTGTCCACAACTCTTCAGCTGTATGACTGCAATCTCCAAGGCATATCAATTTTAACACTACTTAATTGAAGTGAGCCCTGGCTGCACAGTACAGAGGTGGTAGGGATTCGCTCTGTACTGTTGGAACGTGTGGCAGAGGTTGAGGGCGCAGGTGGAGGCCCTAGAGGAGATAGAGGAGGAGGCAGAAGCAATGGAGGAAGTGTTAAATGTAGAGGTTTGTCCTGCAAGCCTTGGGGATTCCAAGACTTGTGAAGCAGCGCCTGCCCACACAGCCACCAGAGTCACCCAGTGCCCAGTTAGCGAGATGTAATGCCCTTGGCCATGCTTACTCATCCAAGTGTGTGTGGTGAAATGCACCCTGGCAGACAGGGATTTAGTCAAGAAACAGGTGATGGATTGAGAAAGTTGTGGTGTGCTCGTTTTCTGAGATTGGTCAAAAACAGCAGGCATGTCCGCTTCCGTTACAGGTCAGTGTGACTGGAGTGGGTAAAGTACCCGAGGTTCTGCAGTCAAAGAACTGTGTCTCAATAGTTGGCATGGTAACAGAGGAGGAAGAAGAAGCAGCAGATGCAATTGATGGGGTGGCCGATGGTTGTTGAGGTCAGCATTTTAGCAAAGTGGGATTCCCAGAGTAACACAGGTTGTTTGCGCATTTGAAGGTTCGTACATATAGTAGTCAAATGATTGCACTTTTTAACTCTACTCAGTTTTCTATTGCAAAGTTGGCAGATTACTTGAGTTAGCTTATCTTTTGCAGTATCAAAAAAGGCTCAGGCTAGGCAACCCTTGCCACCCCTGCGAGCTGCAGACCTGCGGACGCTGCTGGTCACAGCCTCACTTGTGGCTGAGGATACATTGCTCGTCGTGGCTGCATCACTACGTGTCTGCAACACACGGCACAATGTAACCTCCTTGTCTTCCTCCTCAGATGACCTCCTCAGCTGTGTGCCTCTATGTTCATCCCAACTGGGATCTAACACCTCATCATCATCATCCTCTGTGTTATCACATTCCTTGCCCTGATAGCACAGTACAGTCCGCTTGCACCTCAGATATCTGAGTCTCATAAAACTTTATTTTCACTTTCATCCACTTCCCCTTTAACTGGACGCCCAGTGCCATGGACCGGGTCACCACCACTGCGAAAACCCCTTTAAGTACCACAGGACCCCGTACCGAGTACTCAAAGGTCCTATTGGGCGTTCCAACTTTGGTGTCACAAACAGGATTCGTACCCCGGCATTGCCGGGTGCTGTGTGCTATAGACTTTGTTAAACTGAGTTATAACCGCCATTAATGCGTGGCTAACGAGGAACAGAGAAGGTGTGTCTTCGTGGGTGGAGCCGGAGAAAAGGAGGGTGAAGGAAGCTTAGTGCTCTGCTGTGCGCGGATAAACGAAGCAGGAGGCCTCGGACTGGAGGACCGGGAGGAACACCGTACAGACCGCCAGTGGAGCAGCCGCTGACTCCGGTAACAAAGCGCCGGGTCTGGCTGAGGTTAACTAGGGGGGAAGGAATATGTCCAACCTGGGTGGAGATTCTGCGGCGGTTGCAGCCGCAGCCCCCCTTGATGCCGCCAGATCCTGCGATGGCCGCAGCACCTATAAACTGGTCAGATCCAGCTGCAGTTACAGCCTCCATAATGCCACTATCGATGTCGTACATATTGGGAGCCACCTGGTTACTGCAATACTCAGGGGAGTCACACACCCTGAGTGATTTTAAGGAGAGATTCTGCAGTTTGTTTGAGGTCTACCCCCTGTCTGAACATCAGAAAGTCAGCATCTTCACTGGTCAGTTAATTGGCGCAGCTCAGAGGGAAGTAAAGTCCTGGCTGGACGCTGATAAAAGGAATGTTAAACAAATCTTGGCCAGGTTAAAGGACATCTTTGACACCCACACTGCAGCAAAGATAAAGATGAGATTCTTGGGGTGCAAACAAAGGGTGCAGGACAGTATACGGGAGTCGGGACTGGGTTCTTAACCTCCAGGAGGCGCTGCAAGCCATTAAGCAGATTTACCCTGACAGCGTGCAGGATGGGACAGATTGTTAAAGGAGCAATTTATTGAGGGACTTCTGTCTAGCACCCACAGGACACAGCTGCGCATCTTAGCATTACAAAACCCTGACCTGGACTTTGCACACTTTAAAGATAGGGCCATGTGGGTGCTGCATGAACCAAATTCCAGCCACATGGGGCCCCCTAGGCGCCCAGCAATTACATACCACCAGGAGGCGGCATCTTTTCTTCAGAACCCCATTCAGGCCGATGCACAGACCCTGGTTAATGACTCTGATGCAGGACTGCGTCTCTAGGTCCAGTAGCTGACCAAAAGTGCGGCTGCATTATCTAAAACCATGCAGTCTATGCAAGTTTCCACAAAGGAGAAGATCCAGCTAGCCTCCCATCCAGATGATGTCCTGTGGAGACAGCAAAAGAGGATCCCACCGACCAGAGGGAGAAGCAACGGCCGCTACGACCAGGATGGACGACCCATTTGCCACACTGCAGCAAGGTGGGACACATCGCAAGATTTCTGCAATTTAAAGAGCAACCCCTGGGGCAAAGGGCCAACTCCCAGGAGTAAGACAACCAGGCCCACAAAGCTGACGAGCCAAGCACGTTCGAGGATGACCAGTCCCTCCAGTTGTGATTGATGTCATCCTGATAAATGCTTTACTGGACACCAGCTCTCAGGTGACGACTATGCCATATATTCTTTACAAACGGTACTGGGCCGACTCTGATCCTTTGCCACAAGTGGGGTACAAGGAGTTGACCATTAAGGTGGGGTGGGTAGAGTTGAAAGCCCAAAGTCTGATAATTGTAGATATTGATCGATGAGAATGTAACCCAATGATGACCTTAGGTACTAATGTGATAGAAAACTGTCTTGGCGAGGTTACTGTATTGTTGCAACAGGTGGCTGAAACTGCTGGTTCCAGTGAGCAACGGGTCCTGCAGAAGGAGATCAAAGCACTAATGCAGAGACAACAGGTAGAACTATCTGGTGGAGAAGTCAGCAGTGTCAGAGTGAGTGATCCGACCCCTATTTCAGTACCCCCAACGAGTGAAATGTTAATTTGGTGTCGGGCAGCCATAGGCCCCACCGGCCAAGATTACCAGGCTGTAGTAGAACCAGTGTACTCTGACAGTAGGTACCAATACGTATCCTGAATTGTGGGGAAAAGGAGGTCCATTTACCCAGATATGCCACCCTTCCTAAACTGTTCACTGTCAGTAACAATGCCATACACACAGCAGAACCCTTGGTTCCGTCCGACCAGGAGGAGGACAATGGCTCTGCAGAATAGATGGAGGATTGGTGTCAGAAGTTACACGTAGGCACTGATTCCACTCCTTTGCACCAAAATCATGGGGCTTACTGGGTGGTCCAAGAATATGAGTGGATATTCAGCAAACACCGACTAGACTTTCGGCAGGTAAAAGGGGTTCAACATCATATCCCCACTGGAGATCATCTGCCCTTTAAACAAAGGTACCAGCCTGTACTCCCAGCTCACTATCAATGTGCCAAGGGTATGTCAAAGTAGATGAAGGAGGCGGGGGTGATCAGAGACAGTTCTAGCCCCTGGGCAGCTCCGTTATTCCTCATTAGAAAGAAGGAGATTAACCAAATTTTACATAAGGATGCCTACACATTACCCAGGATAGAGAAATTGCTAGCTGAACTGAAATCCGCTCACTATTTCTCCACCTTAGATCTCACCAGTGGGTATTGGCAGGTTCCCGTGGCAGAGGTGGACAAAGAGAAGACTGCCTTCATGACGCCAATGGGTCTCTCCAAGCTCAACTACGTGCCGTTTGAGCTGTGCAACGCACCAGGGACATTTCAGAGGATGATGGAGTGTTGCCTCGGGCACAAGAACTTTGAGACCATTCTGCTGTACCTGGATGACGTCATTATTTTCTCCAAAACCTATTAAGACCATTTGAAGCACCTGGCTGAGGTGTTTGAAGCCCTGTCCAACTTTAGCCTGAAGGTGAAGTGCCACCTGCTGAAGCTCAAGGTTCAGTACCTAGGTAACGTGGTAAGATCCGAAGGTGTGGCACTGGACCCTGACAAAGTCACCGTGATCAGGGACTTGCCAAAACCCAGCAACATTCATGAAGCATGGCAGTTCCTCGGGTTGGTAGGCTACTACCGAAGATTCATCAAGGATTTCACCAAGCTAGCCACACCTCTGCAAGACTTGCTAATCTAAGACGGCTAAGAGCAAGATTCCTCTGTTTGAGTAGAATGACAGGTTGGAAGAAACCTTCACCCGTTTGAAGTTGGCTCTCATGGGAGATGAAGTCCTGGCTTATTCTGACTATGACCAACCATTTGTACTCTACACAGATGCCAGCAACATGGGATTGGGAGCAGTGCTGTCCCAGGTGCAGAAAGGCAGGGACAGAGTGATTGCCTACGCCAGCAGGAAGCTTCGTCCCACCAAAAGGAACCCCCGACAACTATGGTTCCTTTAAGTTGAAGTTTCTCGCCATAGTCTGGGCTGTAGTGGAGCACTTCAAGCACTACCTGGCTTCAGCAAAGTTCACCGTTTTCATGGACAACAATCCGCTGACTCACCTGGAAACGGAAAAGCTAGGTGCAGTGGAACAGCGATGGATGGCCCGGTTGTCTAACTATGAGTTTACCATCAAGTACCGAGCAGGGCATAAGAACCCTAATGCTGATGTGCTGTCCAGAATGCTCAATTTACCAGAAGAGGGAGAAGATCCGGAAGCTCTCGAAGAGATCGAGTTACCAGCCTTCCACTGCCCCGAGGCAGCTCAGTACTCCTATTGTGCGAGGATCAAGCGCAATAGCAGGTGAGAAGCCACGTTGAACCCGTTGCCCCACCATGGATGGACAGAAATGCAGGATAGTGACCCATCAGTCCGCCTGGTAAAGGAATTGCTGATACAAGCTGAGTCACACCCTGGTCCAGATGCTCCACAAGAGACCCAACAGTTGTGGAAGGAGAAAGGCAAGCTGTTTAGCTATGAGGGTAAGCTTTTTCGGAGGAACATCGACCCACGCACTCACAAGCTGGTCTGGCAGGTGGTAGTCCTGGGGCGGGATGCGCCAATGGTCTTGGAAGCGTACCACGATGGAGCAGGACACATCGGATGGAAGAAGTTGGAGGTTCTACTTCGTGAAAGATTTTGCTGGATTTGCATGAGGAAAAAAGCCATTGAGACGTGATGCCAAGAGTGTAACCCCTGCAACCTGCGCAGGAAAGACCATAGCAGCCAGAGGGCTCATCTACAGCCCATAGTCACCAAACAACAGCTTGAATTGGTAGCCTTGGACCATGTGAAGCTGACCCCAAGCCGTTCAGGCTATGTCTACGCCCTGACAATAGTGGACCATTACTCAAGGTTCCTTGTAGTCATGCCTGTTAAGGACCAAACAACACAGACGGCAGCCAATGCATTTCAACAACACTTTATCGACCACACGGTTACCCTGAAAAGGTGCTCACCAACCAAGGTCCAGCCTTTGAGGCAGAAGTGTTCCAGGAGTTCTGTAACCTGTACGGATGCAAGAAAATCAGGACAAGCCATGTCATACACAAACAAATGGCATGTGCGAGAAAATGAACCAGGTGGTAATTGACTTGTTGAAGACCTTGCCCTGGAAGAGAGAAACCAATGGCCAGAGAAGTTGCCCTACTTGGTAGACCTATACATCCATATCCCGGTGAATTCCACCAACTGCACTCTAGCCTACTTGATGAGAGCGAGACCTGGCAAGTTACCTGTTGACTTCGACATGGGAGTCTAAACACCTGACACCACATCATCAGATGCAGACTGGGATACAGAGCGGCAGCAGCAATACCGCAAAGTTCAGGAATGCATGGAAAGAAGTTTGTCCCAAGCAAGACAGAGGCAGGAGAGAAACTATAATCAGCATGACCCTGCAGTTCCCTTGTCACCTGGAGAACAAGTTCTCAAAAGAAAAAGAAGAATGCACACATTAGATGATGAGTGGGAGGCTGAACCATACACCGTCATGCCCTCAGACTTTGATAACACCAAAGTGTGCCTCATTAGTCAAGATGGAGGAGAAATCTCAACAGCAGTATCAAGAGATCATCTGAAGGTATGCCCTGATCAACCGAGAGACAGAGAGAAAGACCAAGATACCCCTCAACCCATAGAAGAGAAGGAAAAGAAAATCAATACCGTTCTTGGAGACTTTCCCCAGTCATAGACACAAGTAAACCAAGCTATTGTAGTGCCCATTTTAACCTTTCCCTAGTTTGTAGTGCCAGAAAGAGACATGACTCAGGATCAACCTGAAGACCAGCAGGCTTAAGCAGCAGATGCCACACCAGCAGCGGAGCAAAATAATCCACCCCCTGCCAACGGTGAATCTGTCATGCCCACAGTGACCAGGAAAAGTCGTAGGAGATCAGGTATACCTGTGCTACGTAGAATCACCCGTAGCATAGATAATAGTGAGCACACTACACCAGTGGTAGCAAGTATAGTGAATCCAGTCAGGACACTATCAATAACTGTACTGCGTAGATCTACCCGTAGTATAGCCCGGTATAAGGACTAAAATGTGACTAAAATGTAAATGTATTGAAAATGTGTAAATAAGTTAAAATGTATACATTGCAACAGTTAAAGCATGAGTACCTACATAGACTACTGAATGAACTTTTAAAAATGCATCATAACCTGGAAATGGACAATTGGGCCACAGGACTATGTGTGGTCAGGACACTCTGTACATAGTTACACTGGTTTGGCCTAGAAAATAAACCGCCTGCTTGGCCGAAGATTAGGTCCACCAACAGAGAGTCCCATAGCCACGCCTGGGAAAGAAGCAAAGGTGGGTTGGGGCGGTTCCCACCTAGGCAACTCAAAAGTCTGGAGCTGCCAGTAAGACGGCAGTGCCAATGACAGGCTCAGGCTGTCAGCCATATGGGTTTGGAGTACAGACACTGGGAGGACTTATGCAGAGCTCTAGGCAGCAAGGGCCAGAGTACAAAGCGCAGAAGGAAGGCCTCTGAACCCACCTGGCTAAGTGGATCCCAAGCTGTTTCCAGGCTGCCCGGACCCCAACACCATCTGCTACCTGTACCCTGGACTGCACTATGTATTCTATCTGTAAAAGGTAAAGGAAACTGCTACCCTTGTGTTCCTCAATCACTGCGCCCCGGTCCTGCACCCCATCATTTACCATCCCTTACCAACTGTACCAGGTAGCTGGGGCCCCGCTCTACCTGTGGAGAGCCGAACCATGCAAGCTGCATTAACACCAGCCCCAGTGGTACCTTTAAGCAGTGTCGGCCATCCTGGCCGAACACCACAGGTGGCGTCACGAATCATCCATTAAAGACTTTATTTCCACTTTCATCCACTTCCCCTTTAACTGGAGGCCCAGGGCAATGGACCGGGTCACGGCCACTGCGACCACCCTTTTAAGTTCCGATACCGAGTACCCCATGGTCCTAGTGGGCACTCCACTTCTATATTAAAGGTTTGCTCTGTTTAATCGTATATATACCTTTTTCATCTCCACCCTAAGCACTCCATTAAGACCGCGACTCTTCTTTAGTTAGGCTATGTGCACACGTTGCAGATTATTTGCGTTTTTTTAGCGTTTTTGCGCTATAAAAACGCTATAAAACTGCAAATAATCTGCATACATTAAGCATCCCATCATTTATAATGAAATCCGCAATTTCTGTGCACATGATGTGCGTTTTTCCGCATGAAAAACGCATTGCGGAAAAATAATGAACCTGTTCATTAATTTTGCGTTTTTTTCGCGGATTTCCCACTGTCTAATGCATTGGGAAATGTCCGGGAGAAAACGTGCAAAAAACGCGCAAAAAAAGGTTAAAACCGCGTCAAAACCGCGCAAAAAACGCGCAAAAAAACGCATGCAGATTTCATGCGGAAATCTGGCAGAAATGTCCGGATTTCCACAGGAATTTTCTGCATGAATTCCTGAACGTGTGCACATAGCCTTACAGTAGCTTAGCTTCGGGTGGTCCCCATAATTTTTTTTCCTGTTTTCCAGTACACAATATGTTAAAACCAATGGTGCTGTTCAAAAGTACAACTCGTCTTGCAAAAAACAAGCCCTCACATGGCCATTTTGATGAAAAAATAAAAAGTTATGGCTCTGGGAAGAAGGGGAATAAAAAACGAAAATGCAAAAACAAAAATACCTCCGGGGAGACATTTCGGGCAGGGTCCTTTCTCTTCCTGTACCAATCATTCACTTGTATGGTTCAAGATTATTGTACTTGTTTTTTATTATGTATACCCCTTTCACATATAAAGCTCGATGGAATAAATGGCGCTATAATAATAAATAAATAATAATCTGCAATCTGATGGGGGGTTTTTTCATCAGAAAAATCCAAATTTTTCCTACATGTAAATGAGCTGTTCCAGGGTATGGGCTGGACACTGATCTGCATGAGAATCTGCCACCGCAGATTATTTTAAATGAAAGGAGGCATTACAAGTGTGAGACATGTAATGGCCGCTCACTGATCTCCTGATCTTACTGCAGAGCTGTGTGTGAATATACCTAACACAGCTGCAGTTTACTCTCACTGCTTCAGCTCCATCTCATAGGCAGCTAGTGTTGCAGTACAGCAGAGCTCAATAGCTGCAAAAAAAGTGTTTGCAAGAAGACAAAGTCCAGTACTACAGTTCTGTGTTAGTTACATATCCCCCACTGGTAACTCCCCCTTTTATTTAAAATAATCTCTGGAGGCAGATTCTCATGCAGATCAGTGTCCGGCCCATAGTCTGGAACAGTTAATTTGCATATAAGAAAAACGTGGATTTCTCTGGAATAAGACATCGGATCACAGATATCTAGGTATCATTTTATTCAGCTTCCTATGACCTGCATGCCCATCTAAATGGCATAGGAGGGTTGATCCTACTGACTGATTCCCTTTAAGAAATTAATCTTTATTTACTTTACAACACACAGTAGGAAGCAGATAGCACAATCACACATCAGCTTTTACATGACGAGAAAATAGATTGGATAAATACTTAATATGTGGAAGAAATAATAACTATATCTCCTACGGTCTCTCTTCATCTATGAGGCTGGAAAAAAAAGCAGTGGCTAGACTTTTGACAAGTATAAGATTATCATAATGAACTTGCTCTCATCACTCAGTTAATATGATCATGAGTCATCAATCATTGTTATTTAGTCCAGCACTGTGGGAGGACTGCCCAGCGATCCACTTGAAAATGATTTGCACCAGAGAATCAGGTTTCTTAGACTGTCTTGTCCATCTTTTCATTGTGAACCTGGGACTAGTCCAAGATTGTTTTATCACTCTTTTCCCGATCCTTACATCACTGTTTCTTGAGAACCTAGAGATATAAATGCAACTAATGTTCAAGTTGTTTTCTGTAAGATCTGTAACCAGTCTCATAGAAATTGAGAGTTCTCATAACTTTTAGTACAAAATGAATTTTTTTTAATGATAATATTCATTTTTTACTAGCTACACTATGTCATGTACTGTCAATAAAGGGATAAAAATCAAGATTTAGATACTAAATATGTTAAATAAATAGAGCTGCAGTATATTGACGTCAGTAAGACGTCAATATATTGAAATGTCATTGAGATACCGTAGGAAATAAAAATGCTGTTTGTTGGAATACATGGGAAACTGATATTAAAGGGGTAGTCCCAGGGGTGGATTAAGGGTAGCCAGGGCCCCGGGCTGTTCAGACACTGTGGGCCCCCCCCCTCCCGGTCATGTGACGGGGGTCATGTGACGGGGGTCATGTGACGGGGGTCATGTGACGGGGGTCATGATATACCCGAACCAGATTATTCCAGAAAAATGGCCGGGCCCTACTCTACTGTAACCTATTAAATATTTGGTAGAATCTGCAATACAATTTAGGTATATTTTGACCAATAATATCACATACAAGGAACAAATACCACCGCAACATGACCAGAAAACAAATTACAACCACAGTGATCGAATAATATCACATACAAGGAACAAATACCACCGCACCATGTCAAGACCACATATTACCACCACTTGGTGACCAAATATCACATACAAGGGACAAATACCACAACACCATTTCCAGACCACATATTACCACCACATAGTGACTGAATACTACAAAACTGATCAGTAAAAAACAACAACACAATACTATCACCATAAGTGCCAGTATTCACAGGAGATCTGTACTTAGTATGCAGTGTCTGTGTAGAGGTAATACAGAGATCATTGGTGGTATTATACACAGGACCTCTATATAGTATACAATGTATAGTGTCAGTGTATAGGTAACACTGACTCACCAGTGACGTCTCTAGGTGAAGTCCTTCATCTTTCATCCAGCACAGACCGCCATCATTTCTTCCAGCCAGGACTCGTTTCTGCAGGAAATAACAGTTATCTCGAGCTCCGCTTGTAGAACACATTACTTAATTTTTCACAACTTCTACATTACACCACATGAAGAAAAAAAGGCGATATAGTGTCACTCTGCACAGTAACAGGACCGACCCCCATTTAAAACAGTATACTCAAAAAATAAAATAAATACATCACTGCAGTAATAATATCCCTTAATTAGCCCCTATGGTAATAATATTCCACATCCTGGCCCCGTGTGTCTTATTCCTGGCTCCAGCCATATGTTCTCGCATCCTGCCCTCATGAGTATCCATCCTGCCCCATATGATCTCCCCATCCTGCCCCATCTGTCTCCATCATATCCATCCTGCCCCATGATCCAATCCTGCCCCATGTCTTTCATTCTGCCCCGTGTCTCCAATCATGCCCCGTGTCTACATTCTGCCCATGCCTCCAGTCCTGCCCCCAGTGTGTCCAGCAATCTGCCCCAGTATGTCCAGCATATTGCCCCAGTGTCCAGCAATCTGCCCCAGTGTCTCCAGCATATTATCCCCAGTGTGTCCAGCAATCTGCCCCAGTATGTCCAGCATAGTGTCCCAGTGTGTCCAGCATTGCCCCCAGACAGTGTGTCCAGCAATCTGCCCCAGTGTGTCCAGCAATCTGCCCCAGTGTGTCCAGCATATTACCCCCAGTGTGTCCAGCAATCTGCCCCAGTATGTCCAGCATAGTGTCCCAGTGTGTCCAGCATATTGCCTCCAGACAGTGTGTCCAGCAATCTGCCCCAGTGCGTCCAGCATTGCCCCCAGACAGTGTGTCCAGAATATTACCAACCGTGTGTCCAGCAATCTGCCCCAGTATGTCCAGCATTTCCCCCAGTGTCTCCAGCATTGCCCCAGTGTCTCCAGCAATCTGCCCCAGTGTCTCCAGCAATCTGCCCCAGTGTCCTCCAGCATTGCCCCAGTGTCCTCCAGCATTGCTCCAGTGTCCTCCAGCAATCTGCCCCAGTGTCCTCCAGCAATCTGCCCCAGAGTCCTCCAGCAATCTGCCCCAGTGTCCTCCAGCAATCTGCCCCAGTGTCCTCCAGCAATCTGCCCCAGTGTCCTCCAGCAATCTGCCCCAGTGTCCTCCAGCAATCTGCCCCAGTGTCCTCCAGCAATCTGCCCCAGTGTCCTCCAGCATTGCCCCAGTGTCCTCCAGCATTGCTCCAGTGTCCTCCAGCAATCTGCCCCAGTGTCCTCCAGCAATCTGCCCCAGTGTCCTCCAGCATTGCCCCAGTGTCCTCCAGCAATCTGCCCCAGTGTCCTCCAGCAATCTGCCCCAGTGTCCTCCAGCAATCTGCCCCAGTGTCCTCCAGCATTGCCCCAGTGTCCTCCAGCTATCTGCCCCAGTGTCCTCCAGCCATCTGCCCCAGTGTCCTCCAGCCATCTGCCCCAGTGTCCTCCAGCCATCTGCCCCAGTGTCCTCCAGCATTGCCCCAGTGTCCTCCAGCCATCTGCCCCAGTGTCCTCCAGCATTCTGCCCCAGTGTCCTCCAGCATTGCCCCAGTGTCCTCCAGCATTGCCCCAGTGTCCTCCAGCATTGCCCCAGTGTCCTCCAGCTATCTGCCCCAGTGTCCTCCAGCCATCTGCCCCAGTGTCCTCCAGCCATCTGCCCCAGTGTCCTCCAGCCATCTGCCCCAGTGTCCTCCAGCATTGCCCCAGTGTCCTCCAGCCATCTGCCCCAGTGTCCTCCAGCAATCTGCCCCAGTGTCCTCCAGCCATCTGCCCCAGTGTCCTCCAGCATTGCCCCAGTGTCCTCCAGCCATCTGCCCCAGTGTCCTCCAGCCATCTGCCCCAGTGTCCTCCAGCCATCTGCCCCAGTGTCCTCCAGCATTGCCCCAGTGTGTCCACCGTTATAAAAAAGAAAAAAAAACAAGCAGTCTCCTCACCTGTCCGCGCTCCAGGCGGCGAGCTCCCTGCAGCAGAGCACACTCGCCGGCGACTGACAATGGCGTCAGACGCCGGCGACGTGTGCGCCTGCGGCCGACATCAGCCGCCAGCCTCCAATTGGCTGGCGGCTGTTGTTAACTATTAACGTGCGGGAGCGCGCCCGCACGTCAATAGGAAACCGCCGCAGCGCCGGAAGGGGCCCGGTGAGCAGATGAGAAGGGGCCCGATGCGGGCCCCCTCTCTCTGCCCACCGGGTACGGCGGGGGCACATAAATGCCGGCGGCGGCCGCAGGCATTCACAGATGATTATCAGAGGGTCAATCTGTGCGGTAGCCCAGGGCCCCCCAGACCACTGGGCCCTGGGCTACCGCCCATATTGACCCTCTGATAATCCGCCCCTGGGTAGTCCCATCACCAAGATCCTACACCAATATGTAGTAAGTGTAGTAATAATAAATATTAGCAAATCTTTCCAATTAGAAATTTAGTATAGTTCTTCTGATTTGCTATGTTGCTTAGTCCATGTGCATGGCATTGCAGTAGCTTAGGTATTCATGGTTATGACCTCTCATAAAGTGACACTTAGGTCGGCGTCACACTGGCGTATTGCATCCGATGCGAGATAATCGGATGCGTTATGCTAATGACACTTGGCTCCTGCTCGCAGCAGAGCAGGAGCCGAGTGTCATGCGTCTGTGCTCCGATTCTCTCGCACAGGGAGGATTGGAGCACAGCTGCGGAGGAGACGGAGAAATGAATTTCTCCATCTCCTCCATTGCTGGGGTCCGCTTATAGCGCACATCACTCGGATGATATCCGAGTGGTGTGCGCTGTCTCACTCGCGCCTATAGGCTTATATGGGTGCGAGTGAGCCGAGAGTTTTCCTCGGTCCGAGACAATCGCAGCATGCGATTAACAACAACTCTTAACAACTGTTAAGAGGAGACTTTGTGCAGCAGGCCTTCATGGTAAAATAGCTGCTAGGAAAGCACTGCTAAGAACAGGCAACAAGCAGCAGAGACTTGTTTGGGTTAAAGAACACAAGGAATGGACATTAGACCAGTGGAAATCTGTGCTTTGGTCTGATGAGTCCAAATTTGAGATCTTTGGTTCCAACCACCGTGTCTTTGTGCGACGCAGAAAAGGTGAACGGATGGACTCTACATGCCTGGTTCCCATCGTGAAGCATGGAGGAGGAGGTGTGATGGTGTTGGGGTGCTTTACTGGTGACACTGTTGGGGATTTATTCAAAATTGAAGGCATACTGAACCAGCATGGCTACCATAGCATCTTGCAGCGGCATGCTGTTCCATCTGGTTTGCGTTTAGCTGGACCATCATTTATTTTTCAACAGAACAATGACCCTAAACGCACCTCCAGGCTGTGTAAGGGCTATTTGACCAAGAAGGAGAGTGATGGGGTGCTACACCAGATGACCTGGCCTCCACAGTCACCAGACCTGAACCCAACCGAGATGGTTTGGGGTGAGCTGGACCACAGAGTGAAGGCAAAAGGGCCAACAAGTGCTAAGCATCTCTGGGAACTACTTCAAGATTGCTGGAAGACCATTTCCGGTGACTACCTCTTGAAGCTCATCAAGAGAATGCCAAGAGTGTCCAGAGCAGTCATCAAAGCAAAAGGTGACTACTTTGAAGAACTTAGAATATAAGGCATATTTTCAGTTGTTTCACACTTTTTTGTTAAGTATATAATTCCACATGTGTTAATTCATAGTTTTGATGCCTTCAGTGTGAATGTACATGAAAATACAGAAAAATCTTTAAACGAGAAGGTGTGTCCAGACTTTTGGTCTGTACTGTACTGCATTCTACACCAGTGGATATTGCACTACTCAATAAAGGATTATCTTTTTCACCAGCGGCGCCAATTGATGCATTTGCGGTGATTAAAGATATTCAATTGTTTGCACGATCATTGCTGTTCAAACGTTATTTTTTTGATCCTAATATGTTCCAATTATTTCCAACAGAAGAGGAACAAACAGCACTACGCATCTTAGAAGAGCTATCCATTGAGAACAACACTACGGAGGGAGGTAAGATCCCCCCCTCTATTAGACCTCGTTCCAGAAGGTTCCTGCCCCTCTCTTCCTGTCCAAGCATTGATTTGTTTGTACAGATTGTCAGTAAAGATATAATGAGTATTCCTCGACATATTTATCGAGATAATTTGACTATGGAGGAAAGGGGGCGGCTGCGCGTCCTTGGGAATCTTGAGGAAGTTGTGATTAAACAGGCGGACAAGGGGGGAAATGTTGTTATCTGGCCTAAAAGGGACTATGAAAAAGAGGCCTTTCGCCAGCTAAATAACAAAACGTGTTATCAAAAACTGACATTTAACCCCTTGTCCGCCTTTACTAAACAACTGCTAGCCATCATAAATAAAGCTCAGATAGATGGCATAATTACTAAAGAACTAGCAGAAGCATTGGTGGTTGCTGAACCAACCATTGCAACATTTTATATGTTGCCCAAGATCCACAAGGACGCGCGGTCGCCACCGGGACGACCAATTATTTCAGGGACAGGGAACTATCTGGAGAGGGTTAATCAATGGATAGACTCAAAATTACAACCCTTGGTGGAGGAGCTGCCTTCCTTTTTAAAGGACACTGGCGAGCTCCTCCGCAGGGTTGACGGTTTACACCTAGAGAAAGATGCTGTGCTGGTGACGGCTGATGTAGAATCACTGTACACCAGCATACGTCATAAAGATGGACTGAGTGCTGTTGAATTCTTCCTAGGGACATCCTCACTTCCGAGAGGAATCAGTAAATTGGTCTTGGAATTATTGGAGTTTGCACTTATGCATAATTTTTTTGTTTTTAAGGGGTCCTTCTTCCTGCAGCTCCAGGGAACGTCCATGGGGGCGTCCTTTGCGCCCGCTTACGCTGGTCTTTTCCTGGGGCTGTGGGAGAGGGACCTCTTCCTGTCAGATCGGGTGGAGTCAATGTGCCGCGTCCTTACTTGGACGCGGTACATTGACGACATCTTAATGATCTGGCAGGGTCCGAGTGATACTTTGGACACTTTTTTTGTACAATTGAACAGCAATGATCGCAACATATTCCTTACATATTGCAGTAGTAGTGAGGCAATTGATTTTTTAGATGTTAAACTGAGGAGGGACACCAACGACGAGATACAGACCAATATTTTTCGTAAAAAAACAGCAACAAACGTATTATTGCACGCATCCTCCTCACACCCGAGTCATATTATACGCTCAGTACCAACAGGGCAGTTCCTACGATTGCGTAGGTTATGCTCTACTGAACAGGATTTCCTCATACAAGCAGAAGATTTAAAGACTAGACTAATTGACAGGGGATATAGTGGCAGAATGATTAAACGTGCATTCAATAGAGCAAGGTACTCCTCTAGGGATGACCTTCTCTACAAAAATCGAAATAGAGAAAATAGTGACACTGTTCGGTTCATCACCGATTATCATTCCCAGTTCCCCATGCTTAGGAAGATACTTGAGAAATCGTGGCATATTCTTAGAGCTGATTCAGTTCTTGCCAGATTTCTGCCCGAGAGGGCAGCAATTACTGCTAGGAGATCACGTAATCTTCGCGACATGCTAGTTCGCAGTCACTACGTGGATAACAAACCTAGAACTTTTCTAGACACAGTGGCTGTAAAAGGTGGATGTGTCCCCTGTGGCCGCTGTGTGGCATGCCCAAGTATAGAACGCTATAACACGTTTTCTAATGCAGGCAATACCCGTATTTATAACATCAAAAAAAGGATTACTTGCCATAGCAGAAACGTGATTTACTATGCAACGTGCCCATGCACTAAAATATATGTTGGCCTAACGACCAGGCAACTAAAGGTGCGGGTAAGAGAGCACGTGTTGGGCATTGCCGCAGCTGCGGGCTGTGAGGACACATCCACCTTGAAAACGTTACCACGCCATTTTAAAGAATATCATGGGTGTGATGGTAGCCTCTTGAGGGTTAGAGGTATTGACATGGTGGAACTGGGAATCCGTAGGGGTGATATCCCTAAAAAACTAGCCCAGTTGGAAACCAGATGGATCTGGTCGCTGGGTACTCTTTGTCCTGTTGGACTAAATGAAAATTTGAGTTATGCTCCGTTTCTTTGATTATCTGCTAGTTCATCTTACCTACTAGGCGGTTCAAACTGTTGATAATATTGTTTTTATGTTTGTTTTAATTTTCCTACTAATTTTAATTTTTATCTCCGGTAATCCGTGCAGTATTCCAACTATGAACGATAAATTGAGTGATGGATGGATTATTTCCAGATTGACACCTTCCAGACATCGGCGCTCCCCAAATAACAAGAAAGGCTTTATGGGCAGAAGACTTATACTTAATTGTTACCCTGATTATCTTGGTGTGGTCATCTGTTCTTGTCCTTTCTTTTGTATTATTTGTGTATTTGAGGAAATATGTTTAGTCTCCTATATGGAGGTTGTATTTAGTTATGCATAAAACTTGGTGGGAGGTCTTGATTGTTGCGCTATGGGTGTTAAATAGGACGTCCCCACCTGACGCGCGGTCCCATGGCTTCGGCGGGCTCCCTGGTGCACTCGGTGTCTATACACGGCATCGCGCATGCGCGGTGCTGTGTGACGCCGATGCTCCTTGGTGCCGTGGCTGCTATGGGGACGCGCGCGTCATTTCCGGCGGTGACGCCACATCCGGGTGACGCCGCAGAGCGGCATTGGTAGCGTTGTGGGAGGATTGTATATTTAAGGCACGGGACCCGGGGAGGTGAGTGCCCCCTGACGAAGGAACGGACCGAAACGCGCGTTGGGGCGGGCACTCACCCCCCCTGGTTCTCCCACTACTATTTGCGTTATGTAAGTACTTGGTAACCATTTGTACTGTCGGCTAGGTTTATTGCATAGTGGCACATATTGGTATATGGAGGATCAGTAGGACTTGGGCATTAACCCTTGAGGTCGGGGTCTATCTAAAATAAGAGTAGTATTAGAGTCACGCTATATATAGCTTTACTAATAGGTGGATATCTCCACATTACCTATCTGTGACTATCTATCCTGATTTGGACATATACGAGCCCACGCTGGAAAAATCCCGTTAAAATTAGGAGGGGGGATATGCAGTATGAGCCCCTGTCCCTCTGATCGGAGGTACATATGTACCATTCCTTGGCCGTTTACAGGTTACAGCATGCTATTTGGTGCTTTATATGTGGTGGGTTGACTGGTGGGGGGTGGGGCCCCTGGTGTTATTATATTGTTCTCAGTGTGACTTCCATACACCTGATTTTGTCTCTTTGTGTATTTTAAAGTTTCTAATAAAGGATTTATACTTTTTATAGTGGACTTGTACATCATCTTTTCCCTATGGGAATTAACGTTGTAGTTTATGGATGTGTCCGTAATATAGGGTCTCCACATGGGATATTTAAATTATAAAAAGATTTCATATACATCTAAAAATATTTTAATGTCCCGTATTATGTGGTATAGTTGTCTATTGGTGATTCTATAATGCTGTATATCAGCACCCAACCCGACCTGCAAGGGAATAAAAATAACTTTTACTATACTCACCTGCAGGGTGGTCTGGTCCGATGGGCGTCGCTCCTCTTGGTCGGATGCCTTCCTTCTTCTTGCGATGACACCCTGCTGCTTGCTTCATGTGGATGATGCGTCTCCTCGGCACTGTGCTCCTGCACAGGCGCACTTCTCTGCCCTGTTGAGAGCAGAGTTAAATACTGCAGTGCAGGCAGGTACGAACTGGTGCTGAAATTCATACCTGGCATTTCAAATCGCACAGGCCCATGTTGTCCCCGTCCCCATGAACCAGATGGGATGTATTACTAATATTACCCTGAATGGAAGAAAGGAAGATTCACTACAAGATCAATATTTCTAATGATACCCATGGCCTGCTGGGTTAAGTGACGGAGTCAGCAACTGTGTGCTCCATCACAACTCTTAACAGTATGGGTATCTTGAGAACACCGATTCTGTTAACAATGTAGCAGACAAGGCAGCCTAAGAACAGACAGGCCCTTCTGGCATTTGCTAGAATTGCCAGATGGCCAGTCCGGCCCTGAGTGCAGGTGCCGGGAAAGGTCAAAGAGCCCCGGCGCATGCGCACTGCAGTACTTTGCTTTGCCCTCGACAGGGCAGAGAAGTAAACCTGTGCAGGAGCGAAGTGCCAAAAAGACTGTGTGGATGACGAAGGGATGTTATTTTTCTTCTCTTGCAGGTTGCGGGTTGGGGGCAGATATACAGCAGTATACAGTATAATTAAATTTAGGAAGTAGAATTAGTTTAATTAAGTTTATCCATCCTGGTACAGATAACTGTAGTTTCCCCCATACAGAAAATTTAGGCTTGGCATAGTCTAGAAAGGGGAAGACATTAGTAGGTAGATCATTTACACTATCCTTTTGGGTAACAGTTCCCAAATATTTAAACTGAATCACCACAGGCAGATGCGATACTGTTTCCAAATTTTCAACCTGGGTATGCGACAAAGACATGAGCGATGGTTTATTCCAATTTATAAAGAGGCCACAGTATTCATTAAATTTATCTTTGATAGATATGACATTTGACAAGGTATCCACATCTTGGTCCATAAAGATTATCATGTCATCTGCATATAGCCCAAGACAGTGTGCTTTTCTGGGGCTGCATGAGTGCTGCTGGTGTTGGGGAGCTACATTTCATTGATGGTATCAAGAATTCACACGTGTACTGCTCTATATTGAAAGAGAAGATGCTGCTATTACTCCGTGCCCTTGGTGAACGTGCACTTTTCCAATATGACAGTGAACCGAAACACACATCTGTTGCACTTCAGAAGAAGAACAGAGTGACAGTGATTCAGCAGCCAAGTGTCTCCTGATCTGAACCCAATCAAACACCTATAAGAAATTCAAAAGAGACAAGTTGTCATCACTCTCCATCCAGCATACAGCCTCTCGAAGAGCTTGTTGTTGAAAAATGGAAAAAGATAGATGTTGTAATATGTTGTTCATTCCATGCCTAGACTTGGTGCTGTCCTTAAAAATTATGGAGGTCAAACAAAATACTAGCTATAGCAGTTTTTGATGTAGGCTGTATTCATTTTTGCATCAACTAATTTGAGTAAAACGGAGGATTTTGCAATTAAAGAGTTATATTATGGTCTTTACTTTCATGTTATGGATTAAGAAAAATGTTCTATGAAACTCTGTATTTTCAAAATTCTGGAATTTGTTCTTGTGCTCAATGAGATATTGATTAAAATCTTACTTTTCAAATGGGGTGTACTCATTTATGCTGAACATTGAGAAATTACTTCCGATCCATTCAGCAAACACTGGATTAATCTGGCCAATCACACAACTGGTCACTTGGCACAGAAGAGGACTGGAGTGGTACTATGAACAGCAAAAGACGGCGACCAGTAATGTGAGGATTCACATTAGGTTCCCATTCAGATGTAGACTTTATTCTAAGAGAGGAATGGCAGTGTTAGGTCCTGGAAAAGAGAAACGCCTTACCGTGGCTTCCAGGTACACATGAATTGGCCAATTTATGCGCTAAGCTTTCTCAATTTTTCTTATTTCTAGTGCAGTAAGTAATGTAATTCAATTTTCATATTTCATATTTGCATGCTATGGTGCTACAGAGTGCTAACTTTTTTGTTTGAGTGTTTATGAGTTGGTGACTCTAGGTTAGCACCTGTTCACACTAAGTTTATGTTTGGATGTGATGGTCAGTTTTTGAAATTTGTATCTATTCATCTTTTGCTTTTCTTCTTCATCCAGCACAGACCACCATCAATTTTTCCAGCCAGGACACGTCTCTGCAAAAAAAAAACACACAGTTATCTAGAGGCCATTTTCCAATTTTTACCCACCTTCTACACTATGCCAGATGAATAAAAAAAGCAACAGTGTCACCTTGCACAGTAGCAGGACCTCCCCCTCCCACTGAAAACAGTACCCTCAAAAATAAAATATATCACAGCAATAATAATATCCCTTAATTAGCCCCTACAGTAATAATGTCCTACATCCTGGCAACTTCCTGTAATAACGTCCCCCATCCTGGCCACATATGTCTCCATCCTGCCCCCATATATGTCTGTATCCTGTCCCATATATGTCGCCATCACACTTCCATATATGTCTTCTTATCCTGTCCCCCATATGTCTCCATCCTGCCGCCATGTATGTCTTCTCATCCTGCCCCATATATGTCCTCCCATCCTAAATCCATATATGTCCTTTCATCCTGCCCCTTTATGTGTCTCCATCCTGCCCCCATATATGTCCCCTCAACCTGTCCTCCCATATGTCTGCATTCTGTCCCCCTATATGTCTCCATCCTTCCCCTCATATGTCTGGATCCTGACCCCCCACATGTCTCCATCTTGACCCCATATATGTCCTCTTATACTAGCCCCATATATCCTCTCAATCTTTCCCCTATTTGTCTTCACCCTTCCCCTTCATATTTCTCTATCCTGCCCCATATGTCTCCATCCTGCCCCCATATATGTCATCTCATCTTTCCATCATATACAGTATGTCCTCTCAACCTGGCCCCATATATGACCTCTCATTGTGCCTCCATAAATGCCATATAGGCCCTCTCATCCTGCCCCCAAATAGGTCCTCTCATCTGGCCTCCATATATGTACTCTCATCCTGCCCTCTATAGGTCTTTATTCTGCCCCCATATGTCTCCATCCTGCCCCCATATATGTCCTATCATCCTGGCCCCATATGTGCTCTCATCCTACCCCCGTATATGCCTCCACCCTGCTCCTCCATATGTTTTCATCTTGCCCCATATGTCTCCATCCTGCCCCCCATATACGTCCTCTCATCCTTGCCCCCCCATATGTCTCCAGCCTGCCCCCCCTTTATGCGTCCATCCTGCCCCATATAGGTCCTCTCATCCTGGCCCCCCAAATGTCACCCCATATTGTGGATTTAAGTTAAAAAAGTTATCCTTACCTGGCCAGGGTCCAGCGGCATCTTCTTCCGCAACCATTTGAGGTGCGGACACGCTGGAGCATGATAGTGAAGTCATATGCCAGCTCTATTGCGGCAATAGGTTGTAACTGAATGTGCACTCCTCCTCACGGGCCCCATACGCCAGTAGGGCAGTAATGCCCTGATGGCTGCCCTGTGCATACAACCCTTGGCAAAAATGATGGAATCACCGGCCTTGGAGGATGTTCATTCAGTTGTTAAATTTTGTAGAAAAAAGCAGATCACAAACATGGCACAAAACTAAAGTAATTTCAAATGGCAACTTTCTGGCTTTATGAAACACTAAAAGAAATCAAGAACAAAAAATGTGGTAGTCAGTAATGGTTCCTTTTTTAACCAAGCATAGTGAAAAAATTATGGAATCACTCAATTCTGAGGAAAAAAATTATGGAATCACCTTGCTCCACTACCTTTCTTTGGCACACGCACAGTGGTACGCCTTGTTGATGAGGTCCAGAAAGAGCATGTGTTCTAGTGGATGGCAAGCGCAGATTCAAGTGGCCTCTACTCCTCTACCTCAACATCACACCCAGTACAGTCCACAGAGGTGGCAACTAAATTACCCTTCCTTCCCCCCGCGTCCCAACTCTCCAACCGTACATGTAAGGTACTAGCAGGTACGTGGGATGCAGTGGCAAGCAGGAGACAGAGCAAGAGTTAACAGGTTTTTATGTAAAGTTATCACAGCAGTAAATACTCCACACAGGGAGTATGGGGTTGAAAGTATATAAAAACACAGAGTGTTAGCGGTAACAGAGTTATGACAGAGGGTCACATAACGAGTTAACTTATCAGTCTCTGGTTTCTGGACAGTGGAGGCTGGAAAATCCCACGATGGCACCATAGGTGACGTGAGAAGTCTCTGAGCCTTTCCTGGAGAAAGGTGAAGCACTGTCTCTGCATGACGGTGAAGTATCCTGGCCTTTCTACATGTGGTCTCTTGGTCCTGGAATGAGGTGCTGCCCGCAGGAAGGTTGGATGCACTGCAAGTGATGTACAAAGTCCCGGCGTGGAGGCCGCAGTCGCACTACAACAATCAGCGTGACCTGTAGGATCGGTACTGCATCGCATGTCTGAAGTTGTCAGCGGTACAGACTGGTTAGCACTGTTGAGGTCAGAGGGTAGTGTGGAAATGTCCCCTTGCAGTACATAGTCTGTATGAGCGGGGACCAGAATGGAATCGGTCCTGTGGGTTGGAGTCGGTCAGCAGAGAGGGAGTCAACTTTCTCTTGTAGCACACGCTGGGTACCCGCCAAAATCCCCGTTCTCGCGCGCTCAGTCCCTTTTATCTCAGATCTGGCTCCAACAGTCAGGTGCAAAGGTCTGCTCCGGTCAGAAAGTCTTTCCCCAGCAACAATGGTGACAGTCCCGGCCCGGACACGTAAGAGAGACCACTAGCCGATCCATCTTCCTACACTCCCCCACTCCTTTTGCTCGCCATTCCACGGGCAAGGATTCTTCTGAAACGCTTGACCGTCTTCCTTTCTTTCGTACATTTTCTTGCTGCCAAATGAAGTGTTCTTGATCGTAATGATTGGGGTTTGCCAGCTGTTGTTCATTCGGAGCGTCGAAGTTGGAAGGAGTTGTGGAGTCCCCGTGAGTGGCAGAATCAGGTTGTATAGGAGGGGGCAATGGTGTGTCTCTACTCTCTGGATTAGATCCTTCGAGCACCCCGGGTCTTTGGTCATCACTCTCCTCATCTTCTTCTACTACCTTGGGAACTGGCTCGAGAGTCTCCAGTGGCTATTCTATTTGTACAGGATCTTTTGATAAGCAGGGCCGAAGCATATTCTGGTGAACTATCCAAGTTGTTATTATTATTATTTATTATTATAGCGCCATTTTTTCCATGGCGCTTTACATGTGAGGAGGGGTATACATAATAAAAACAGGTACAATAATCTTGAACAATACAAGTCACAACTGGTACAGGAAGAGAGAGGACCCTGTCCGCGAGGGCTCACAATCTACAAGGGATGGGTGAGGATACAGTAGGTGAGGATAGAGCTAGTCGTGCATTGGTTTGGTCGATCGGTGGTTACTGCAGGTTGTAGGCTTGCCGGAAGAGGCAGGTCTTCAGGTTCTTTTTGAAGGTTTCGATGGTAGGTGAGAGTCTGATGTGTTGTGGTAGAGAGTTCCAGAGTAGAGGTGATGCGCGAGAGAAATCTTGTATGCGATTGTGGGAAGAGGAGATAAGAGGGTAGTAGAGAAGGACATCTTGTGACGATGGGAGGTTGCGTGCAGGAAAGTAGTAGTGTTCCTTTCTTCTTCAGGTTGAATTTTATACACAGGCTCCTCGGAGCTGACTCGTCTCCTTACCCGCTACGGGTCCTTTTCCCACCGATTATCCGGTTTGTCTTGAGGACGCCTTTCTCACACTAAGACTCGGTCTCCGACCTGAAGATCTGTTGACCGTGGTAGAGTACTCTCAGCATGCTCCAACTCCCGGAGCCTGGTCTGTACCAACCAATGTAAAGTCTGCAGGCGATGACGATGTTCTCGAATCCAGGAGGACACCCCCGTCTGCGGGAAGTCCTCTTCTGGGTTCAATTCTAACTCAGTGATGCCCTTTCCAACCCAGCCGAATAAGAGGAAATAGGGGGTATAACCCGTGGTTCGGTGTACTCAATTGTTGTATATCCACACCAACTCTGGTACATACTCAGGCCACGTGGCTATCCGATCTTCTTCCAAAGTTCGCAGCATTTGAATTAATGTTCGGTTGAATAATTTGCAGGAGCTGTTTACATGAGGGTGATATAGTGTGGTGCGAGATTTGTCAATCCTGTACAAACGATGTAACCCTTTCGTTACTTTTCCCAAGAAACAGGCTCCCTGGTCAGAATGCATCCTTTTCGGACAGCCATAAAGTTGAATGAAATTTTTACAGATTGCATATGCAGCTGATTCCACATTTCGTGAAGCGATCTACCATCACTTTGCAATGTTCATAACCCTGATGGGCCGGCCCGATGGTCAGGTAGTCTATCATTAACAGTTCCAGGTGGGTGAATGTCACAGTAGGCTGTATGGGGGCTCTCTGCTCCAACAGTTTAGCCAATTCACATGTCCAGCATGTCCTACAAGTCTCTTCCACTACCGCCTTCAGCTGAAGATGGTAAATGAACTGCTGTAACCACTGAAAAGTCTTTTCCTGACCAAAGTGTGCTCCATTTTCATGTGCTTCGGTGGTAATCTCGGACAACAACGTTGCTAGAACTATGACTTGCCAGGTAACACCTAGCTCCGTCTGAAGTTGCACTTTCCGATATAGCAGTCCATTCTTCATCTGAAGTCATTCCCACTGTCGAAGAATCCGCAGACTCTCCGGGGATAGAGTATTTCTCTCCGCCAAACTGGGAAGTCTCTTTAATGTCACACACTGTCTCAGCAGAGCAAGCTTGGGATCAGCCCAAGACAGCCCTGGGTCAGAGTTTCCACCTGGTCCTGCAATGCCACCACTGTCCTGGTGGGTCCTAGGAACCTGGGGATCTCCTCATCTTCCAGCTCTTCATCCCTATCTCGCTCAGGTTTAGTATGTTTTATCCTGGACAGGGCATCGGCATGAGTGTTCTCCGCTCCCCTTTTGTAAGCAATTTTGTACCAAAACTTTGCCATACTGGCCACCCATCGTTGTTCCAATGCTCCCAGCATTGCATTTTCTAGATGGGCCAACGGATTGTTGTAGGTGCGTACTAGTACTTCAGAACCGGACAAATATTCTGTGAACTTCTCCGTCATAGCCCACACCAACGCTAGCAGCTCCAACTTAAAAGAACTGTAATTGCCTAGATTTCGTTCGGAATCGAGAAGGGACTGACTTGTGTGCGCGAACATCTTTTCTTTTCCGTCCTGTATCTGTGACAACACAGCCCCAAGTCCTAGCAAACTCCTGTCCTGTGGAGAATAAACGGCTGAGAAAAGTCCACAAAGGCCAACATAGGAGCTTCCGTCAATGCCTTCTTCAGATCTTGAAAGACTTCCTCCTGGTGTTCCTTCCAGCGAATGTTCCAGTTCTTTGCGCCCGAGGGCACTCCTTTCAGTAGCTCCAGTAGCGGTCTAGTTCGGCGGTCAAAATTCTTCACAAAATGATGGTAATACCCGGTCAGTCCCAGGAATGCTCAAACATCCTTCACCGTCTCTGGAGTGGGCCAATCCTGTATCACAGTGATCTTCTGTCTAGATGGTTTCACCCTTTCAGCGGAAACAACATGGTCTAAATACTCAATCTGAGTTCGGAACAAATGACATTTTTGAGGTTTCACCTTTAGACCGTGCTTCTGAAGATGACTTTACACCTGTTCCAGTCATTGCAGATGTTCCTCAAATGAAGCAGCGTCGACTATGATGTCATCTAAATAGATAAGCGTGGCTTCGAAGTTCAAATCACCCAAACACCTTTCCATGAGACGCTGAAAAGTTTCGGGGGCATTGGCCAAGCCGAACAGCATTCAGTTGAATTCAAACAGGCCCATGGGTAAAATAAAAGCGGTCTTTGCTTGATCTTGTTCTGACATAGGCACCTGACAATAGTCGTTGGCGAGGTCCAACGTAGAAAAAAATGTGGCTTTCCCTAGCGCGGACAGGGATTCCTCAATCCTGGGTAATGGGTATGAATCTCTCACGGTACAGGTATTGAGTTTCCGGTAATCCACACAAAAACGCAGAGTCCCGTCTTTCTTCTGCACCAGAACTATTGGAGCAGCCCATGGACTCAGGTTCTCTCTGATGACACCTTTCTGCAACATCTGACCTAACATATTCTTCACCCCTTGATACAGCTGTGGTGGGATTTGCCGATAGCGCTCTCTCATGGGCACGGTACTTTAAGTAGGTATCTCGTGTGTGATGGCCGTGGTGCAGCTGAAATCATCTTCATGGTGAGAAAATATGTCTCTATAATGCCCTAGCAGAGCTTCCATCTGCTGCGCCTGTATCTGAGTGAGTTCGGTCAATTCAGCCCACATTTTTTCCAGAATAAGTCATCCATCCTGAATATGCTGGGGTTCCAGCATTGAAGAGGAGTTCACCGTAACAGTCCAGGGGTCTCCTTGCTGTATCTTCAGCTGCACAGCCTGGGGTAGTATTATCTCTTCAGGCATACCCACAATCCGGGTTACTTCGCTTTTGGGGATAACTGTGATATCCTGGTCCTCTAAATTGACACAGCGTAAAGGAACAGTTCCATCATGCACTATGGCTAATGTACGTGCCACCAAGATTCCCGAGGGAAGTTGCTCTGAAAAAGAAAGCTCAATTTGAATGTCAACTCCTTCCAATGGGATGCGAGCTCGGACGGGCAATGTGAGTACTGTTTGTCCAGGTGGTAGAATGAGTTTGTAAAAGGTGGGAACGACTACTTTTCCTAACACTCCCCGGTCACGGCAAGACTCTTGAGCTTCAGCTACACGAACTAACTGTTGGAATACTCGTCTCTGAGGAGTATGTGGACTCCACTGCTTCAGACTCTCATTGTAGGGTTCATTGAGTCGGAGACTCCCGAATCCGAAGATGTTAATTCCCAGGGTGACTGTGTGTCCACTACTCACTTTACCCCGGGTTAGCACCACTCCCCTTCGTCCCAGGTCCGTTGCACAAATGGAAATCTGCATCCACACCACCCCTGCAACTGGGATGAGCAGTTGGTTGGAAGCCATCAACTTTATCACTGGACCCCACTCAGGCCGTCTTACTTCAGGAAAATGCTGCCAGATGTAAGTCTCTAGCATCGTTGTCACCTGAGAGCCCGTGTCCACCAGGCAACGCACTGCATGACCATCAAATCCAGCCAATACCAGAGGGCACGTTGACACTAGATTTGTGGGACTTCCACTACTCCTTCGCATTTGTTCTGGTTCCGGGCGGCGTCCCCCCAGCTCGGAGCCTTCTAGTTTAACAGACGATGAGGTGGAATTCTTCCCCAACATGTACACTCCCACGCTATGTGTCCATTCTCAACACAATTAAAGCAGATGAGGGGTCTCTGCCAACGAAGCATTCTAGTATCACGTGGGGACTATGGGCCTTCCCTGTCCCCTAGTGGGTTTGCGGCAACCTCCGTCTTCTTTTTAATGTAAGCCAATTCTCCCTTAATATTCAGAAGTAGGGTTGACCTTTACTTTTATAGGATCGGGTCGGGTTTCACGAAACCCGACTTTTTCAAAAGTCGGGTCGAGTGAAATCGGCCGATCCTATAAAAAAGTCGGGGTCGGGGTCGGCCGAAACTCGAAACCCAATGCAGTGCATTGGGTTTCCAATGGTTCCCAGGGTCTGAAGGAGAGGTAACTCTCCTTCAGGCCCTGTGATCCATATTTAACCCCTTCATGACCGGGGGATTTTTCGTTTTTCCGTGTTCGTTTTTCGCTCCCCTCCTTCCCAGAGCCATAACTTTTTTATTTTTCCGTCAATTTGGCCATGTGAGGGCTTATTTTTTGCGGGACGAGTTGTACTTTTGAACGACATCATTGGTTTTAGCATGTCGTGTACTAGAAAACGGGAAAAAAATTCCAAGTGCGGTGAAATTGCAAAAAAAGTGCAATCCCACATTGGTTTTTTGTTTGGCTTTTTTGCTAGGTTCACTAAATGCTAAAAATGACCTGCCATTATGATTCTCCAGGTCATTACGAGTTCATAAACACCAAACATGACTAGGTTATTTTTTATCTAAGTGGTGAAAAAAAATTCCAAACTTTGCTAAAAAAATAAAAAAAAAATTGCACCATTTTCCGATACTCGTAGCGTCTCCATTTTTCATCATCTGGGGTCGGTTGAGGGCTTATTTTTTGCGTGCCGAGATGACGTTTTTAATGATAGCATTTCGGTGCAGATACGTTCTTTTGATCGCCCGTTATTGCATTTTAATGCAATGTCGTGGCGACCAAAAAAACGTAATTCTGGCGTTTCGAGTTTTTTTCCCGCTACGCTGTTTAGCGATCAGGTTAATACTTTTTTTTATTTGATAGATCGGGCGATTCTGAGCGCGGCGATACCAAATATGCGTAGATTTGATATTTTTTTTATTGATTTATTTTGATTGGGGCGAAAGGGGGGTGATTTAAACTTTTATGTTTTTTTTATTTTTTTCACATTTTTTAAAACATTTTTTTTTAACTTTTGCCATGCTTCAATAGCCTCCATGAGAGGCTAGAAGCAGGCACAACCCGATCGGCTCTGCTACATAGCAGCGATCTGCTGATCGCTGCTATGTAGCAGAATTGAACGTGTGCTGTGAGCGCCGACCACAGGGTGGCGCTCACAGCGACGGGCAATCAGTAACCATAGAGGTCTCAAGGACCTCTATGGTTACAATATACAAGCATCGCCGACCCCCGATCATGTGACGGGGGTTGGCGATGACGTCATTTCCGGCCGCCCGGCCGGAAGCGGTAGTTAAATGCCGCTGTCTGCGTTTGACAGCGGCATTTAACTAGTTAATAGGTGCGGGCAGATCGCGATTCTGCCCGCGCCTATTACGGGCACATGTCAGCTGTTCAAAACAGCTGACATGTCCCTGCTTTGGTGCGGGCTCACCGCGGAGCCCTGCATCAAAGCAGGGGAGCCGGCATCGGACGGTATAGTACGTCCGATGCCGGTAAGGGGTTAAGTGTAAAATAAAGAATAAAAATAAAAAATATCGCTATACTTACCCTCTGACGCGCCCTGGTACTAACCGGGAACCTTCCTTCCTTCGAATCAGCGCTTTCAGGACCTTGCGGTGACGTCGCGGTGACGTCGCGGCTTGTGATTGGTCGCGCGACCGCCCATGTGACCGCCACGCGACCAATCAGAAGCCGTGACGTCACCGCGACGTCACCGAAGGTCCTGGAAGCGCTGATTCTTAGGAAGGAAGGCTGCCGGAAAGAAGCAGGGCGCGTCCAAGGGTGAGTATATTCCTATTAGGTATATACAGTGGGGCAAAAAAGTATTTAGTCAGTCAGCAATAGTGCAAGTTCCACCACTTAAAAAGATGAGAGGCGTCTGTAATTTACATCATAGGTAGACCTCAACTATGGGAGACAAACTGAGAAAAAAAAATCCAGAAAATCACATTGTCTGTTTTTTAACATTTTATTTGCATATTATCGTGGAAAATAAGTATTTGGTCAGAAACAAAATATCATCTCAATACTTTGTAATATATCCTTTGTTGGCAATGACAGAGGTCAAACGTTTTCTGTAAGTCTTCACAAGGTTGCCAAACACTGTTGTTGGTATGTTGGCCCATTCCTCCATGCAGATCTCTTCTAGAGCAGTGATGTTTTTGGCTTTTCGCTTGGCAACACGGACTTTCAACTCCCTCCAAAGGTTTTCTATAGGGTTGAGATCTGGAGACTGGCTAGGCCACTCCAGGACCTTGAAATGCTTCTTACGAAGCCACTCCTTCGTTGCCCTGGCGGTGTGCTTTGGATCATTGTCATGTTGAAAGACCCAGCCACGTTTCATCTTCAATGCCCTTGCTGATGGAAGGAGGTTTGCACTCAAAATCTCACGATACATGGCCCCATTCATTCTTTCATGTACCCGGATCAGTCGTCCTGGCCCCTTTGCAGAGAAACAGCCCCAAAGCATGATGTTTCCACCACCATGCTTTACAGTAGGTATGGTGTTTGATGGATGCAACTCAGTATTCTTTTTCCTCCAAACGCGACAAGTTGTGTTTCTACCAAACAGTTCCAGTTTGGTTTCATCAGACCATAGGACATTCTCCCAAAACTCCTCTGGATCATCCAAATGCTCACTAGCAAACTTCAGACGGGCCCGGACATGTACTGGCTTAAGCAGTGGGACATGTCTGGCACTGCAGGATCTGAGTCCATGGTGGCGTAGTGTGTTACTTATGGTAGGCCTTGTTACATTGGTCCCAGCTCTCTGCAGTTCATTCACTAGGTCCCCCCGCGTGGTTCTGGGATTTTTGCTCACCGTTCTTGTGATCATTCTGACCCCACGGGGTGGGATTTTGCGTGGAGCCCCAGATCGAGGGAGATTATCAGTGGTCTTGTATGTCTTCCATTTTCTAATTATTGCTCCCACTGTTGATTTCTTCACTCCAAGCTGGTTGGCTATTGCAGATTCAGTCTTCCCAGCCTGGTGCAGGGCTACAATTTTTTTTCTGGTGTCCTTTGACAGCTCTTTGGTCTTCACCATAGTGGAGTTTGGAGTCAGACTGTTTGAGGGTGTGCACAGATGTCTTTTTATACTGATAAACAGGTGCCATTACTACAGGTAATGAGTGGAGGAAAGAGGAGACTCTTAAAGAAGAAGTTACAGGTCTGTGAGAGCCAGAAATCTTGATTGTTTGTTTCTGACCAAATACTTATTTTCCACCATAATATGCAAAAAAAATGATAAAAAAACAGACAATGTTATTTTCTGGATTTTTTTTTCTCAGTTTGTCTCCCATAGTTGAGGTCTACCTATGATGTAAATTACAGACGCCTCTCATCTTTTTAAGTGGTGGAACTTGCACTATTGCTGACTGACTAAATACTTTTTTGCCCCACTGTATATATATATATATATATATATATATTAGGTAATACATTATGCAATATAGTCTGCCTATGGGGAGTGCATTATACTATATAGAGTCTGCCTATGGTGAGTGCATTATACTATATAGAGATTACCTATGAGGAGTGCATTATACAATATGGAGGCCTATGGGAAGTGCATTATACTATAGGGATGCCTATGGGGAGTGCATTATACTATAGCAGATGGAGGCCCGATGCTATCGCATCGGAAGGTCGGTAATGTCAACATGGGGGCAGGCTTTGCAGCGTTGAGAATCTCCCCCATGTGCTCGCCCACCTATCCACCTTCCCTTTTCCCATGTGCTGACTTCTCCCGTCTGTGCTCTCTTCTTTGACCTGTCCACCCCATGTACTCTCCCCCTTGTCTGCTGTCTTTCTCCTTCCTGTGCTGTGTTCACTCCTCATCTGCTGTCCCATTTGAGCTGTCTCCCCCTGTGCTCTGTCTCTCTCACCCCTGTGCATTTTCTCTCTCCCCATCTGCTGTCTTCTCTCATGTCATCTCTTCTTTGATCTGTGCACCCCATGTGCTCTACCCCTTGTGGGCTCTCTCTCCACCACTGTGCTGTCTTCTTCCCTCATGTATTTTCTCGTTTGAGCTTTCTCCCCCTGTGTGTCCTCTTTCCTATGTGCACTCACCCCTCCCCCTGTGTTAAAATTAAAACAATTTTAAAAATTGTCTGTGTTTGACCATGTACAGAACATACCACAGCTCCTGGGCAGGGGAGGAAGCAAAAGACAATACTGACATTACAGCAGGAGATCGCAGAGGATGCATTTTGTAATGTAAAATATTGTTTAAAAACAGTCAGTGAAATATTGTACCTGACAAAATGAATCCTCTGTGATCCCCTACTGTAACGTCAGTATTGTCTTTTGTTTCCTCCCCTGCTCAGGAGATGTAGTATGCTCCGTACACGGTCAGACCAATTTTTAAAATTAACTTTCATTTGTGGGAAAACCCCTTTAATGTGACCGGCTTCCTCTGCCTGTAGACACATTGCTCACTGCCGCCGGGATCAGCCGAATGATTCACTGCTCCTGGCAGCAAATTAGACCGCCACCATCTTTGTGTAGACAGATGCGGTGGTCACATTAAAACTGCATGCGCTCCTCCTGTACAAAGATGGCGGCGGTCAGTGAGTCATTTGGTTGATCCCAGTGGCGGCGTGTTCGCGACAGTGTTTTGCTGGTGGTACGCGCAAGAGGCTACGTACGGCGTATACAGTGTGTATGTGTGTGTGTGTGGTGTGTTCGGGGTATACAGTTTGTGTGTGTGTGGGGTGCGTATGGCGTATACAGTGTGTGTGTTTGTGTGGTGCGTACGGCGTATACAGTGTGTGTGGTGCGTACGGCATATACAGAGTGTTTGTGTGTGTGTGGTGTGTATGGCGTGTACAGTGTGTGTGTATGTGTGTGTGTGTGTGGGGGGGGGAGTGACGGTGTTCCACTGGTGGTACCGCACAAGAGGCTGGTATTACCAGCAGTTTCCATATTGAGACGCCCATCACTTGGGTGTCCCAATATGGCGGTCGTTAAACTTCCACCGCTTGGAATTCTGGGATCTGGACACATCTGGACGGAACAGGATGTGAAGACATTATAAGATAAGTATATATTAAGATAGAGTATGCCTATGGGGACTGCATTATACTATATGGAGGCCTATGGGGAGTGCATTATTCTATATTGAGGACTATCTAGTGCATTATACTATATGGAGGCTATATAGGGGGTTATCATACAGTGTGGAAATTACAGTGACAGGGCCATCGTACAGTGTTGGAGCCATCAAACAGTTTGAGGGATACTAAGGGGTCAGTATATTTACAGTGAGGGGGCATTATACTGTATATAAGAGAGCATCATGCTGTGTATAGGGGAGCTGTACAGGGGGAGACTAGGGACATTATTAAATGTAAAGTGGGTACTTATTGTTATAGGGGAACTCAGGTTACTGTGACTGTCAAAGGGGCACACAGAGAGCATTATTACTTTCTAGGGGACAAAATATCGGCACTGTTTTCTAGGGCATTTGCACCCAGAATTACTATATTCTAGAGGGGGTGCCTTAGAATTTAGAGGACACACAGTACCATACAATAATAGGGACACATACGGCAGCAGCGGCTCCGTATTGGGGTATCAGCAGGATGAGAGGTTTGTGCAGGTTGGGAATAGTCCCATTGGGGACAGTGCTGAAAATATGAGACGTGAAATGTGTCTTTGTTGTAGTCTCAGCAGCCAAGTCGTGGCTGGAAAAGTTGTCATATTGGTCTGGGCCAGAAGGAAAAGACAGGAAAAGTGAACCATCCCATCAGAAAGAAAGGCAGCGGTAAGTTACCATCTATAACTGTGCTGTGATCTCTTATATGTTCTGTAGGACTGGTATCTACCACTGACCATATGGCGGTAATAACAATAGTGGTCTTTATCTAGAGATTATTTTCAGTAACAGCGCGGTCATCTGCTGAGGTTCTCCTCCAATATTAGGGTGCGTCACCAAGTTGTAATCAAGGTTACCTGTTAGGGGCCCACTCAGAAGTTTTGCCTTCCCCCCTCCAAATCAAAACCCTGGCTATGCCTTTTATTCTGATGCTTTACTTTTAAAAACGATGATTAGCATTTGTAATTTTTTCTAGTATTGACTTTAGATTGCTCCTGGCCCTGCGTTCCCTTCATTTAAAAATTACCTACCTGTTGGTGAACGTTCTCTAGCCATTGATTATATTTTTTCTACGCTGAGCTGCAAGATGGCAATTTACTGAAGCAAATCCAGATCCTTGTATGTGGATAAGGGTGAATTCTAGAGAATCCTTTAGACCTCATTACTTCTTTTAGTTGCTATCAATTACATTAAGACTTAGAGGGTTAACTTCATGTAGTTTTAGTGCAAGTAGATCTTCAAAATATATAAGGGGCATAACTGTGTGCAGAACACAGCATAGCAAATGATCTGCAGCCTTGGTCATCTGGGAACCCAAAGTGAAGTCATCATGGTTCCATCTAGGTGACTCAGAAGTTTCCCTCAGTAGAACAGTAAGGCCCTTTTTTGAAGCTGCATGTGGATTTCTAAATTCTAGGCTGTGATACTACTGCATAACACTTCAGTAAAAATTCTAAACTATCTAGTCTCCGATATGCATTACACAGTCTATGCCAAAATTAGACTTTGTCATAGACACACAGTCATTCGTTTATGCCGCTAATATTGTCTCTACCAGACCGGCTAAGTGTGATGATAACCTCTCATCACAGTGTTTTTGGGGATGTAGCCAAAAAGGCTTCAGGTTATGTCTACTGGCTTTACCTAAAGGTCGAAAGGTTTTAGAGTAGAATTTCCTCCTACAACTGTTCCCCTTAAGTGGCTGTTCATGGACAGTAAAACTGCATGTAGTGTTCACTCGGAACTACTCATACAAGGTTCGGACCACTGTATAGTCCTAGATGTGTTAAACACATGGGATTACATGGCTAAGGTTGTCATGTATGCTGTAGAATAAATAACCATGTGTTCTTCATCCTCTTCTACCTCGTGATAACATAATACTCCAGTGTATTACTGGACTGTTAATAAAGACAGTATATAAAGGCACAAAACCTGATAGTATGAGCATTCTATGGTGATCGTCTGTGGACACCCCCTTCTAAATTCCATTATATCACCAATGCAACTATGCAATCTTAATAGTGAAAAGTGAGTTGCAGTTGCAATGTATATGTTATTAAAATAATCTTCATTCTCAACAATAGACAGATTTTTAATTTTAGTGTTTATTGCTCATTGCCTTGAATACAGTCCTCCACTAAAGTCTATCAGGGGTGGCTGTCTCCTTGGCAAGAAGCAAAGTTATTAGAAGCTCTACCCAATAGAGCTTGTAAATGCTGCTCTGATACTTGCCAGATCATTACAGCATCTGACCCAGAAGTGCATTAATACCGCTAAACAATTTTGCCAATAAAGCATGAATGGACCGCCCGCCAAACAAGGAGCAAGAGGGGAGGCATGGGAGTGGTGCGCTCCTGCAGATGGTGTTGAGAACTCCCCTTAAACATCTTAATTAATTGGCTTTTCATTGCTGAACTATCTCAGGTGTCAGCAAGAGTTAGGGTGCTTTCACATTCTATTCAGACACCCATTTGGTGGCCCCATCGGAGTTTCCCTCCGAACTCCCCACAACACTGGATTCGGATGAATGTGATAACGGGTTCTTAGACTATAATGGTGCCGATAGAGAGAACGTGCACTCTGACGTGCATCCTTTTCGAGCATTTACGCCTACTGGCTTTGCTCAGTGACTCGGCATGGGGGATGGAGATTTGGTTGGCTAATAAAGGGTCCAAACAAGGTTACATAAGATGGTTTGCACTACTATTAATAAAGTTGTGGCGACTCATTCACCCAACATCTGTGTGGGTGTGTTTCTCTTGTAATAATGGATGGTTAAATATACATACGTCATTTGCTAGTTATGGAAGAGGTAAGGATGGAGGTAGTTTGTTCTGTGGTCAGATGATTCAACATTTGAAATTCTTTATGGAAACCACTTAAAGACAAAGTCGGAGCTCTCCATGGTGAAGTCATGGTGATAGCAAGGAAGAGTAGATGGAATCTGTTCACCTGGTCAGGATATCTCTGATGAGATTAGTGGTGAAGTGGTGTCCCTTGTATAGACTGCTGCTCCACCCGTTGAAGCCGACAGAACTGCTCATTAAAACAATTATGAGGCAAAAAAACCTTATGGCGATTGGTGCTATCATGATGAAGACAAGGATGATAAGGTGTAGAAAAACAAATAACATTCATTAACCCCTTAACCCCCGAGCCATCTTCCGTTTTTGCGCTTTTGTTTTTTTGCTCCCTTTCTTCCCAGAGCCATAACTTTTCTAGTTTTCAGTCAAAATGGCCATGTGAGAGCTTGATTTTTGCGAGACAAGTTATACATTTTGAACAACACCATTTGTTTTAACATATCATGTACTGGAACACGGGAAAAAAGTAGGTACGATCTTTTGGTCACCCATTATTGCATTTTATTGCAATGCAGCGGCGACCAAAAAACCGTAATTCTGGCGTTTTTACTTTTTTTCTCATTACGCCGTTAAGAGATCAGGTTTATCCTTTTTTTATATTGATAGATCGGGCGATTCTGAACATGGCAATACCAAATATGTGTATGTTTGATTTTTTTAATTGTATTATTTTGAATGGAGTGAAATGGGGGTGATTTGAACTTTTATTTTTTTTATTATTATTTTTAAAAACTTTTTTTTTTTTTTTTTTTTAAACTTTTTGAATGCTTCAATAGTCTCCATGGGAGACTAAAAGCTGCAGTTGTCCAATCGGCTCTGCTACATACAGGCGATGATCAGATCGCCTGTACGCAGCAGGTGGTCACTTTCTATGAGCGACGACCACCGGGCGGTGCTCATAGAAATCTGGCTATGACATCCATAGAGGTTGTCATGCCAACCCATCAGTGACCCACAATCACGTGATGGGTTCACCGATGGGCGCAATTTCCAGAAGTGCAAGTTAAATCCCGCTGTCAGAGATTGACAGCGGCATTTAACTAGGTAACTGCTGCGGGCAGATCGTGATTCCACCCGTGGCTGTTAGAGGCACATGTTAGCTGTTCAAAAGAGCTGACATGTGCCGGGAAAGATATGGGATCAGAACCGGAGCCCACATCAATGGGAGGGAATTCGAAGTGGGAGTATTATTATGTCTAACAACGGAAAGGGGTTAAAAGACAGCAACCCATTTCAAAATCAATCTGGACATTATGTTTATATAGCTCCACCTGGCTGGGTGTTCAGTAGTCAGGGATTTGGTCTTGCTCGGCCCTTATTCACATTTGTCATTTGACATATGGTAAGGTTTCAATACTAGAGCTAAGGACTGTCCTGAATAGGGCCAACTAGACATGATGAGATGGCTTTTACGCTTTTTTGATCAAAACAATGTTAACTAAGTACCCTATGTTATTTTCATGCAGTATTGCTATTTATTTTATGCAGGGTATTTGCTCAATTTGTTTTAATCTTAGGTTTTGTCTATGTAGTGGCCAGTGTGAACATGCACCTACAAATTGCATGCATACCAACTAATATTCCAGGTAATTTTGTTTTTTACGCCATGGTGAAGTACTGGTGATAACAGGAAAGCGTAGCTGGAATCTGTTCACATGGTGGAGTTGTGTAGGTCAGGTAAAAGTCTGATGAGTGTAGAAGTGAAGTGGTGTCTCTCGTATAGACTGCTGCTCCACTGGTGAAGCCGACAGAGTGGCTCATTAAAACAATTGCGAGGCAAAAGAAACGTGGTGGTGGTGGGTGCTGTCACGATGAAGACAAGGATGATAAGGTGTAGAAAAACAAAAAATATTCATTAAAAGATAGCAATGAGTTTCAAAATTGATCTGATTTCTTCCTCAGGCTATCACACAAACAAGTATGTAAAGCAACTTATAGAGGAAGCTGTGATTCAAGAAAATTACATGTCCCACCCACTGGTGAGTGTCAAAACCCAGGCACACAATAAAGCAACACAAACATTGAATAGTTTATAAGCACAAAACAAATAATGAATAGAAGATTATATATACAATCTCTAGATGAAAAAGTAAATAATTGTGAAACAAATATGAAAAAAAATTCCCCAAAATGGAGAACCACGGACGCCGTGTCCTGTGGACTCAAGAAAGGAAGGGTCATTCTGCTTGTTATCAGCACATTAGAGCCTATGGCATCTTCAGTTTGCACATCTTAAAAGGCACTTTCAATGCAGAGCATTATATACAGTAGAGGTTTTAGAACAAGGGGTAGACAACATTTTTCGGTCCACTCTGTCATACTGAACCAATCCAGGGGCTTCACTGAAAAATAAGGGGGTATTACCATCTGTGACAGTTATGGCATGTGGAAAGTATATACTATAAATGTGTGATAGATACAAGTTCTACTTACAGCCCTCTTCCCTTTACCAATCAGTGCTCCAAAACTGTGTAACCATGATGAGTTTTTAGTGAATTTTTGACGCAGTGCATCAAAAATGCAGCATTGCTAGCAAAGTGGATGGGATTTGTAGAAATCTCATTCCAACTCTGCTATTTTCTGACATGTGGTGCGCGTTTTAAATCTGCAACATGTAAATTTCGCTTTCAAGATCTCTGAGCTGTGTATATGAGGATTTTCCCCATAGAGCTGCATTAGATGCTGAAAATCTGCAGCTAAAAAGCACATGATCCACTCATGACTACATCAATAACGTTTTGTCAGAGCTAAATACTAGGCAGTATCAACAAACAAAGCAGCTTTATTTAAAGCATGACTTACCAAAAAGAGACAAATTTACATTTGCGTCTCATTGCAACAGGTGGGATGATGTCACATGATTACTCCTACTTCACAGAGCCTATGTATACCCGCTGTACAAAGGGGTGCATTGCATCCATCACACTTCAGAGTCTTGATTATTTTCGGGGAAGGTATAATGCTCAGAATCATTATCATCAGGTTCCATAGTCTCCATTCCTTGATGCATAGTCTTTATTATGGCAGAGTCAATACGTCTGTGTGCAAGTCCTCTAATGCACGGTATAGCACAACATCCATAAATGATGAGTACACTGGTCACTATTTCAAGAGATATCAACACAGAAGTGACCCTGCCAGACCATTTTCCAAACCATCCTTTAATCCAGGAAGCAAACATGTCATCATATCCAGAGTTGTCAGCCTGTTCATTAGATAGGACAGTCGGTCCATCAAGGACCTTGGAGACGCTACCATCAGGAGCTGTATTATTAACAATAAGGTTGCAACAAAATCCTCCTACCATTTTCCGTACACCACCTTTTTCGGATAACGAAATGTCTAAGACCATTCTATTTTGCCACGCTATTAAGAATGTTTGTCCCAACTGTTCTGCAATGCCCTTAGTCGCATCGCTAGTGTAGTTTACAAATCTCTGCTGCTTCTAGCATATATAGTTTATCCAGTCTACATTTTATTTATAGTCACCCACCATATAATGGACTCCCACCAGGTTGGTTCCTAGCCTTGTATTCGTTAGGCACTCCTCTGGGAACTCCAATGTCATCTATGTAGATACTAGAATCGAAGAATTATTGGGGGGTTTCACGCTTTTATTTCCTTCTACTCCTACTATGTACCTTTGGCTAATTCCTCGTGGACAGCAGGTGAAAAGGCAGGAGTAGCTGGATAACCGCACAATCCCCTTTAGAACCATGCGGCAGTCTGGCTCGTATTTTATTAACCACCATATATCCGCTCTTAGAGTAGTCTGGTTCAATCATATGGCTGAGTACTTGTCACGGCGGAAGACATTAATCCGTTCTCTGTAAAAGTCATCTTGGAGTTCACCGAAATTGTGCCCGTTCACGAGGAGACTAAAACAAGTTAAGCTACCAGGATAAGCAATTACCTTGGGTGGGATATCCGGTTTCTTAACTGGCGAGAATAAAAGGGATAATCTCTTGTATTTTCTTTCCTTATCAGAGGGGGCATAAGCTTTATTATACAGTCTAATTATTCCCTGGAACCCTTCTCGGTCCTTTCAATCATTTAGAGGGATAGGGATGGTCCCTAGTTGTGGCGTAGTTGTCATAGTTGTATAGCAGAAGCTACAAAGTTTTGCTTATTGAAGTGTATCTAAGCCAGTCTAGCCATTCATTCTTTTCTTCATAATCTGTTTCTAAAGCTAGTTTATCCTCATAGATTAAGTTAGTGAACCTAACTGTGGGACCCATTAATTCTATTGAGATTCTTCTCAACATGTCTTTCTTGGGCTGTGATTTGGTAAAATCTATATAGAAATGTCCTGGTACATCAGCTACAATGAAATACAGTACAGACCAAAAGTATGGACACACCATCTCATTTAACGATTTTTCTGTATTTTCATGACTATGAAAATTGTACATTCACACTGAAGGCATCAAAACTATGAATTAACACATGTGGAATTATATACTTAACAAAAAAGTGTGAAACAACTGAAATTATGTCTTATATTCGAGGTTCTTCAAAATAGCCACCTTTTGCTTTGATGACTGGTTTGCACACTCTTGGCATTCTCTTGATGAGCTTCAAAAGGTAGTCACCAGGAATGGTCTTCCAACAATCTTGAAGGAGTTCCCAGAGATGCTTACCACTTGTTGGCCCTTTTGCCTTCACTCTGAGGTCCAGGTCACCCAAAACCATCTTGATTGGGTTCAGGTCTGGTGACTGTGGAGCCCAGGTCATCTGGCGTAACACCCCATCACTCTCCTTCTTGGTCAAATAGCCCTCACACAGCCTGGAGGTGTGTTTGGGGTCATGGTCCTGTTGAAAAATAAATGATGGTCCAACTAAACGCAAACTGGATAGAATAGCATGCCGCTGCAAGATGCTGTGGTAGCCATGCTGGTTCAGTATGCCTTCAATTTTGAATAAATCCCCAACAGTGTCACCAGCAAAGCACACCTACACCATCACACCTCCTCCTCCATGCTTCACAGTGGGCACCAGGCATGTAGACTCCATCCATTCACCTTTTCTGCGTCGCACAAAGACACGTGGTTGGAACCAAAGATATCAAATTTTGACTCATCAGACCAAAGCACAGATTTCCACTGGTCTAATGTCCATTCCTTTTGTTCTTTAGCCCAAACAAGTCTCTTCTGCTTGTTGCCTGTCCTCAGCAGTGGTTTCCTAGCAGCTATTTTACCATGAAGGCTTGCTGCACAAAGTCTCCTCTTAACAGTTGTTGTAGAGATGTGTCTGCTACTAGAACTCTGTGGGGCATTGACCTGGTCTCTAATCTGAGCTGCTGTTAACCTGCGATTTCTGAGGCTGGTGACTTGGATAAACTTATCCTCAGAAGCAGAGATGACTCTTGGTCTTCCTTTCCTGGGGTGGTCCTCATGTGAACCAGTTTCTTTGTAGTGCTTGATGGTTTTTGCCACTGCCCTTGGGGACACTTTCAAAGTTTGCCCAATTTTTCGGACTGACTGACCTTCATTTCTTAAAGTAATGATGGCCACTCGTTTTTCTTTACTTAGCTGCTGTTTTCTTGCCATAATACAAATTCTAACAGTCTGTTCAGTATGACTATCAGCTGTGTATCCACCAGACTTCTGCTCAACACAACTGATGGTCCCAACCCCATTTATAAGGCAATAAATCCCACTTATTAAACCTGACAGGGCACACCTGTGAATTGAAAACCATTCCCGGTGGCTACCTCTTGAAGCTCATCAAGAGAATGCCAAGAGTGTGCAAAGCAGTCATCAAAGCAAAAGGTGGCTACTTTGAAGAACCTAGAATATACGACATCATTTCAGTTGTTTCACACTTTTTTGTTAAGTGTATAATTCCACGTGTTAATTCATAGTTTTGATGCCTTCAGTGTGAATGTACAATTTTCATAGTCATGATGTTAGGACTACAGAGATATGTACGAGAGTGGACCCTCTGGACCGTGGAAGACCCCCCTCGTGGGCGAGCAGACCCGGTGTTAACCAACCCCTATACAGGGACTGTTTAGGAGCAGGCCCAGATGTTACCTAACCACGGTAGCGGACACCAGAAGGGACGGCTCAAGTAAAGGGAAGGCAGAAGAGAGGACAAAACTGGGAACCGGAATCAAGGGCGGAAAATCCAGAGGCAGAAGACACGGGAGACGGAAGGCAGGAACGGCTGAGGAAAACCAGAGACGGAGACGGAACTAAAACAAGGAAAAGAGAAAACAAACACAGTAAATGCTAGCACAGAAGCGCAGAGCCAGTACAGAGGTACAGAGTACGGAGAGGACGGCCAGAGACTAAAGCAACGCTAACGACACTCAGGCACCTCCTAGCAGAGGAGGTGGCCTGAAATACCGTACGCTCCCCAGGGATTGGCTGCAGATGCACCACATCCGGTGCTAGGAGATCCGGAGCCGAGAGACTGCATCTAACGCTGAAACCTGCGCGCCTGCACAGGAGCGGACATCCCAGGACACGGAGGAGGAACGCGCCGCGCACCGGAAGTAGGAGCGCAGGGACGAGCGATGCCGGAAGAAGACGGCGCAGCCCGAGAGGAGGAGAGGACAACGCGCCGAGCGCTGAAAGAAGAGCGAGCGAGGGGAGCGGAAGCAGCGCGCTGAGGACCAGGAGCAGAGCGGTGAGCAGCGACTGTGACACATGAAAATACAGAAAACATTTTAAATGAGAAGGTGTGTCCAAACTTTTGGTCTGTACTGTATAGCCTTTGGTTACTTACCTTGAGGATTTTTAATAGTAACTGGTTACAATTAGTGATGAGCGAGTGTGCTCGTTACTCGAGATTTCCGAGCATGCTCGGGTGTTCTCTGAGTATCTTGGGAGTGTTTGTGTCGTCGCAGCTGCATGATTTGCAGCTGCTAGACAGCCTGAATACACGTGGGGATTCCCTAACAAACAGGAAATCCCTGCATTTGTTCAGGTTGTCTAACTGCTGCAAATCATGCAGCTGCGTCGACACAAACATAATCTACGAGCACGCCCAAGGTACTCGGAGAACACCTGAGATTTTGGATTTTAGAATTTGAATCTCACTTCTGAAATCAGTCAAAATAACTATTCCTGGTACATTTTTTCTTACAGCCTACCCTGTCTCCATCCACCAGGAAGTGGATATCTTCACCGGTCTGAGATGAATCCTCCCTTTTTGAGAACCCCTCTTCATAGCCGGATTTATGCTTCTAGAGACTGAGTTTATTCCCTGCCTAACTTTCTCTCCACTTCCATCAACCCTATATCACCTTCACAAGGACCCAGTCAGCAGGTTTCACAACCTCAAGTTTCATTAGTAGCTCTCCTGGAACAAAATTAAGGGTAGAAACTACTTTGTGGGTTAGTATATTAGCCATGTATTTTACTAATGTACAACCTGATTCCTCATCTATTCTCTTGAAAAGTTTTAATCCCCCTGCTAAAAGCATCTATAATGACAAGGTAGTACTTTTTTTCCTCACACTTGTTCAGTTCAATAAAGTCCATACAAGTGTGTTGGGACGGGTATTCAGGATGTGGGAAGTGTCCACTGTTTGGTCTTAAATTCCCTTGTGAGTTGTTTTTGCACAAGTGAGGCAGGCTAAACAAAAGTAATTAGTAAAGCGTATGTTGTAAATACTTTAGATATGATCTCTACCATCCCTCTTGTTGAGACTGTTGGCAGATATGCAACAGATACAGACTTTTTTGTGTAGAGATGTTGTTACTGTTATATGCTTAGTTGAATGTAATGCATATGAGTTGCCCGCCAGGGCCGTGGGGTACTCGGTACCGGGTCCAGTACTTAAGGGGACGTGTCACGGCAGCGACCCGGTCCGTGGCCCTGGGCGCTCATGTAAAAGGGATATTGATTAAAGTTTACGTTCGTGACGTCACCTGTGGTATTCGGTCCCAAATACACAAAACACACCAGCCATCATGGAGTGGGGGCGCCCTAACGTCCCCCCTAGGTCGCCAACCCCCGCAGACAGGCAGGTACCAGTCTAGGTATCAGTGCAGCAATACTAGATCTTCATACCAGTTTGTTCACGGTGTGTTTTGTGTATTTGGGATTACCACAGGTTGGTGGTATTTCAATTACTTTCTAATAAAAATAGTTTTATGGGGTATTATATGATTTACTACAAACAGGTGATGTATAATCCAGCTGTCCTGCCGGTTTCTGTTATGTGCCTTAGAGTCCCACAAAAACATCGGTTGTCCGGCTACTGGTGTCTGCGCTTTGCCAGGGAGACAGTGCACTCACTGCTGTCCTCCCCAGGAGTCACTCGTCTATGCCTCTTTCTCCTACACGCTCACTACAATCTGTTCTTCTTTCGGTGTTATCTCTGTCCGGGAGCTGCAGCACTTTCTTGTGGCTGCACGGCCCCTCTGCTTCCTTCCCCTCTGTCTCTCTGACAGGATCTAACTCACTTTTCCTCCAAACCACAATATATATAGGGGAGTCACCTAGGAATAGGATCAAAAGCTCCCCCTTGTGGCCTGGAGTGTGAAGATGTTGCATACTTGTGTTTACCTGGTGAATAGATATCCTTCCTTGCCTCCAAGCTTGACATCACTCTCCCCGTGAGGAAAGCAATGCCACTGTGACGACCAGGACCCTGGGGCACCACACATATACTTGTTGTACTTTGGTTTCACTTTCTCTCTGGTAAAAGGTCCTTTAGACTTCCTGTTATACTGTATTAAGAAGCTGATGCATGTACCTCATGTTCTGTGTAGATAAAGCTGAATTACCCTATATAATCTACTCTCACAAGTTTCTTCTGTGACCACACTATGCAACAGAGACATGGCTAATGCCATGGCTCAATTCTGCAGGGTATCTAAATGGGTTACTGGGCAATATGTATTTGTTTTATGCAGATACAGAGGCCATCTTTTAAGATAGCACCTTTTCTTACCCATTTAGTATGTTCAGATTTTGGGAATACTTGCTGTATCTCTTTGAGACTGGTCTCATGTAATATTTGTGGTGGCTGCTTGTTTCGCAGCCATATCTGTCTTTTCATTCCCCTTGGAGATGGGGTCATTCTTACAAGTATGTGCTTCACGTTTGCTTGTCCGATTTATACACTAATGTGAGCAAACTCTAAGCCCTATCATAAAATGTATTAGCAGTTGCAGCTGATCAACGGCCTTAATTCTGATTAAGTGATACAAATTAATATAAAATGATCATAACAAAATTGAGTAAAATGAAATTCATCCTATTGGTTCGGCCCTCCACACCAGTCACAGTCTCTCATGTGGCCCTAGGGAAATTAATTGTAACAGAAACACTTTGCAATTCATCCCACTATATTAATCCTACCATAGGGTAAATGGCAAAATTTCGGTGGCACTATATGAATATGTAATGATAATAATTAGTTTATAATGGGTTTTCTTAGACACACAACCTCTTTAAGGTGGAACAATTGTGTTCACACCAAAACTCTTTAATGGTCTGAGCAGATTCACATCTAGGAGCAGCTGAACCAACTGGCAGGGGAAACCGTCCAACCAATCAGTAATAATTTTTATAAATAGTTTGCGCCACGTCTATGTCTATATGTGTCCGTAGGGCCGCGTACAGTGTTGTTTACGATCATCGCTATACGCTTAGCAAGTTCACAAATGTGCATAAACCACTTTAATTTTCTGTGGACTTGGGCAGCAAACAAAATCTAAAACTTTCCCTGGGCAATTAAAGTGTTAAAGGGGAGTTGGAAAAAAAAAAGTGCTCTGAAACAAGATGTTAGCGTAAAGATGCCAAAGGTGTTTTCTAAATATAAAGCCTTTCCCAGCACGGATTTACAAGGACATGAATCATGGCTGTGATTGCTGTGCACATATCACTGGTAAACAGCTGGACCCTACAGCCCTATTTAAGAGTGAGATTTTGTCCTAAAGTGACAAGAAAATCTTCCATCTCGGAGGAAGGAACTGGGGCTCTTTGTAAACCTCTGCGTTCATCTGCAGAGAAGAGATGGTCTGGCAGTGTGGATTTGGCAGAGATCAGGATTTTTGTCTTTGATAATGAGGCAGCGACAGAACTTTGCAGGCAGGGTATAGCTTTATGATCAGCAAATATCTTGCATTATTTATAGCCGAGAACATTTTTTATAGCGCTGTGATATTTCTATAACATGTTGCTATAATTAATAGCTGCTTAGCTACTAAAATTCATTATTGATGATTGTACGGATGTAGCAGATCTAGATTTGTAAAAAAAATGATAGCCCGATGTATCAGAGTAACTCTATCATTGGGTTTAACTCATCATCGCAATATGTCATGTGCGGATCAACTAGAAAGTTATTGCAATTAAAATAGTTACACGGCTAGACGACAAATTCCATTCCATTCAGATTATTTTTCATAGAATATAAGTTGAATATTAATGAATTCATAGACACCAAATGTACACAGGCATATATTTGGCTGTAGAAACATATATGTATTCTGTAGACGCTGGCACCTTTCTGGGCACAGAAGTTTGGCATCCTGCACATCCTAATGAAGGCACTTCTTGCATTAGACAAAGGAATGTATAGAAATAATGGTTTCCGTTAGTCAAGTGGCCTCTTCGCGTCTTGTTTTGTGAATTCTAAGCCGCCTCTGTGTCTTGAGATGTTAGCTCTCCTTCAAAATGTAATTAATATACAAAAGCAGGGAGGATGGGGGGCATGTGCGTACAGTACATTCTCTCTGAAACTGGAGGAGGTGACAAGGACGACTTGCCATATACGTCTGCTTTTATTTTTAAACCCCGGGCTGCACACTGCTTGATCAACACTTTTCTGCAAATGAAAGGAAAGGAATTGGGGGAGGGCAAATAAGACTATGTCAAAAGGGGGGCGGTGGGAAGTGTAAAAGGAAGGGGGGGTCATAGACTTTCCTGTACCCCATTACGTTGAACACGGAATTCCATCCTGAAATCACATCCTCTGGGAGAACTTGGAATTTACGGTATATGCAGGAGGGGGAAGAACTTGTGTGATTTACTGCATAGGAACTGCACAAAATTCCTTCAAGAAATTAAGGGCAAAATGTTCCCACCTGCAACTAGATGTCAACAAGAGCTTTCCAGGCAGCTTATTCATGTGTGTTTGTCCTTTACACTTATCCTAAAAATCCGGCAGGCTGAAAAAAATAGAAGTCCCATGGCTTGATGTAGCCCTGACCCCCTTATATTCCATTTATAGTCTTAGTCCTTATGACATCCTCCTTGCCTGGGGAACTGTCCAATCCAGCAGCATGCATGGAGATTGTGCTAGGTACTAAGCGAAATATAAATATGCCCTAATAGTGAAAAACACACTGGGTCCCACTTCTAGGCTCTGGGCTGAGGATCGTCCTGATCTTACCTCCTCCCTCAAGATAACACTTGGGCTGGTTTCTCTTTGGATCCCTTATCTACCTCCCCTGTTTAAACTAAAGCACAATGGCACCCAAGAAAGACGTGAAGAAACCCGCAGCTGCCGCTGCCCCAGCACCAGCACCAGCCCCTGCCCCAGAACCAGAAAAACCCAAAGAACCAGCATTTGACCTGTCCAGTGTCAAGGTAACAGGGCTGCAAAGGGATGTGATGTGCTTTGGTCACTGGAAACTTAGGGGGTTAAGGAGAAGCTGATTCCTGCAGGTTGCACTCTTTAACAATGCCTCCTTCTTAGGACACTTTGAAGACTAGACCCAACATTTCAAAGCGACCTCTTGTGTATTGTGGATGTTTTTGTAGCTTTTTTTTTTTAAGTACATTATCAGAATTAGGGATATATTTTATGGATATTACTTGTAATTTACGCAGTATACTGCATTGAAATTAACACAATGGAGTAAGACCCAGTTGATCTAACTCTAAGTGGATGGAAGTTCTAACGAACGTATCCTGAATCATGCAGAACGTGTCTTATACATTTATTTTACTTACCACTCAGTGTAATATTTAAGCTATGTACCTGGTGATCTACATTCATCCAACAAGGTGTATCAAATATTCAAGGAAAAGTCTTGAAAAGGGTTGAATAAAGAATAATTTTAGTGTTTCCAGTGACCTTACACCACCCATCTCTCTACTGTGTGCAGTCAACGAATGCAGTGTGAAGTGTGACGTGCCCTCCTGAACATTGCTCCTTGGAGTGGTGGTAGGACTGACAGCCAGGTGGAAAGTTAATTACCCTGTCTCTTCTACGCCTCTCCTCCCTCCTAGCATCCAATTGGTCTATATATGCGGCTCAGAAGGAGGATACCCTAATATGGGGAATAAAGGCTTGACTTCCATTATAAATCAAGATTAATGCATAATAGGTTGTTGCTCTACTTGTAACCTAAGGTCTATCTGATGGACATTTCTTGGGTCATTGATTGCAATCTATTATCAGGATTGGTAGAAGCTGATTGTAACATTCTTCGATTGGAATAGAAGCATAAAATATCAATACAGTATTATGACTACTACTGTTATGTCACATGTCTCCATGAGGACCCTTTCCCCCTGGGGTTGCCAACCGCCTGTAAATTCATTGACAATCCGTCAAATTAGCAAACAGTATTGAATGGGTGTTAAAAACCATATGATGTGTTAATTTTTTAGGGTGATGGTAATGCTGGTCATTGTAATAGTTATTCTCCTCGTTTTACAGCTCGAAGTAAATTCTGGTTATTACGTTTTATCAGTGCGTTGACCTATAGGCATATGTAACTAATTATCTTCATCATTCATTAAGTTTTTGGTTGTCCGTGATTTTTAAAAAAAGTTGTTTAGAAGAAAGGTAAAAAAGTTCAGGTTGGCATCTCTGCTCCCCCACTACCCTTTCTTATAAAACGTAGGATAACGCTTTATCTATTTGTCAGCCTTAGTTTAATAGGCTATGGATTTTAGGTTTATTGCTTCTGATATTGATTTATGAAGATGTGAGTAGTAGAGGTGTGACTTTATAAAGAGAACAAGTCGCCAAGTCAAAAGTGGCCAGTCTTTGCCCTTATTTTATTCTTGTTGCTCCCTGTTGTGTTCAATATATACATATAATCTGGGGATATATATATATATATTTATATTTATAAATCCAGAGAAACATCGGCAATGCCTAAATGGGTGCAAATCTCCCCCATGGAAGCTGGTAAAAATCCAAAAAGGAGTCAGCACATTCACAACAATGAAAAAGTAAGGATCATTTATGCACCCACACCAGCTACGTTTCTCAAGAAAGGCTCCATAGAGAGAAATGAAATGTAGCTAGTGTTGGTGAAAATGGAATCCTAACTTTTTCTATTTTTTCACTGTTTTGGACGTGTTGCCTTTTTTACATTTTTTTTTTAAATCCACCATTCAGTTCCAGGGACATGGGCCTTTGTATTCGGTGCTAAGTTTTATGGGGGGGGTTTTTTCCGAAAGGAGTGTGGCTCATACAGTCATAGGCTGGCGTCACACTATCAGTATTTGGTCAGTATTTTACATCAGTATTTGTAAGCCAAAACCAGGAGTGGAACAATCAGAGGAAAAGTATAATAGAAACATAAGCACCACTTCTGCATTTATCACCCATTCTTGGTTTTGGCTTACAAATGCTGATGTAAAATACTGACCATATACTACTAGTGTGACCACAGCCATAACTCAGAGAACCCGAAAGAAAGTCCTGTTATCCACACCCTACAAGTAAAGACCATAGAAGTTAGCACTGAGCAAAGCGGGCCATATCTCTGGAAACAAAGAGCAAATGTAAAAATGTAAAAATAAAAAATGGAATTCAGGAGCAGCAAAAATTAAAACAAAAAGCAAAAACTGGGCACCTTGGACTTGGTGACAGGTCTTCTTTAATGAAGGTTATCAACTAATTGCTATCTTATACATTTCAACGGTAATTCCATTGAGTCATGAAGGAGCAAAGTTCTTGACGTCCACTTTTGCAGTGCTGTTTTAATGTTACGCTTTCCATTCATTTCATTGCTGTCTTAAACCGTGACGCCAATATCTAATTAATCAATTAGGGTTAAAAAAATAAAAATCGATTCCTATTTTTACATCAATAACTTCATCCTACCAGATAACTTTTCCTCCGCTCAGGTCATCTAAATGAATCTGTAACTGAGCTTTAATTGTCTTGGTCATAAAATAACGGGAACGTCGTTAAGCTCATCGACGAATTGTTTATAGAATTAATTTATTTGCTTCAAAGGCTTTAACAATCTTAATTAGAGCACGAGCCGCTACGTGTGCTTAGCTGTAATAGCAGCTTTGATGAGAATTGCCTTCTTAATTGGGCATCGAGGGTGCTCTCCCAGGAAACGTGGAACAACAGATTTCTTCCGATTGCAAAGGTTATGTGTTCAGCAATACATTAAAATACTTAAGGAGCTAATAAACCGCCAATGTTTATACGTATTGTCATTTAGCAGCTGTTACTGCGGTGGGCGCCTTACATTGTTCTGCAATCCAATTATACCAGAATGACAGCCGCGAGCCATGATCGCCATCTGCTGGCCACTTCCCTGCATTGCAACTGTCATTACAGCAATAATTAGCGATTATTGCTTTTATTATATTGTATTCCTTTTTGAATATTAGCAAATTAAATTCTATTCTCCACTTTAGAATAATGTATTTCAATATAGCCATATTGGGAGAAAACTATATTATACTAGCATTATTCTCAGGGTCCATGTAAAATACACACCTATGAATTGTTTTTTTATGTGTGTTTTTGTGCATGTGTGTGTAATACTTTAAATCTTTTATTGCATCAAGTGTGTTTTTGTGTGAAGTCTTGTAACGTGATCACTTGCCAGCCAATATGCCCTAATGGAAGACTGCAAGTCCGGAAAAAAGGATTACAGTAAAGTAAGAATTTAATGGTGCCAATGCATTGACAGAACGTGACGAGATTATTGACATTTCTTACCTACATAGGGACATTAGATCTGTTTTTGATAGGATGGTTTATTCAAATATACAGGTGCATCTCATAAAATTAGAATATCATCAAAAAGTTCATTTATTTCAGTTCTTCAATACAAACAGTGAAACTGATATATTCTATAGAATCATTACACACAGAGTTATCTATTTCAAGTGTTTATTTCTGTTAATGTTGATGATTATGGCTTACAGCCAATGAAAACCCAAAAGTCATTATCTCAGTAAATTAGAATACTTGAAATAATAATTTTAACATCCGAAATGTTGGCCTACTGGAATGTATGTTCACTAAATGCACTCAATACTTGGTCGGGGCTCCTTTGGCATCAATTACTGCACAATGCAGTGTGGCATGGAGGAAATCAGCCTGTGGCACTGCTGAGGGGTTATGGAAGCCCAGGTTGCTTTGATAGCAGCCTAAAGCTTGTCTGCATTGTTGGGTCTGGTGTCTCTCATCTTCCTTTTGACAAAACCCCATAGATTCTCTATGGGGTTAAGGTCAGGCGAGTTTGCTGGCCAATCAAGCACAGTGATACTGTTGTTTTTACCCCAGGTATTGATAATTTTGGCAGTGTGGACAGGTGCCAATTCCTGCTGGAGAATGAAACTTCCATCTCCAAAAAGTTTGTCGGCAGAGGGAAGCATGAAGTGCTCTAACATTTCCTGGTAGACGGCTGCACCGACTTTGGTCTTGATAAAGCACAGTGTTCTCATGCCTGCAGATGCCATGGCACAAACCATCACTGATTGTGGAAACTTCACACTAGACCTCCAGCAGCTTGGATTGTGGCCCCTCCACTCTTCCTCCAGACTCTGGGACCTTGATTTCCACAATCCAAGCTACTTGAGGTCTAGTGTGAAGTTTCCGCAATCAGTGATGGCTTGGAGAGCCATGTCATCTGCTGGTGTAGATCCACTGTGTTTTATCAAGACCAAAGTCAGCGCAGCCGTCTACCTGTCCACACTGCCAAAAGCACCATCACCTGGTTTAAAAACAACAGTATCACTGTGCTTGATTGGCCAGCAAACTCACCTGACCTTAACCCCATAGAGAATATATGGGGTATTGTCAGGAGGATGATGAGAGACACCAGACCCAACAATGCAGACGAGCTG